>NC_056749.1:699133372-699503372 GCF_019279795.1 Protopterus annectens
CTATCTTTATAAGTTGTTTTGAGAACATGTTTCAAGGTAAGTATCAAACAGCCTTCTCTATGTAGTGACCAATAATGTAACATCAGACAGACTAAGCCCCTTTGTACTAATCATAATTAAAATGCTTCACCCAGTGAAAAGCCAGTAGGGCTAGCAGAAGTCCAAATGTGTACTCCAAAACCAGGAAAAGAATATATATTGTAAAAAAAAAAACAGCATGGTGTTTTCTAAATAACAGCAACAGCATAGACTTCATCACATAAAGTAGTCTATTGCATCCGCTAGGACACATGATAGGGATACAATTAACATAAATGTTGCATTTGTTTCTGTAGAAAAGGGTAAACTGTCACAGAAAATTCACTTTAGCCACAGTATTTGCAGCAAAACTGCACACCATATCAAAACTAAGGGTATGCATACAATAAAAATAAAAATATAGTGTTTTTTTTCAAAGTAAACAAAATACTAAAAATTTCACACCAATACTGTGGATTTTGTTTTGGTTTCCATATGGAAAAAGGCATTTAAAAATTATAAAAAATGAAAGCTCTTTACTGATAAACACTTCTGGTTATTACTGCTGTGGATGACTGGTACAGTTCAGAGTACCAGTCCTATAAAATGCAGTTTATTATACACAAATGAAATTCAGTGCAGGTTCTTAAAGGACTTGTGGTTTAACCAGTAGTTTAGCAAGTTAAGTTAATCTCAGTTTTATAATTTAGACTCCTAATAGTTCTCACTGGGTTTCTCTATGAGGAAGTATTTACAATGTGACCTATTTACAATTTAAGTATTTACAATTTACAAACTGACCTATGTTTTTTTTTTATATGCTGCTGTTGTTTTTTTTTTTTTCCCAAGATGTGATGTATCTTTATATTGTATTTAGAACTCAACTATCTTCCTTTTTTGCATTAACAATGTTCATATGTCTGTTATGTACTTGGAGCTTTTCTCCCCGGGCCTCCGCTGAAAATGGACATGTATCCAGTCGGACTCTCCCGGTTAACAAATGTAAAATAAATAAAATAAATAAAAATGTTTGCTTCCAGGTCTTCCTTCACTGCAGTTGAGTCTGTTTCCCAGAACCACTGCTCTGGATGTCAAGTCCCCTTTCACAAGGGGCAAGTGTTTTCTGGTTGGCCTTTTTTCAGCACTTTTTCTGTTACTTTCACTAACATATTAATCAAACTTGTTCTTACTAATATAGCCAGGTATTCTTCTGTTCTTAAAGAAACAAGCACAGCTTAACAGAAACACCGTTCCTTTAAATAAGCATCACTCTCTATTTACAATAAATTCTACGTATCACTGCTACAAACATTATTTACATAATGTTTCATATAGTTCTACTTATTAATATTCTTTCACATGGTGAGAACCACCTCATTAATCTAAGCTGTCCGTTCTTCTTGCAGATGCTGAAAAAGCAGGAGATTTATTAAGCCTTCTTTCCCAGACTAGAAAAAGGGATGCATAATAGGCTTATATAATGCCTAATCAGTTGTTTGTTAACCTCTGGTCAATGTCCTGTAACTGCCTTTCCAGGTTGCAGGATTTGGGAATTATCTCAAGTCATTTAGAGTGTTAATCAGGGAATGAACAATGAACTATCTGTAGACTATTTTGCCATGCAAACAAGACTATTCATAGATTGGGATCAAAACATGCAACACATCATGGCCAGCATCTGGAAGTCACTGGCATTTGCACTTATAACAGATTGAGATATGGATGCATTAGAAGTTATGCGCAGTATCCTGTTAGAGGCACAATTACTGGCTACCATTATACAGGTAGAATAACAAATCTCTGATAATCCCTTTGAAAGCACTACTTGCATGAACAATGAAACTGGCATCATGTTGTGAATCAGGGGGCAGGTCATGGTTATCCCTATGCCCTTCATTCTCTGATTAAAGAACTGGCTGGAATACAGTAAATATCCTTCTAGGACAAGAAGGTAAGCTGCCAAACCTGGCAGCTGGCAATGTGACAAGGTGCTTTAGCAAGAAAGAGAGTGGGAACACTGAAACAGAAATTCAAAAAGAAGACTGTTACAGGCAAGCAACACTCCGAAAAACAAAATTCCAAATTATTGTAAATGGTGATATGGGAAAACCCAAGAGAATGGGATTGATTTAGAAAAGCATATAACTGCTGACAGTCTGTTAATTCACATGACAGAAAACAAAACTGTATATCCTGAAAGAATGGAATTTCAGATACAAGTCCTACTTATTTGTTTGCCATAACATTATGTTCATGATACAGGTCATATGCTTTCCCCTTAAATGAAACAGGCCTCTAGCAAGGGGAATTGTCACACACATATCAAGCAGTCACAGAAATAACAATGGATCAATAGCAAAGGGACGTATGGCCAATGCATGCTGTTGTTGTCTTTTGGCTTTTCACTGTTAGGGGTCGCCACAGCGGAACTCTGGTCCGCTAATGATTGGCAGCAGATTTTCACGAACGCCAAGGTGCCAGCTCGACATCCAACCATCAACAAAAGCACGCCCATTTATGCATGTCTTTCAAACGCCCACCCAACCGCGGGGAGGACATGCAGTCTCCACACAGAAGGCACTCCCTGCATTCCAGCCGAGAATCGAACGGAGAACCTCTTGCTGTGAGGCAACAATGCTACCGCTACACCACCATGGATGTAGGTATGGCCAATGCATGTAATCATGTTAATAGATGGGCATGTTTCCCACCAACTGTAAAAACTCCAAAAATGTTTCACTGAAAGCACTATTGGTGAAACGCAGAATAAATCTTTTTTTCAAGCCCCCCCCCATACACCCCAGTGTGGGGTGACACCCTACACCCCAAACTTAAATACATCCACTCTGACATCACACAACAGTGGAGAAAAGGAAAATCTCCATTGTCAGTAAAAGTGCTTTTGGTGAAACATTTTCTCTGAAATGGCATTTGTTAATACTGCCGTTGTTATGTTGACAGGCTCCCCACTGGGTACTTAGAAAACCTGAAGTAGTAGTCCGATGAAAGCTGACAGAGAATCAGGAGGTAATGAATATAAAAGAAATATGTGATGGCATTGTAGTAACCATTTTAGCATAGAAGCTGCAACTAGCTAAAAAATGGCCTGGCATAACTAAAGAAGTGCACATCCTGTAAGCATTGTAACATTTCTATTCTTATTCACCACACAAATGCTTGAAGTTACTTTGTCAGTTCTCTTTTACTTGGTGTTATATTCACCATAGGAAAATAATAAAAGAAGTTATATTATATAGCACAAAGAAATGATTGCTGGTTGACATTTACAAGCTACAAGCAAGATTTACAAGTGTCATGTTAGTAAACAAAACTAATACTGTAACTCTCTCACTAATGAAACAAATCGAACTGCTCATCTTCCTTGGCAATCCAGTAAATAAATCATGCTTTCATTTTATGACAGCTTATTAAGAAACAAGACTATGTTTATGTTTAACTGTGCCTCTCTGTCTGCTACTGATGGTCAATTTGTTTTTGTCTTGCACTGATAGTCATGGTTGGTTAACGTTACCATTTTGTTACTGTTCTACTGAGTTCCAGATCATCATTTTAATACCAAAATTTGATAAGCAATGAGCAATTCCTATTACTTCTCTATATTAAGCTCTAAAGAAATGTTTGTGTTCCGAAAACTATAAATATTCTACAATTGCATCTCGCTGAAGAATGTTTATATCATCAAGAAAAAATGTTCTGAATTCAAACTGTTTAGGGGCACAGAAAATGATGCATTTACTCAATTAAGGCAAGCTGCGGAGTTGTCATTTTCATAAATTAGACCCTTTCAGTAGACCTCTGCCAGCAGTACTGCTTTCAGCAGTAACTCTGCCAGCAACTAGGTGGTCTTCAATGCATCGTCTGTTTTTAATAAATGTTACAAGTTTTGACAAAGGATCAGTTGACTTTACTTCATAAAACAGACTCCAAAATCACTGCATTGTTGTCTGTGTAGGTGGCTATAATGCAGAATGATATAACCAGAATGCTACAAGAGATTCATTATGGACGTAGAAAGGAAATGGAATTTATAGGATGCATAGCTATTAAAAAGAAGGGCTGTAACAAACACAAAGTAAGTTCTCAGGATGTTATATGATGCGTTAAGAATTATGAAAAGCCTAAACATTTTACATGCCCTGACATTAATTTAGTTCTGTGAAAAAGAAAATGCCATGCATTATGGAGAATGGAGCTGTAAATTCTTTCTGGTGAACATCTCCATGGTGTACAGTTTTCAGAGTATACATATGACATATTTAGCTGTGGCCTGGTGTTGTGCCCCACTGAAGGTGTCTCTGTTCTCTGACTCTAAGTTCAGTTTATGATCTGGGGAAGGGTGCAGGGGTTAAAGAACTAAAGCACAGTTATATAAAATGAAGTCACAAGACTGGGAAACCTCCCTTATCAGTCTCAACAAAAAGCTGAGATCCCTTATCAAATTCTCTAAAGCCAACTATGAAGGCAGAATTGCGTCTGACACAAAGCCTTCTATAGCTATATCAAAAACCTCAAAGGCAATACCCAGATTTGCTCTGAGTTCTTGCACAATGGCACCTCCTATACTGAGCCAACAGATATAGCCAACATACTGGCTGACAGATTCAGTGCCAACTTTACCCCTACCCCTCAAGGCCCTATCACAATAGCAGAAGAAAGCCTGGTACCCACCATTTCTGCAGCACAGGTAAAAGCTGCATTGTCCAAAGCCAAGAACACAGCATTCATGGGACTTGATAATATCCCTGGCTGTCTCCTACATGAGCTACAAAATGAACTGGCACCACATCTGTGTGCCCTGTTCAGTCACAGCCCTACTTCAGGCTATGCCCCTAACAAATGGCGCACTGCTACAGTCATCCCGCTCCATAAAGGGGAAACAATTACAGACCCTAGGAACTATTGCCCCATTAGCCTGACAAGTCTGGTATGCAAAGCTATGAAGCGCATCATCATGGACCTGCTGAACAAAGATATAGGCAATCTCCAAACTCTTGACCCCACACAGTTTGGCTATGTCAAGGGGAGATCCTGCCTGCTGAACCTGGTTGACTTCTTTGTGGCACTCACCAAGGCTGTGGATGAGGGTAATGCAGTGCATACAGCCTACCTCAACCTGGCCAAGGCCTTTGATAAAATTCCCCACTCAGGTATCATTGATAAACTCAGCAAACTAGGCATCAAAACTTACATCACTAGGTGGGTTGAAAAACGGTTCACAGACAGGACCCACAGAGTGAAAGTTGCAGATTCCAAGTCAGACTTTCGAGTCTGGGCCCTCTCCTGTTTGGCATCTACTTCTCAGAAGTCCAGGCCAACACAGAAGGACTCTGGCTGAGCTAGTTCACTGATGACTGCAAGCTAGGAGTCATTATCAACTCCCCAAGTGATGCAGACATCCTACAAAATGGCCTCTCTGAGACCAGTGATTGGTACTGAATCCATGGCATGAAGCTTAATGCCAAAAAATCTGTTATCATCCCCTTTGGAAAACACTCAGTTCCCACACATTACCATGATGATGGGAGCACACTGAACACTGAATGGGCCATAAGAGATCTGGGCACCCAGGTCAACAGCCACCTCACCTTCGACCACCACATCGCCACTGTGGTCAGAAAATCCTTCTACGTGGCACATCTTATAATCAAAGTTTTCACATCCAGGAAGAAAGAGGTCATCATCCCTCTCTACTCATCCCTCATTAGACCAATCATCAAATATAACGCCCCATTTGGCATGTACCTGAGCAGTCACGTACAACAGCTGCAGAGGCCACAAAAGTACCTCACAAAAAGGACCCTAGGCCTTAAACAGATGTCCTACATGGACAGACTCAAGAAACTTCAGCTGTTCTCAGTCTCTTATTGTCTACTTAGAGGTGATCTCTGCTGACTTGCAAAGCCATGTCTGACACAGCCCTACTTGAAATGCTACACCTAAAGAAATCCCAATCCCCCCACACCACAGACTCCAGAGATCACAACCTCATCACCACAATTAACAGAACATGCTGGAGAGACAGGTTCATCTCCCAAAGACTGCCCATACTCTAGAATAAGCTTCCCATTCATGTCAAGCAGAGCACCTCACTGGCCCTCTTCAAGAGAAATCTTGATGAGTGGATGGGTAACAGAAAGTTCACTCAAGGGATCATTCCAGTTGCCCTATTGGATAGGAGTACTGTGAACTAACATTGGGTGGCATGGCGCCTGGGCAATTTTTGGGGGCTAGGCTTGTAAAGGCTCCTTACCCAATGTTAGTTGTACCTGAAATATCTTGGATGAAATATGCTGGGCTACCAGTGTAGAGGTGTACGCATCCTTTAAGAATATGGTGACACCACCACCTTTGGAGCTTCCAGCCGTATTATGGGGCCAAAGGGTATGGAATGAGTTGTAGCCTGGGAGCGTAGGGGTGCTTTCTGCCTCTTTAAACCAAGTCTTTGTTACAGCACAGATGTCGACATTGTCCATTTTGAGGAGAGCTTTGAGCGAGATCATCTTGAGATTTAGACTTCTAGCATTGAGCAGCACGACCCTCAGATTGCATTTGTTTGTAGCTGTTACAGTGGAATTTTGGTCTTTGGAACACTCCTAAAAAAGGCACTATAGGGGTGGCAAGAGCAAGAGTCTTAGCCAGTACCCAGAATCCCAGGGGTGACAGATGCAGGTTGTCTCTGGTAAAGCATTGATGTCTGCAGATCATGTCATCCCAGGCAGACAGATATTCGATCCCCTTAGAATGACACCAGAAACTTAGCCAATTGTTGAAATCAATAATTTTCTGCTCATATTGTAGTATAATTCTGGGTAATGGTAGAATACTGCTCAAGGCTAGGGTCATACCTGCCTGAGCCACATAATCTGAGATTTCATCACATCTCTTTTCATGTAGTCCAGGGAGGTACCTCGCAGGTCATTCACACCCACATGGACAATGACTGAGTCATATTTGTACTTGTTGTGGAGTGACCTGAATGCATGTGTTATGTGGCGTATCTTGGCACCTGATAGGCAACTGACTGTCACCTTCTCCTTGTTCACCTAGTGAGTGGGACATCAGTGTGCCTCACAAGTGAGTCTCCTATGATTAGTACCTTGGGCAAAGTGTTTTGCCTTAAGGGCTTAGGTTGAGGGGTACACTGTGGTGGTGAGCTATGTGTTCTGGGGTTAGTGTTGTGTTGTGGTGGTGGAGTGCATTTCTATTTTGGGGAGTCTCTGTTATTTGGGTAAGTTTTTATTGAGATCCACTGCGAAGGTGGGTGTATGGTTTGTGTTTCTATGTGTGGATTGTGATGGTTGGTGTTTTGGAGGGCTGTGTGTTCTATGTAGTGAGTTGCAGGTGTTGACCTTCTCTTTACCAACTAGTCTGATCTTAGTTGGAGCGAGCACTGCTTCCAGTTTGGTGATATAAGAGCATCTCTCACATGTATGACTGTTGGGAGGTAAGAGGAGAGGGTTGTCTGTGAACATTAGACAGTTGCCACACTGTCTCAGAATGCCCAAGTGCACCAGGTTAGCAGGAAAAAGCACATGAAATTGCCCTACAATCATACCAGGAGGGGTGGCCATTACTAATAAGTACTGGTGCTGCTACTGCTGAAGCTCTGGATGCTGCAGACCTGTACTTAAACTATGCTACTCAATTTTAAGGTTAAGAACACAGTAAGAAAAAAAAACTTGCAATGAAGCACAGATTAATCACAATTAGTCAAAAGAATAGCACTTGCAGTATGAAAAACACTTAAACAGCAAAGAAATGCAGTAAAATGCAGTTAAACAGTAATGAATTGCAGTAGATGGTAATGAAATATAGTTAATCAGTAGATTGATTTGAAACAATAGCTCACAAATCACAACAGTATCAGGCAGCACTAATAAAGCAGCGATTCAGTAGAACACTGTCATCAATTTAGTGAGGCTACCAACAAGCAGTAATAAATATGCCAAACAGCAAAATGAAATAGAAAGAGGTACAGTTTTTTTTTTTTGTAGTAGAAAATGAAGAGACAGAAGATAATGAGGTATTTCAAGGTTCAGAAGCTAAAGGGGTGGGCATTTACTATGTTCTCACTATAAACAGTAGAATGAACTGATATAATGTGACTGGGGAGAGTGTCCAGTATCAACTTTATACCAGAGGCGGGCAACTCAAAGCCACCAAGATGTAAGACCACCACAACAACTGGGTGGGTGGGTGGTACAAAAAACAGTTGCACAGATTACAGAGATATGTAGTAAAACAGTAGTGCAGAAAACAATTGAAAATAAACACATCTTTTTCCAATATCATTGCAAGGGAAAAGGCAGAGGGCCAGTCTCTCAGCAACTATGCAGAGCTTGAGCAAACAAGTATAACTGGTTTAAAACACTGGCTATTAAAGGCAGAGAAACAGAGACCAGCCCAATTATCCAATCAAAAATAACAGTTTTGCAGGAGTGCTTTTAGCTAGATTAAACCTGACTGATTACTTTCTGCCACAAAGAAAAACAGCTAGGCATCTCTAGACAAAAGCTCTCACTACAACCTGAAGGGTCACAAACAGTAACAAGTATTCAGCGCTATCAGACAACGAAAATGAGATGAAAAACAGTTGTACCAATTGCAAAAAATGGTTGTACAGATTAGAGAGATATTTTAGGCTGTGTTTAGTATTATTCTGAAAGTTATTATAGTATAGTTTTTTTGTCTTATTTATTTGCCTTTTAGTACAATTGTGAAGCATTCTGAAGTTTTCAAGATACTGGGGTGTTTTATATTCTGCTATTCTTTCATGCCTTTTCTCTATCCTGCATTAGCATTCTACTCTTTCTGGATAGCCAAATTGCTTTATTTGTTTTTAGTCTCTTCCTTCTTGGAGGTGCAAGGCTATTTAGGATATTTAGAAAAGTTGTATTGAATTCATTCACAGCATCTTCTAAGGGGAGGATTTTTAGGAAGTCCCAGTTAATAGATGATAGTGTAGCAATGAACATTTCTAGGTTAAACTTGGAAAGGTCATGTATTGTTTTATAAATATGCTGTTTAACTTGATGTGTGAGATGTCTGCTCATATAAATTGGGAGATGATCATTGAGAGAGTATGGCATTGTAACTGTGGTGGTGTGTTTGCTAGGGTCGGATACTAGGATCCAGTCTAATAGGGAATTTGATGTTTTGCTATAATGTGTGGGGCTATTAATTAGTTGTGTAAAACCATATAAGCTCATGCTAGATGTAGGGGAGTTAGAGTTTATGTCCAACCAATTGACATTCACATCACCTAGTAGCATTCTTTCTTGTGGAAATGTTATGGATATCCAATGTAGGATATCTTCCAGTATAGCTGTATTGTCACCGGGAGGGATGTCAAGGGCAGTAATACATATTTATTTATAATTGTTTATTTTGAGGGAAGCAATAAGAAGCTCTGCTGAACTAAATTTTGGTGTTGGTTTGCTGTAAGGGGAAGTATGGTAGGTAATGAGAAATATTAAAGCAATAACACCAACTTTCCTCTTTATATAGTCATTACAAATTATATTATAGCCAGAAGGTATAACTTCAGAATTGTTTATACTGGGTTTAAGTCAAATTTTAGTTACAGCAGGGACGTCAGGTTTATGTTGGGTAATCCAGGCATGTAGTTCAACAGTTCTATTTCTTATGCTTATAGGTCCATAGGTTCATAGGCTGGTACTAGGCTATCAGCCCTAGGGCCTATACAAGCCTAGCCATAACAATTCCCTGGATATTTCTTCCCACACTATTTAGTCTAGCAGGGCGACTGATGTGATCCCCGGGGTGAATTTCCTTTCTCCCATCCAAACATCAAAGTTCCTTTTGAAGAGGGCCAAAGAGGCACTCTACTTGACATGTATGAGCAGTCTATTCCAGAGTCTGGGGAGTCTCTGGGTCAGGAACCTATCCCTCTGGCATGTTTTGTTTATTGTGATGACAAGATTTAAATCCCTGGAGCATGTGGCTCTGAGGGATTGGGATTTCTTTAAGTGTAGCATGTCCAACAGCTCTGGGTTTGACATGGCCTTGTATGTTAAGCAGAGATCACCTTGGAGCAGACGATATGCGACAAAGTATAGCTGGAATTTTTTAAGGCGGTCATCATAGGGCATCTGCTTTAGGCCTGTGATTCTTTTAGTGAGGTATTTCTGCGGCCTTTCCAGTTGTTGCAGATGTCTTGAGAGGTACATACCAAATGGGGAGTTGTATTCTATAATGGGTCTAATGAGGGATGAGTGCAGTGGGAGAATGACCTCCTTTTTTCTGTATGAAAATCCCTTAATGATGAGGTGTGCCACATAGAAGGATTTCCTGACTGTTGTGGCGATGTGGTTATTGAAGGTGAGACCACTGTCCACCTGTGTCCCTAAGTCTCTTATCACAACTTCGGTGTTTAGTGTACTGCCACCTATGTGATAATTCACAGTTACATGTTTTTTCCCAAAGGGGATAACTATACATTTCTTGGCATTGAGCTTCAGCTCATGGCTCTGGTACCAAGCATCTGTTTCTGTAAGGCCCTTTTGTAGAGTATCCACATTATTTGGGGATTCAATAATGGCTCCCAGTTTGCAGTCATCTGCGAACTTTATTAGCCAGAGTCCCTTGGTGTTCGCCTGTAGTTCAGAGAATTAGATGCCAAACAAGAGATGTCCCAGGACTGAACCCTGAGGTACTCCACTTGTCACTTGTCTGGAGCTGGATTTGGAGTCAGCTACTTTTACAGTGTGGGTTCTGTCAGTAAGCCAGTTGGCAACCCATCGAGTGACATAGGGATTAATGCCCAGCTTAGTAAGTTTATCTATGATTCTAGAGTGGTGGATGGTGTCAAAGGCCTTGGCGAGGTCCAGATAGGCTGTGTGGACTGTCTTACCCTCGTCCACGGCTCTGGAGACTGATTCAAAGAAGTCAATAAGGTTCAGGAGACAAGATCAGCCCTTCATGAACCCAACCTGGGTGGGGTCCAGTGTTTTAAGGTTGCCAATGTCTTTGTTTATAAGTTCCATGATAATACGTCCCATGGCCTTGCAGATCAGGCTCGACAGACTGATGGGGCGGTAGTTCCCAGGATCCAAGGTGGATCCCCCCCTGTGGAGTGGGATAACTGTAGCTGTGTGCCACTCAATGGGCATGAAGCCTGAGGTAAGGGTATGATTAAACATGACACTTAGGTGAGATGCCAGTTCATTTTGTAGTTCATGTAGCACACAGCCCGGGATGTCATCTGGTCCCATGGATGCTGCATTCTTAGCTTTAGAGAGTGCATTTTTTACCTGTATGGCCGTTATTACCAAAATTTGGCAATCTTCCAGTATTGAAATGGGCCATTTAGGGGGTGAGAAGGGGGTGAAGTTGACACTGAATTGATCTGCCAGGATATTGGCAATATTCTTGGGATCAGTATATTTAATGCCATTCTGTTGTAGCTCAGAGCAGATCTGAGCATTGCCATTTAGATTCTTGACATAGTTATAGAATGCCTTGTGGTTGTCTTTGGAATCTTTGACAATTTTATTTTCGTAACTAGCTTTGGAGAATTTTATGAGGGATCTCAGCTTCTTACTGAGGCTGGTAAGGGAGTTTTATGCATCGTGGGATTTTCCTCTTTTCTGCAACAGATTTTTCCTTTCGTTGTAAAGTTTGTTTATGGCAGAGGACCACCAGATTGGCTTCATTTTTTTTAAGGAGAGCATCTTGGTTCTATTT
Organism: Protopterus annectens; assembly: GCF_019279795.1. Lineage (NCBI taxonomy): Eukaryota > Metazoa > Chordata > Ceratodontiformes > Protopteridae > Protopterus > Protopterus annectens. The sequence goes on from NC_056749.1 coordinate 699,145,118, forward strand.
GGGATGGCACGATTCATGCATGAGTGGATGTGCTCGTACAGTGCCTTAGTGTAGGACTCAGCAGTCAAACTTTCAGTTCCCATCTGCATGGGTGCCATGAAGTTTGTAACTTCTGACTTGAGTAGCATGAAATTGGCCTTGGAGAAGTTTTTTATGGAGGTTTCCTTATTGGGGGGTTGGGGTGGGATGTGGATGTTAAGGGTGATTAGCTTATGGTCTGACCTGACCAACGAGGGGGTGACTATATATGTGTAGCATCGATTTCCCATGTTGGTAATGACCAGGTCTAGGATATTGAAGCCCCTAGTGGGACTATGGATTAGTTGATCCAGGGCATTGGAATTTATGAATTCCAAGAACCGTTGGGTAAAGGTGTTGGTGCACAAGTAGTTTTACCAGTTAATGGCAGGGTAGTTGAAATCACCCAGTATTAGGGTGCTTGGTTGTATATTAATATTTTCCAGTATGTTTAGAAAGGTGTAGTGAGAATTTTGGGGCATGGTGGGGGATCTGTAGCAAGCTACAATTTGGATTGCAGTCTTACCTAGTGTTAGTTGCACCTGGAGAATTTCAGATGCATTGTGTTGGGCAACTAACCTGGTGATGTGAATATCCTTGGTGAATATGGACACTCCTCCACCTTTAGTGTTTCGATCCTGGTTTGGTAGCCAAAAAGTGCAGCAGAAATTAGATCATCAGAGTTGAGGATTGGCTGTTGTTTGGTTAGACAAGCGTGTAGGAGAGAACAATCTTTGTGTTTATTGTGATAGGTGCGGCCAGGATTAGGGTGTATATCTCCTCCTACAAGGATTTTAGTATATTTGGGAATTATGCTTACTTGTTTTTGGAGAGGATTCTTGCAAATAATTTTGTTTTGGTTTGAGTTGAACTGCAGTTAATCAGTCTATATTTGGAATAAAGGTGAGGGTCAATATTAAATAGGTTTGATGCAATGTGTGGGGAGTGTAAAGAGGAAGTATGGATAGGTGGTTGGGACAGAGTTGAAGAGATGCTGAGAGATGTTATTCAGTAATCGTAGGATGAAAGATGGCACAGAAGGAGGAGAAGAATAGAGGATAAGCTGAAGACTAGCATAATTAAGTACAGGAGTCTGTGTTTTATAGATGTCAGGTGGTGCTAATAGCAATGAAGATGGAAGCAAGAAGCTGCAAGGCAGTAGAATATTCAGTGAAGGCGGATTCTGAAAGTTGGTAGGGAATAGGTAAGGGCAGGCAAATGTTCTATAAAAGAAGAGAGTTAGATTGTCCTGGTATATTCTCTGGAATATAAGGAATAGATGGGACTGAAAGGCTAAAGTATAATGCAGTCAAAATAAGAAGTAATTATGGTTTATTTGGGATAAGTAAAAGATACACTGTGGAATAGATAGGTATTATTAGGGAGGGTTGTGATTATGAATGGATACGGTGCAAATCAGTATGGGAGGGAGAAAGATAACTGAATTGGGGCTAAAAATTACATCGAGATAAGGAAGTAGGAAACAAGAAATAGAAGCAGAAGTGCATGTAGTAGTAAGGTCATTTGGGGAGAGTTTTGGAATAAGAGTCACAAGTGAAATGTGTATGTAGGAAGAGTAAGAGGGGGTGTGTTGGAATAAGGGGTAGGGTAGGGTAAGGTAGGGTAGGAGGGCAAAGTGAACAAGAGCATAGTGAAGCTGAACAGAGCAGGCTTTCCACCCTCAGGTCAATAACAGAGATCAATTAGTTTATAGCCAGTACAAAGTAATTAACAAAGATATACAAAATAAATTAGGTTTTCTGTCATTTCCTGATGCTAACTAATTGGCATATGCAGTATAGTCGACTGGTCAAGAAAAAGAGGAAAGTGACCAGTTTAGTAAGAGATCCTTAGAGTGCACAGACTATATCACAGAGACTTTCAATCACAGAGCAGGCATGTATTTGACTGATTAAAGTTAATACATAGCAAGGTTCTTCATGTTAAATGTGCTTACATTATACAATGACAAAATTCTCAGTAAACTTGCAGGAGTAGGGTCTTGTGGCAGAGCTCCTGCAATATTGAGGACAGATGTAGTGACTGCAGGTTATTATACAATGACAAAATTCTCAGTAAACTTGTAAGAAAAGGGCCTTGTGGCAGAGCTACTGCAGTATCGAGGTCAGATGTAGTGAACACAGGCTATTATACAATGACAAAATTCTCAGTAAACTTGTAGTAGGGCCTTGCGGCAGAGCGCTTGAGGTAACGAGGTTAGCTGTAGTGACCGCAGGCTATTATACAATGACAAAATTCTCAGTAAACTTGTTGGAGTGGGGCCTTGTGGCAGAGCTCCTGCAGTGTTGAAGTCGGGTGTAGTGACCACAGGGTACTATGCAATGACAAAATTGCATACACATATAATCGACTTGTAAAGATGAAAGCCTGAACCGTAAATTCTGTAGTTATTTCTCTGTACATTTGGTTATGTGGTTATATCACATTTCTTTCCAGTATGCACATGATTACTTTTGCCTTTGCCATTTTTGGTTCTAGCCATATTTTCTTCATTTTTCTGATGTTGAATCAACCTTTAAATAAATTGATTGAGAGCCATGACACACACTAATCATTCTATAAAAGGATGATACACTGTATAATCTTCATACATTGTGTCAGCCATACATAGGATTTAAAATCTGTAACTGCAAAGACAAGATGACAGGGCAATGAGTAGGGGGAGGAGTATCATCACCATAACATGACAGAGGCTTTAACTATTATACCCAGGAAGAAAATCACATCTGATGATGCCAGTGAAACACTATCAACCTGGACTGTGGTATGGCTTATACCAAATTATTTTTTGGTTAATCAGGGTAAAACTGTAATAATTTGAGCCTGATTTTTCTACATACTGCTGGATATACAGAGAAAGTGGTTGGCAAGGACTACTGATTATTATGTATGTTTAAGCTTTTGCAACTGGAAATAAATTTTGTAGGGTTGGTATGTGCATAAAATGGGGTGAACTGAATAATGCATTCCAGCCCTGTGGTCAAACTTTACATAAATTCATTTCCACCCCATCATTCTCTCCATGCATGATATAAAATAGTTAAGTTTGTCAGTGCTTCAAGGCATGAAATAAATTAAACAAATCATCAAAATCACATATTGAACTTCATAGATCATCTCTTTAAAGGTGTTTTTCCTGATAGACTGCTGACAGAACAACAGCTAGACTGCAGTGAAAATGCCACAGGTTGAATAGAGTGTTTGCAAAAAATATTGCAAATGCTGCCCTGGTTCCTGAAAGTAGGCAGCTTCATATCCTATCAGGACTCATGCACTTCACATCAGGAAAGGTATAATGACAACTTTATAATATCTCATGATGACCTGGGGAAGCAGTCAAGCACAGAACACAGAGTACCGATAGCAACAGGAAATGGTATTTAGCCTAGTTCAAAACTACTAAAACAATGCTTTCAGTTTAGAGGAATCAGTGCCCTTATCAGGGCTACATTAAGGGTATTGTTTAAATCTGGATTGAAATATCATCTGTAAACAGATAGACAAATGTCTTTCGATATTGTATTAATTGTTTCTTTCCACAAGGTATAAGAGTGGCCCCATACCAGCTCCATTAAATTTTATAATCTGACCAAGTGTTTCTGACTAGTGCAATCTCCTCACATCAAGGAACACAAAATAAATCACCAAGCCCACTGCTCAGACAGTTAAAAAGCACAGTACAGTTAGCCCGCAACATTCCCTTCAATAAAGCTAATTTGTTCATATGTGTTTCATATAAGTTAAACCATCCCAGAGAGCACAGAGTGTTGAAGACAGATATAATACAGTGATGAGTGATAGAAGAAATAAAAGCAATCTGGGACATATACCTAAATGCCTCCTAACTTGAACTTTAAAATCTGAAAAGAGAACAGTTGTAGCTATTGATTCTTTAAACATCTGCAGAAATATATATGTTTGGCCTCTGTCTTTATACATCTTTGATTTACAGACTTAGAAGCTGTGCAAGTGCCCTGCATCCAAGGAACAGATGTAAGTTTAATACCCCAAACCCCATGTGCATATAGTGTGATTCTGACAAAGTCACATAACCCATCACTGTTCTCCCAAGTCAGGCATGAGAATTTACAGATGTACTTAGTATACAGTACCTTCAATTAAACAATCCTGAAATTAATCACCTCTTTAAATCAAACAACAGTTGCTTCTTTACACTTCCAGGGGAATGCTTACAATCAAACAATTTTGTAAAGTAAACCTCATTGGTTTTAACACTGATATTTTGATCTACACATATTAAGTCTATAGAACAAAGCATGCAATGAGATACTGGATGTTTTAGACAAAGTTTTACATTGAAACTTCAAGAGTTTTGAGATTAAAGAAGAATGTTCCAAACAATGCTATTTAGTGGGCATTTTTTTTACTGTCTCCTGGAGAAGACACTAATTCAAACTATCTAAATTGAGCACATTAAAAAAGGTGTTATTGGCTGGATTTTTTCTTTCATGTTCTCATGGTCATCTAAGGAATGGCACAGAAAAACTGTACACACACCTCATCTGAAATCTTTTTTACCAACGATGACATACCTCTTTTCTGAGAAGCAAAAGCATACATATACAGAACACAGCACATATTTATAATGGCAAAAAAGAAAGAAATGATACATTTATTTATTGATTTATTGACAGGGAATGTCCACTGGGCTTAAGACCCATTTTCAGTGGGGCCCCAGAGAGAAAAGCTCCAAGTTACATGAAAATCATTACGTGAATTTGTAAGGAAACAATTACTTATAAAGCAAGTGAAATAATACAGAAAACTATCTAAACAGCACAAATGTTGTAAAAATGCACGATAGTAACAATGGAACATTAACATGTAGGAAATTGATACAGTTAGAAATATTTAACAATACAGCTCATTTTTGGGGGGGGGGGGTAGGAAAAGGGAAAGATAGAATTAGAGAGTTAAACTTAAAGGTAAGACAGATATAGTTAGAATCTTATAGCTAGGTGGTAGGAATATGTAGATAACAGGTGACATGTATTTAATGGTAGTGTTAAAAGTAGAAAGTGACAGAGAAGAGAAAATGTGTTAAGATAGTCGTATAGATGCGTGGACTAGGATACTAAAGATTAGGGATAACTCATATGGTGTAACAGTATGACATATACATAAGTATATTTGCTACGTGAAACAGTTTTGCTAGATTAAGGAGGCTGTGGATATGTGTTGCATGTGCAGCTGGAGTTATCGGTGAAATGTTGTTTTAGTTTTCTTTTAAAGGAGATTATGTTGTCTATCTAAAGAAGAAATATATTCTTCAATGGAAATAGTACATTTAAATATGTACACTATTACTTAAATCTAACCCATGGCATACTGATAACATTTCTACTCTTCCATGATTACTCTTATAAAAACAAATACATTTTATGGAGTTTATTAAAACGTGTAATGCCACATAATTAAAAAAAAAGCTACAAAGCTGGAGCCTAGTTGTCAAGTGATGCCATGAATGCCATAAGATATTACCTACATAAAAGGAAGGAAGCATCTGGTTGTCAGTTTTATGACCTGTTGAATGAGATGAATTAATATTGCAAAGCGACCCACAGAGATAGCGTGGGAGAGTTAGATTAACTGTAGTTTCGTAAGATAAATTGGGACAGAAAAGAACTTGCAAGTGACTGATTAATATGATCCTTTTACTAAAGGAGCTTGTTTGATATTAGACCTGCTTTTTTAAGCTGGATTAATAAATCATAATACACTGTACTGAATTCAGAAAATATAAAGGTGTATCCATATAGTTTGCTTTCATAAAATATAATGTTCTTTTTTTCTGTAGGATGTTCCAAAAGCCATTTATTGCAGTAATAAATAAACTAAGTATCACTGGCCAAGTGCACAGTGAGAAAACATTCAAGTAACCACATTTTTATCACATTAATAATTACCTAGAACGTTTATAGTCAAGCTAATCAGCAAAGGCAGTTAGGAGCTTGGCTTAACATGCAGCCTAATGTTCAAGTGCAGGATGTTTTAACATCTTATGCACAGTTTAAAAAATGCTAGCTTGTTGGTTTTCCTGGTTTCACAAAACTTAGCAGACTAATGATACCAATGTTTTTGGCATGTATAATTTTGTTTTGATCTTTCTAGCAATGGTTTGTATTTACACATATTTAACAACTTTGCTTTATGCTTCCCAAACAGGATTGGTGATCATTTTTATACATATTTAACAACTTTGCTTTATGTTTTCTAAACAGGATTGGTAATAATTTGTTTAGAAATAGCTTTGACACTTCAGCTTACATGAGCTAAGCAAGTGAAATACTTCCATTATATGAATTTATTTTAGAAACAAATGCTTTATAAAAATGAACAGTTCATGTTACTGCTGTACAAAAAGTAGGTGCTTCAGCTGCCTGCTGTATACAAGTATCAATTTAAATTGGGTTCTGTATGTAACATATAATACCTGATACCCAAGCTTGTAAGGTGCTCATCCAGTGTCTGCTGCCTTAAATTATCTTAGGTGTGTGGTGATATAGCAATGACCCATGGCTGGGTGTGGGTAATGCTGGATTTACCCATGGTTGGCATAGTTTGATCACTTTTCTTAAATAATGTCTTTGTATAAGGGTGGCGTGCTGCTCTTCCTTGTTTTTCCGTGGTATCCTGGCACTTCCATGATGTACTGTGCATGCATATGGGACTTTCATGCCCATGCTTATGCAGTACATCAGTGCTGTGCAAAGGAAGCAATGGAGAAAGGAAGATCTTCATTGCTTTTTTGTTTGTTTGTTTGCTTTTTCAATTAAAAAATGAAATCTAGAGACTTTCAACGTACGGCAGTGACGGGACTGAGAAAATATAAGAATAGTAGGTACATTTCTCCGGTTTTGTATAATTGTCTTGCTTATCTCTGTATTTGTTTCTGTCTCCTCTCTCTTGTTCATTTTAAGTCTCAAATAAACTCTGATCGAGGTTGTAAACCCTTTCGTCAATTTTGACAATTAGAAAGGATTGCTCTGTTATCCCTTGGGTAACTTGATTCATTGATCAGTTGTCTGGGTCAGTTGTGCCAGATGTTCAAGTTTAAGAAGAGTTGTTTTATAAATACGAGGGTCGTTTCATTGCAGAGGATTTTTTATTCTCTGTGGTGGCTCCAATCAAAAACATTCAAAGTCAGGTTACTTGAAGTATTAGTCTATATTGGTGCTTAACATTAGAGTTTAAAGCTCCACAGGATCTTCTTGTCTTATGGATAAATGCCTGCCTTTAACCGGGCAGATCAATTTCACTGATTAGATAGAGGAAACAGAGGAACCTTCATGTTGCCATTCATGCAGGTTCATAATTAAATGACAAGTGATTACGCTGCCTTTGCACAGTCAAACACCGTGACTGTTAAACAATTTTCTTTAGACTAGAGGCAATGTTTTGGGTAAACAGGTGAGGTTCATATTTGCTGAGTTCCTTTTCATTGTTTTAATCTTTTTAAGCAAACTTCAGTGTTCAGTTTATGGTCAATAGTGTAGTGTTTTCTTGTTTATGGTTGGTTATTACACTTATTTCTATATCAGTAATTATCAGCAGAATGTTTGTTCTGATTAACATGTGTGATGAGAAAATTATTTTTTCTTGCTACTCATTCTAACATTTTTACACTTACAGCAGTATAAGTTAACTCAATAAAGTAGGTGGATTATGATTAATGTTAATAGCATATATTAATGGAAGAAAGTCCGGGTCACCACCGGTATATGCTCAATTTACAATGGGTACACTGGTTGGGCTGACCAATCAGCATGCTTGTTTTGGAATGTTAATGGCCAGTCAATGTATAATAAGTGTTTCAAAACACTCCTAAGCATGTGTTATTACATATCTGAAGACATTCCTATAGAGCAGATTTAATAACTATGCTGAAATGTGTTATTTTTAATTCTCCCATAGACTAATTGATTAAAAAGTGACAATTTCAAGAGACAGCAGAGGACAGTTAATTTCAAGTGACCAAAGGAAGGTCAGACTACAGCAAGTCAGATGACAGAGTGAACAGTAAAAGTAATATGGAGTTGGTTATACTAGTAAATATAGGAAATAAACAAGTAGGCCACTGACATGTGACTTGAGGAAATAAGTCAGAATATAAATGGAATGACAAAACCCAAAAGCTTAAATTAGTCATGAGGATGTAATTTCTTCAAAGAAAACCCTCCAGCATAGCAATGAACTAGTGGCACTCTTAATGTCTGACCACAGTGTATTTCAGCCAGCCCATGCCAGGTCTTCTAATGGATCCTCAAGTTGTGACTGTCCTTCGCCTAAATTTCAATTCCTAGCTGCATGTCAAGGCATAGCTGTGCTACTATAACATCCTCTTTGGTTCTCATTTTCATTAGTTGAGAAAGATTGAATTAGTCAGAATTTCTTCCCTTTATGCAGAGCTTCATTCTTGGCTGCTTCCAGTGCAAAATATCTTGGAATCCTATCTGACTATAAATTTAAGTACATTAAGCATACTGACCTTGTAGATACTAGTATACTTTGAAACCTGAGCTGGAATATATACTTAAAACATCTCAAGTTAAATGTAGATAGGCTATGTTAAGAGCATGCATTTGTATGTGTTAATATATACACACACACATATATATATATATATATATATATATATATATATATATATATATATATATATATATATATATATATGTATACTGTTCCTGAGCTACCAGAACACAACGCACACACACAGAAAAGTATTGTGATAGCTGTTTTCCTTACATGACACAAAAGCAGCTTCACCATTTACCTTCAACTTCGTACAACATTACATGGCTGTAAGCAAATCAAGGTAGTCCACTGGCTATCATTAAGTCCAAAGTCCAACATATGCTTAGACCAAATGCTTTTATCTAACATTTCATTCCCAGTTCTGCCCCTTCTTTTTTTCTATATTTAGAGTCCCCATTGTTCCTCTCTACCTTCAGACTGCACACATTTTGGTCATTCAGGATCTCTAAGCAAAGCAGGCTTCAAAATGTTAAACCACTCAGTGTGGGACTCTTTAACTAAGATCTGCAGTACCTTTTCCCCTAAGTTTTTCAAAAGGGGTGTCAGTTCTTAGCATTGTGAAGTCATCACATGTGCTTGTCTTGGTCATGTTGCAGATATGTGACATGGATGACTTTCCAGGCTATAATAAGATTTCCTTACCTTCTTCAGTTATAACTCCATCTATATTATACCACTGTATTTTCTTCTGAAAGAGTACCAAGCTGGCAGGAAGTTTCAGACTTCATACTTTTGATTTCACTAAAAGTTTATTAAAAATGTTATTTTTGGGATCCCGGTTAATATTTAAGGACTTTATATTACTCATGTTGTGATGCTCCATATCATAGAAAGGTGACTCCCAGCTAGAAAGGTAACATTCATGCATGTTTTGGTTGCCAATCCCTTAGCAAGCAGCACAGAAGGTTGGCTTGATCACTGATATTATAACCTCACATGTTTAATTTTTCATGAGAAAATTTCTTTGGGAAGTCAACAGATTTAGTAACTACAGTTAAAAATATATAATGTCAATGTACTTAAAACATATGTTTATATTCATGTATCACCCTCACCACCATCATCACCAACCCACCCATTCAGAAATATTTGCTTGACATTTTAATATCTTGCAAGAATGAAGTTGTGAGTTTTGGCCCTGTTCTAAAGAAAATCAGCCTGCTCTTCCTTTACATCTGTGTGTTTGCATATTGACCTATCTTTTAGCCTACAGTACACCACATATTTTATATTTCCTCCTTACCTTTAATTGATTTATCCCTCAAGTGTCTCACTCCAGGAAAAAATACTTCTCAAAGGCATCAATACATAGATAAAAAAGTTAAGTAAGTAGATAAGGTAAAGTGTGAATTCAGAAAAAGAGATTAGAAAAGTTATGTTTGAATTATGCCTAGATACTCAGTCACTCATACATGCCAATCTTTGCTATGTAATCTATGATACAGTAAAAATGCTCAGCTTATATCTATCAACTGCTTCCTCAAGCGTCCCTCATGCTTTTTGAATATTATCCCTGAGACATATACAATTATCCATTCCTTTAACTAGATACTGAATGTCATTGGTATATATCACTTGATCGAGACACCAGTTCAGCGAATACCTATTCATCAACCCCTATTCTGCGAACATCCTTTTATCGAACATGTACATCAGCAAACTTTTTTTCAAAGGGCACTGAGTTAGTTGACCAACATGTGGAAATTTCCCTTTTCCACACTGCAGTGTAATCTCGGAGTTAATATATATAAAACACTTTGGTGTGTATTGCTTGGTATATTGGCCTACTAAATTAGTGCCCTGGGAAAACATTTGGAGGTCATAACACAAATACTTTAAAGGAGTGAAGAAGCCAGAATGAGTGCATGCTGGGAGAGTGATGCATGATTATGAAGGCCAACACCTGTTATTGATTTAATGGCGTGCCAAATATCTGTACAGGTCCTCTAACTTACTTTCCAGAGGTCTGAATTTACCATGGAGCAAGGTTCAGCCTAGTGCATTAAGAAAGGAAACAGTGACCTGCAAAACAGGAAACAATGCAGCTTTAGAAAATCCATCAAAAGAAAAATATAAACAATGCTAAAAAACGTATACACCGACTCTTGATTCAAATCACTCACAACAGCCCTAAACTGTTCCTGAAATAACTTATGTCACTTACACATAATGCTAGACCAAACCTTAGCACCATAGACAAAATAAGTTTTTATTTACCTAGCCTCACATTTTGCTAATGCATGAACTAAATTATAGTCTACTCCATTCCATAACATTATACCATATCTTCCAGGAAACAAACGATTAAATTAGACATTCACTTCTACTCTACTCTCCATAGTAAACTGATGGATATTTTGTTTGTTTTATTTTATTTGCTATTTGCTAACTGAGTTGGTATGGTCTAGTCCATTAAAGTAATTAGTACAAAAACAAAGCAAGGGAATACAAGTTAAGTCAATTCATATTAAACAGAATAATTCACCTTTTACAGTGACTAATGCACAGAGATCACAAAGATTTTTTTCATAAAATTTTCATAAAGATAATAGATATAAAAACGTATATAGAGATTAGTTTTGCGTTATTATCCTCAGTACTAATAACAATAATCATTGATTCTTAACTTAAGAACAACGTAGCCTGATTGAAATCTGATAGCTAACTTTAATTTTTTAGAGGAGCCTGTACTCATCCGCCTTATGAGAAACAGTCACAACAAATTGTTTTAAATGGGTTTTCAGTTAGCAGTGCTATGAATTTTTGCAGGATTGTGGTACCCTTGATCTTATTTGGAAGATAATTCCAGACAGCTAGAGCAGCATTAGAAAAGGCTCTTTCATTGCTAGCTAGCCTGAATGATGGTCTAAACAGAGTGGGGTTTCTTATGAAGTAAAGGTTGCTTTTTATTTGAAGCATATTTTTAAGAGATGGGCGATAGTTGTCATAATTTAGCTTAAAGTTGAGCTTGTTTAATATGAAGGAAGCCCTTTAGCACTTTCTTGTGCTGGAAGCTTTTGGGTGTATGCTAATATAGTGCAGTGGAGTTCCAAGTTAAGAATAAGATGAACACATTATTGTGTTATTCTCTGTTTTTTGCAGTATAGCACAGTTTTGTGATGAAATGTACCACCTAACTCATGAGGGCTTACCCTAACACTAATCCTGCCCCCTAATCTCAACTCTGAACATTATCCTACAAAAATCCTTTACCCTAACAGTATCACTAAACAAGACACTCACACACACACACACACACACACACAAGTGCATGCACACACACATACACACACCACTGCACAACTCTAAAACTATCTTCTTAAAAAGTCCTTATTCTAACCTGACTCTGCAGACACCCTCATACATGCTTATAGTTTCATAGATGGTTACCCAGGCTAATGGCCCAACAACCATTTTAAGCCTAGCCAAGCTTACCACAAAATTACCAAAATATTGCTGACATATGTCAATACCCCAATGAATTTTATGGTTATGATATAGGCTTGCACGCATCAAGCATTCACAAGCTAACCCTGTCTATTAGAGATATAGGTGCCAAGTCAAATTTACAGCTTCCCATCCACTGGTGCAAGTTACATTTGAATATGATTAGGGATGAGCTTTAATTCGCATGGATGGGAAGCCTGATCCACAGAGCTGCTAATCTTTGAAACACACATACTTGTCCCTCCAACACGTCCTTTTTATGGTGTAGATGAGGACTAGGTCCTTAGATTGGGTATTTTTTGATGCTATTTGTTTTGCAGATGGGCAAGAAACCCATCAATGTGGGATGAGAGGATGTCTTGCAGGTTGGACATATATCACCATGCAGCAATCTGTAGGAGACTGAGTACAGGGATAGGGAGTTGAGACAGTCCACATAGGACGTCTTGTTTACTCTGTATTCTTTTTGTGAGAAACCTCTGTGATTTCCCAGGCTGTTTCAAGTACTTAGGTACATGCTAAAGGATGTATTTTATTCAATGGCTGGTCCAATGAGAGCTCAGTACAGTGGAACAATGACTACCTTGGACCAGGGCACCATGCACTTGCGTATAAGTTGTGCAATATAAAATTATGTTCTCATCATAGCAGATAGATGGTGGTCAAAGGTCAGGTCACTGTCAGTGCGTGTTCCCATATCCATGACCAGTGGGTCTACTTTCAGAGGTGTATCAACAATGAAGTAATACTATTACATATTTTTCACATTGAGTTTTAGTCCATGGCTTTGGCACCAGCTATTTATCTGCATCAAGCTGTCTTGAAGGGTATCAGTGTCTATAAGGGGATTCATTGACTATGCCTAGTTTACAGTCATCTACAGACTTGGTCAGTAATAGGTCCTTTACATTTACCATGACTTCATAGAATTAGTTGCCAAAAAGGAGACACACCAGCACCAATCCTTCTGGGAGTCCTCTAGTGACTGTCCATCACTAATTCCAAAACCTTTGGTATATCCCAAAGTTTCAACATTAACACACGCAGACACTTACCATAACCCAAAGCACAAGCACCACACAACATGTAACACTCAACATTCTTCTATTTGGTAAACCCTGCACTCAACAAAGAGTGCTTTTGATGGAAAAATATACTTTGTCAACAAATTAAGTACCTGATAGAATGAACTGCATCCAGATAGATAGATAGATAGATAGATAGATTACATAGATAGATATGAATGAGTGTATCAGCAAATTGTAAATGCTCTTTAGAGTGAACACAGACACAGCTATCATTTTACACTAAAGTGTAAAATTGTATTTATTTATTTAGTTATTTTATTTTACATTTGTTGACTGGGTATGTCCGACTGAGCTGAAGAGCTCTTTTTCAGAGGAGGCCCAGGGAGAAAAGCTCCATGAATTTATACATTTAATATATGACAAATGCAGATTAAATACAAATGATAATACATATTTCAAAGAATAGAATATGAAAGACAAATGCAAATTAAAACACAGGTGATGATACATAATTCAAAGAAAACACTAACTAGAATTAAAGAGATAAGTCATTATGAGAAATATATATATTAACTTAAGATAATACTGTATGCTTTAGAGCTTAGTTTAGAAAGTACAGATTAGTCATGATATGTACAAACTGAGTATTATTTGAAGATGCAAACAGATTGGGTTTGAGGGATTAGTTAAGAAGGATAGAGTGGGCTTGTGTCTGGCAGGAGGAAGATTGTAGTTTATTTGGGGGGAATTTTTCAGGGGGGGGTGAGTACAGTCACAGGTCGAGTGACTTATAAGATACTCTTTGGTGGCTGCTCTGAAATGTCTGGGATGTATGAGGGTCCTAATTTCAAGTGGGAGTTTATTCCAAGCAATGGAGGGATGGTAGCTGTATATATTACACTCAGATGTGGTCTTTGGTTTGTAGATATGTAATAAGTCAAGAGTAGAGCTCTGGAGGGGTCTAGTAGGGGCAATAGTGGGAGATGAGGCTGGGCAGTATGAAGGCTGGAATAGAGTGGATGATCTGTAGCTAAAAGAGGGGAAGTTGTTGGGGCACTTCAAGACAGTTTAGGTGTTTTAGAGAGAAGCAGTGATGGAATTTGTAGGTTTGTTGGGCAGCAAATCTAGCAACCTTATTGTAAGTAGACTCTAGTTTGGATAGTAGAGAGGAGTTGAGATTAGTGAGAATATGGGAGCTATGTATATTAGGCTGGGTAGGATCAAATGATCAAACATAAAAAAAAGAAACATTTTTTTTTTGCAAGGGGGGGCTTTTGCACACACCCCCCATGTAGGAGGCTGTGCCTCCCCACATCACCTGTTAATTATATGTACTAACTCTGAGATCACACAAAAGCAGGATAAGGGCAAATTTTGTTACTCCACTGCAACACAATTCAATGCAAAATGGTGCAGGCAGAATTTCCATGCAGCAGAACATTTCCTCACATTTGCTCTCAATATAAGTAGTATCATAATTATATGCCTGAAACAAATTTCAAGATACTGGTGAATGTTAGCTATATGAAAAAATGTCCTCACAAGTACGGCAAGTGCACAGGCCCAAGAAACTAGCATAAAAGTAAAAAAACAGAGGCCAGCACTATAATGTGGTTTTCGGAACCTGTTTATTCCAACATAGTAAACAAAAAGGGTAGGAAAACAAAGCCCTAACCCCATAAAAATTACTAAACCAGTTTTGGCTGCAATAGCCTTCTTCAGTTTAACAAAAACATAAACATGTAAGCACATCCTGTTAATAAATATACTTTCTTAACTGGTCCTGGTTACCTATTGGATAATTATAGTTGATCATTCAAACAAGGTTGAAAAAGCCCACCTAGTTTAATAATCCATTTTTTCTCCTTTCGATTTAAAATTGCATGCCAACCAGATTTATTAAACCTGTCACCAAATATTTTGTCAAGAACAGTAAATCTGTAAGAAGCAGTGACATGTTTGAGTGTGTGTTTATACAAAGCATTGGCCATTCTTTTATTCCTTATATCACTCAGGTGTTCGCCAGTTCATAGTCGTAACGGTCTTGATGTCCAATATAAAAGGCAGAACATGTACATGTAACTAAATAGATCACCCAATCTGACCCACAATTGGCGAGAAATTTAATGTCATAAACAGATGCAGAGTTTTTACTGGCAAATTGTTTAGTCTTATTGACTCTGATACAATATGTACAGTGCCCACAAGGAGCACAACCACATAATACCTCCCTGTAATGGTAAGTTGATGTAATATCTTGTGGGAACCTTGAATGTGTTTATAAGTGAGAACATAATGTCTTACCCCGACGAATGAGAAGAAGCATCTGTCCCCAAGAATTTCTGATAATCTGTTATCTGAAAGTAAAATGTTACCAATGTCTATTAATAATATCCGTGAACGCACCCATATTCCATCCATAAGTAGTAACCAACCTCAAATTTGATTTTTTATCTGATCTATGTTCCATATATTGTAACAAATCTTTTCTATTTTCATTAGAAGCCCAATTACTGGCAGTATAAATATCACCATCTTTTATAACCTCTGTTTTTGAATCTTTGGACCATATCCTTCCTATAGTATTCATATGTATCCAGGTTAGAGCTTACCCTTTTGATTCAGAAGAATTGAGACTTGGGGATGTTCGTGATGATATGTTGGGGGTGAAAACTAGATACATGAAGTAAAGAATTATATTCGGGATATTTACTAAAAATCTCACTCTCTAATGTCTTGTCCACCTTCCTAGTAATTAGAACATCCAAGAAAGCAATGTTATGTGTATAAACGTGAGCTGTAAATCGGATACCCCATTCATTATCATTGAGATATTCCACAAATTCATGTAAATATGTACTGTCAGCTCTCCACACCAACCAGCAATCATCAAGATAATGTCTTCAAATGTCAATTTCCTCCAAATATAAATTATGTCCAAGGTCATAGATGAGTTGGTCCTCAACACAGGCCATACATAAATCAACATAAATGGGGGCAAAGGAAGCCACCATGGCTGTGCCCTCTAACTGCCAATAACACTTATCTTGAAAGTATAAAACATTTTTAGTTAGGACATGGTCAGCCAGACATACTAGAAAGGTATTAAACCCAGGTCGGTATAGTACACTTTTGTCCAACCAGTATTGTAATGCACAAAGACCTGGCCAATGTGGGATTTTGGTATAGAGAGAGTTACATCTAATGTGCAAAGCAACCAGTCTGCTTCCAGTTGCATATCAGAGATAATACCCAAAAACTGTGTAGTGTCCTGTATGCGGGCTCGAACCAATTTGAATAAAGGGTGTAAATATTTAGTAAGGAACTGTGAGAGTGGTTCTGTAAAGGACCCTCTACCCAATACAATGGGTCTCCCTGGTGGGTTATGTAAATCTTTATGTATTTTAGGCAAAAGATATAGGTACTGTGGTTTAGGATCCTGTACAGTTAGATGATAAACATCGGACTCAGTAATAATGCCTTCCTCCTTGGCATTTTTCAAAAAAATATCAATTTCAGCCTTGAACCTAGAAGTAGGGTCCAAAGGCATAATCATATAATGTCATCCATCTCTAAGTTGTTTTTGAGCCTCGTTATAATACATCTCCCAGTCCATGACAACAGCAGCACACTCTTTGTCCACAGGCAAAATAACTAGATTCTTGTTATTACTTAAATTAGAAACCATCTGTACTTCGATCTTTGAGAGATTATGAGACAGTATTCTGTGTTCATGAAAGTGATAATGTTGATCTTTGAGAACACTAGTTTGAAAGGAGGCCACCTGTTGTTGCATGGGTAGAGTAAAAGTAGATTAATGAAATCTAAAAGAATCAATGTTATTATTAGTTTCATCATCAAAAAACAATTTTAGGTTAAGCAGACAGCAAAAAGATAATACATATTGTGCCAAAGAATACTCAGATACAAAAAATCAGGGTACAAATGATAAACCTTTATTCAGTACCTGTATCTCTACCTCTGAAAGGGGTGTAGATGAAATATTAAGAATATTACATGTATCATTCACTTTTGTATCATGATCTTGAGAAGACTCTTGAGATTGCTTGTTTCCCCTATGTTTTCTACCCCCTTATGTGTTATGCCCCTAAATGGACATCCATATTACATCTTTTGGTGGTCAGGGATTCCAACGTGTGGTCGCTATCCACATCCATAGCCAAGGAAGAATCCTCGCCTGATGTGTTATTATTCATCCCTCTGGATTTCTTAAGGATTGACTTTGGTCTCTTCCTTTTCTAATTGTGATGTCTGATTTCCACCTGGCCAAATCTGACCTGTTTATATGTACCAAAGGGTTTGCCCCTATCATAATCCCCCCTATCACAGTTTAATTTTTTTCATTTTTTCTCCTTTAACTGCTTCTCTAAATCAAGTAATTGTGTGATAAGTTGACTTAAGCAAGTTTGATAACAGGGTAAATCTACAAAATCTTTAGTTTCCTCACAAATCTCGCCCACTTCTATTATGTGGTGATCAATCGTGAGTTAATAGAAGGCTAAGAGTGACTCTACAAATCCCATAGATGCCCTTTGTTGGACCTGAGTCCATCCATCGGCTAAAGTGTCATCTATATTGTTTACCAAAGGTTGGATCCTAACACACAATCCCCTGGGAGCAATCCCCTTTAACTGATAAGCTTTGAAAAGGTTGAGATGCCACACATTAGTGCGTAACATCTTCATACACTTAGTAAGCTTTTCAAAAACCTGATTACAACTGTTTACTGGGTGATTAGTATTAGGATCCATATTAATATTTTCAACTGGCCCTAAGCCAAAAACATTTAAATCATCCCTGTCTGATGATAAGCCTTGCAAAATCAAAACCAAATCCATTGCAGCTTCAACATTTTATATTAATGTGTCACTTTATGGTGAGTTAGGTATATAAACAATATACCCTATTTTCCACAATTGAATATTCGACTTATAAATCCTTGTTGGTTCAGGACCTACTACATTCCAACTATAGAGCCATAGATCGGACTAAATCCATAATATGGAAACAAAAAAATACCCAATAAAGTGTTCAACGTGAATATAATTGTTAACAGGTTGATGTGCAATAAAAACCCAATTGGTAGGAATCCTGGCAGTAATAATAACCCCTGTGTAATAGAACCCCAAGAACCACAGTACTGTGTTCCCTTATGGCAATGTTGCACTAGTATAATCCACAGAGTTACGTTCAATGTTCATCCCAATTATATATATATATATATATATATATATATATATATATATATACACACACACACACACACACACACACACACACACACACACACACACACACACACACACACACACACACACACACACACACACACACACACACACACACACACACACACACACACACACACACACACACAAACAGTAATGGCCCTTATGAAGCAAAAGATTGACAGAATTGAGACCCTGTATGTATAATAATAAAAGGAAATTTGTTAGAAATCATCCGGAGAACAATAGTAGCCCCTGCAAGTAATCCCAAAATACACAGTGTTACGTTCCCTGATACCAAAATATTCCAATAGCTCTAGGCCAGTATTAATAGGGAGAAGATTAATAGCCCCTGCGATATAATTTGTTGCTGAAACAGATGTATGTATAAACCTAAAGTCGTGCTACGTTCTTTTAATCATCTTCACTTTCATTAGGATGTAACCATTATTAAAGAGGAGAACAATAGTAGCCCCTGTTATAATCCCACAAATATGAATTCTACAATACCTCACAGTGCTACATTTCCCTTAAAGCAAGGGGAAGCAATAATAGCCCCTGTGAGTGATTCAGGAAACTGCAGTGCTATGTTCCCCTAATAAAAAAAGCAGTACAAGCAGACAGTGTTAGTTAATATACAGGGCCCTTTGAAGCTTCCACACAGAGAGGCCAATATGCAAATTTGTAATCCCTGTTTAGTAATTTTTGTGGGGTTAGGGCTTTGTTTCCCCTACCCTTTTTTATATCTATGTTAGAATAAACAGGTTCCAAAAAACACATTATAGTGCTGGCCTCTGTTTTTTAACTTGAATGTTAGCTATAACCAGGTCACTGTGCTTATCAGGAGACTTAATTATCAGTTGGCCATTCTGCTGCGATTGTTTCAATGCCTGTCACTACCCTTAAGCTAAACTGTAATTCAGTTAGTCCGTTTTGATTTAAACAATGCATGTTATTCATATTCCACTACATGTATTTATGAAATCAATAATAAAGACTGAAACAGAAGTATTCATATTTATAAAAGTGGGTAATAAACGTGCATAACCATTTAACATGAGCTCAGAAATATTAGGATCGAAGGAAGAAAATCAGTGTTTGAACTTATGGATAATTTCATCAGCATCAGTCTGTGCTGTAGCATATGCATAATTTAAAATGCTTGAAATGAATTACTTCTAATTGACAAATAAAAAAAAAAGTCTTAAT
This sequence comes from Protopterus annectens, assembly GCF_019279795.1. Taxonomy (NCBI): domain Eukaryota; kingdom Metazoa; phylum Chordata; order Ceratodontiformes; family Protopteridae; genus Protopterus; species Protopterus annectens. The sequence goes on from NC_056749.1 coordinate 699,164,649, forward strand.
GTGTGCCACTTATGCAGTAATTTCTTCCTCATTTATGATTACACTTCCCTTAATTAGAACTATGAGCCTGTGTGATATTCAAACCTAAGTCTGTAAGAATGCCAAGATGAAGCAGACTCTGAACTGTTCCTTCTAGAAAGTGAAAGAGACCACTGTGGAATTCAGATGCTATAGATGTAAATCCAATGTTGTGTCACTTCCACTTGTTCAGCCTACTTCCCTGACATTGTAGATTCATCAGAAAATAATCGCTGTATTATTTTTATAGTCTTTTAAGAGTCTCTCTTTCTCTCTAGCTTGTTTCTTTTACAGCTAATCAGTTCTTGCTTGAGCTAAAACAATTTTTGTTTACCTTCTTACAAAATGTAGGAAGTGAAGAAATTTGCCTTGTTGTCGGTCCTGTTGTGGTGTGAGGTCTCTTGAGGGGGAGACAGCCTTCTGAACTAGTTGGTGCCTCCTGTTCAGTGGTCCTGGGTCTGACCTGCACTACCAGTCACATGGTGCTGTGGTTTGGAGAACAGGTTTCCTCTTATTACTGCCTTTAGATCTGTTGAAATAACGACCAGTACTCTTATTTTCTTAATCCATATAAGATCCTTTATTCAGCAGATGAGCGCTGCTTAGTTGACTGAGTACAGACAGCAATAGTCAGGGCTTTTTTTAAGAATTTTGAGGGTGGATAACAGGGTGGATGCCTCCCATTATATCATAAAGGGTGTGTGGGGGAGAGAGTGTTTGGCTTAATGAGGTCTTTATGTTGTTATGGTGGGTGTTACTCTGTATGTATTGCGGTTGGTGTTTATCACCCATTTCCAGCTTGTTATTTACAATCTTATTAACCATGTGTATCCACATAAAAATACGTCTTAGGTCTCTATAGCACCTTTTAAGAAATATCATTTTCAACATAAGCAATTTTATTATCATTATTACAGCTAAATAGTTGCTTTTTTATTCAATTGTTAAGCAATTTTCTTAAACATTTAAATGGGTTAATTTGGTTATTGACTTCCTAAACATAAATATTAATTTTCTTTTCCAGTTTTTGAATGCCTCCTGAGGTCGACTAAGTTTTGCCACACTTTTTCTGTTGCAAATTGGGATCTGGTCACATTATTTTCCAACCCCATCTTGAGCCTGGCTTAATTACAATGCATTTTTATGTTGGTTTTCATATACCTATGCATATGTATTTTTGCACAGCCTATAGTACAATTTTGTGCTGCCAAATTAATTTTGCCCTCCATTCTTGCAAAAATCATGGAAAAATGTGTGCACCATCAGTTAATGAACCACTTAATAACAAATAACATTCTCTCCAACTGTCAACATGGCTTTAGGCCTTTTCATAGCACAACTACTGCTCTCCTCTCCTTTATAGACTTTATTAACAAAAATCGCAATAATAACATCCTGTCTTCAGCTCTTTTTATTGACCTGTCCAAAGGTCAATTTGGACAGGACACACAATTTTGTGCTGCCAAATTAATTTTGCCCTCCACACTTGCAAAAATCATGGAAAAATGTGTGCACCATCAGTTAATGAACCACTTAATAACAAATAACATTCTCTCCAACTGTCAACATGGCTTTAGGCCTTTTCATAGCACAACTACTGCTCTCCTCACCTTTATAGACTTTATTAACAAAAATCGCAATAATAACATCCTGTCTTCAGCTCTTTTTATTGACCTGTCCAAAGCCTTTGACATGGTCAACCACTCTCTCCTCTTAAACATTCTTGAATCTCTATCCTTAGAATCTAAGGTTGTCCACTGGTTTAGATCCTATCTCACTAACAGGAAACAGGCCGTCCTCTGGGATAACAAACTCTCATCTCTTCTCCCAATTTCACTTGGGGTACCCCAAGGCTCTATTCTTGGACCCCTTCTTTTCTCCCTCTTTATAAATGACTTACAAGTAGCTATTCCCCAAGCTACATGTATACAATATGCTGATGACTCCACACTAATTTGCTCTGCTAAATCCATTTCTGAACTACAAACTAATACTCAAACTGTATTTTCCAAAGTTGAAACTTGGTTCCTAAAACGCTGCCTCCTCCTAAATGCAAAAAAAACCAAACTCTTACTTTTTAGGCCAACTACCAGATCCCCTACACTAGACTTCACTATCTTATCTAACAATGGAACTCTTATATCTCCTGACTCTACTACTAAGCTACTAGGAGTCACAATTGACAATAATCTTTCCTTTGACTGTCATATCAACAATACCATTAAATCTGTAAACAGGAAACTTGGCTCTCTCTATAGAATTAAAACTTTCTTAACCTCCTCAGCCAAAATTACTCTTGCTCACTCTCACCTTATTTCCACTCTTCTGTATGCCTCACCAATCTATACTAACCTCAAGAAAAACAATCTCTCCAAACTGTCTACCACTTACAACAATATAGCTAGATTTGTTACTGGTAAGCCTTTCAGAACTCACCACTGTCTAAATCTGCAGCAACTCCACTGGCTTGAACTGACTAACATGCTGTTACTTTCCCAACTCACGTTTGTCCAAAGAGCTTTCTACCAACCTCATAACACACCTGTACTTTCTAACCTCTTAACCCCTTATTCTAATCTGAACTCACTCCGATCATCTAATAAACTGCTAGTCACCTTAACCAAATCTAATAACCTAGCTGGTGATTCCCTCTTCTCAAATTCCATTGGTAAACACTGGAATCAACTTCCTACCGAACTTACTTCCATTGCATCTACTGTCTTGTTTAAACAAAACTTAGAACCTACCTTAAAAGCCACTGGATGTGCCCCTGCTCTAATCCTGATTGAAAGTTAATTTTCCTTAGTTAACCCTCTTTTTCTCTCCCTATTCTTTTATACCTCCTGCTTTCTCCCTTAATTCTCTTCCTCTACCACTTATGGACCTCTCCCCTTATCTTTCCTCTATAAGGCTATGACTCTACTCCAGAAACTATATATCTTTTATATTTTTTAAATCTGCTCTCTATATATCATTGTTTCCTCTTCCTTGGTCTTGCACTTTCTCTTCTTGGTTTTAAAAGATGTAATAAGCCTTAACATGTTGCTATTTACAATGTCTAGGAATTTAAAGTCCTTTTCCTGTGGTAATTATTTTCATTGTCAACGTCCTATCTGAGTGTAATCTGTTATTGTTATACCTCTTTGTCTTTATGTGGAGCTTTTCTCCCCGGGCCTCTACTGAAAATGGAAATATATCCAGTTAGACCAGCCCGGTTAACAAATGTAAAATAAAATAAATAAATAAAATAAAATTCTCATTTGATCTCCCTTTAGATTTGTTAGCCCTTTCAAAGCTGTCATTCCCCTGTGCCTAGAATGTGCTAGAATGTAATTATAATTTGAGGAATTTGTGACTGAAGTGAAGTGTAATCATAAATGTTTGTCATATGTAGCATGCATATTATTATCAGGAATTAAAATGGGGTATTTTGATAGATTCACCTTACCCCAAGGTCCAGAAATCTTGGAACTACATAAGTGTGTGTGTGTGTGTGTGTGTGTGTGTGTGTGTGTGTGTGTGTGTGTGTGTGTGTGTGTGTGTGTGTGTGTGTATGTGTGTGTGTATATACATACATTTTATATATATATATGTGTGTGTGTAATGGGAGCATGAGGATTGGACAAAGGCAGTTTTGTCAAAAATGTTTTGGTTGTATGTAAATTGCCAGATATAAATATTGCCGAATGTGCATTTGATTGAAGTATTAACTTGTTGAATGGACAGTCAATTTTTTTTATTTCATTCCAAAACGTGTGTGTGTGTGTGTGTGTGTGTGTGTGTGTGTGTGTGTGTGTGTGTGTGTGTGTGTGTGTGTGTGTGTGTGTGTATGCATGTGTGAGAGCATGTGCTGATTAGCATAAGGGTAAGGACAGGTAAGGATAGCTTTTAGCAGTTGGTTAAAGAGTGTTTGCAAGTGTGGGTTAGATTTAAGGTTGGTTGGGGTGGGTGTTCAAGAGTTTGCAGGTTAGGGTTAGAGTAATCGATACCTAAGGGAATAGATGTAGTGTTGTGGGTATGTGTATATTGCATGTTGTGAGTGTTTGAATTGTCTTGTATAATTGTAGTGTTATGGAAAGGATTTTCCTAATATTAGCTGTCAGGCTTGTGCCAAAGGAAAGGTTAAAGTTAGGGTTAGCATGCATTAGCAAGGTGGGGCAGGTGGTTCTGAACGTGATAGTGGGATCTGTTGTGTGATCTAAAAAGGAAATTTGTCATAGCCCTTTTTCTGATTGTTTTTGCTTTTTAGTCAGTTTGCATTTTGGAATGCCGACAATGAATGCTTTGATTTGAAGTCTGAGCATATTGATTCTGATGAAGTCTTATTGGGATGAAAGCAATTGATCTGAAGGATTTTGAAAATAAAGTTTGGTGGTCTACATTAATCTTGCATTTTCTTTTGCACTTTCATTTTGTTGTTATGCATTTTAATTATACTTACCCATCTACATCTCTCTTTCTCTCTGTCTTTATATATATATGTGTTTTATATATATATAATTCTCTTTGTGTGTCTCTGTTTGTAGCATGAGTGAGCCTTCATTTGATGAAACTCCCCTGTAAAAGTAATTTAAAAGAGTTATAGTGAGTTTTATTTATTTATTATTTATTTATTTGACATTTGCTTACTGGAAAAAGTCCGACTGGGTCAGAAAGAACTCATTTTCAGTAGAGGCCTGGGAAGAAACGCTCCAATTACATATCAGACATTTACAATCTTTATACAGGAATCATACTTCCGCGGTGGTGCAGCGGTAGCGTTGTTGCCTCACAGCAAGAGGTTCTCCCATTCGATTCTCGGCTAGAGTGCGGGGAGTGCCTTCTGTGTGGAGTCTGCATGTTCTCCCCACAGTTGGGTGGGTGTTCGAAAGACATGCGTAAATGGGCGTGCCTTTGTTGAAGGTTGAACGTCGAGCTGGCACCTCGTCATTCGTGAAAATCTGCCACTCATTAGCAGACCGGAGTTCCACTGTGGCGACCCCTAACTGGGAAAAGCCGAAAGACAACATACAGGAATCATAAAAAAATTTCTTACGTGAGTTACAAGTTCCTACAGTCATGTACAATATAAAGATCAATGGAACTTTATACATATATTGTACAGAACAGAGAACAGCAGAATTTTATACACAGATAACAGCAGCAATTCAAGGTTTACAATAAATCTGATATAAGGCAGATGGTAAATATTCAAATGAGTGAAATAGATATGCATGTGTTAGATGGATAGTGAAAGAGAGATACAGTTTGGTGTCATCTAGAGAGAGGACTAGTGTGGGTTAGAGCAAGGGCACAGCCCGGAGCTGAACATGTGTTGTTTCAGTATAGTTCTAAAGGTAAGTAAGTTAGTGATAGTTCTTACTGTTAGTGGAAGAGAGTTCCATGCTTTGACAGCATAGTGGGAGTAGAGGCTTTGTCCTGCTGCCTTAGAGGGTTTGTATACAGAGAGTAGCTCTTTGTTTGTGGACCTTAGGGTTCTGTTACGGTTGTATGGTGTTATGATGTTATTTAGTTCTTGGCAGGGTAGTGGTTTGTAGACTAGGTTGTGATGTGTAAGAGGTTTGGTAAGAATCATTTGTTTTCCCTGCTTTAATTTGCAGTCAATGCTTTGTGATAGCAGTTTGGAGCATTGATCACAAATTATTTGTATTTCTGTCATAGAGCCAGGAACTTGACTTTGGCTGTGGATCCATGGACAGAAAATAAAACTAACCCAAGCTGAAAAGAGGGTTGGACAGTCATGGATGAATTGCAGCTTGTGCAGATATGGAGGCAGTTTAGACCAGTACCACAAGTACTATTTATATTTCCATATGTAAATCAGCGGGGTCAGCTATGCAGATTAGCTGTTACTGGATAAATGTTTGACAAAACTTCTTAATAGGTATGAGGAACAGGGATATCAAATCAGACACCATTAACATGGAAATAAAAGCACTAGAGGATAAACAGAAGCCCATGCCTAAGACTCTTACCACACATTTCATGATGATCTAGCCTTTAAAGAAAACTAAAATGATTAATGAAGAATTGTGACAAACCTAGTATGATGGGGGGGGGGGGGTGAATGTTTTATATAATGGTACGTAGGAGAGATGTGGAACATTACAGACCATCACAATTGCAGATCAGAAAAACAGAGGGATAAAATACAAATAACAAAATAAATGCAAATGACAATGCAAAAGGAAGGGAATGCGGGAAGGATGGAAGAAAAAGAAAGAAAAAGACAAGGGCAGTGGCATTTTTACTATATGAAAACACCTCACAACAAACATAAATGTATCAGTTGAAGTGAAGGAGAAAGTACTGGGAAAAAGAGAAATGTTAAAAGCTGACAGGTCACATGTTATAAAAGAAATATTAATATTTGCAGGTACAGACAGGATATAGTCAACAATAAAATGATGAAATTACTCAGATAGACTTCAAACAATAATAACTTCACCTATGTAGAAAAAGAGAGGGAATTATATTATTTTATAGTTTTATATAGTGATTTCCAGGTCTACTTTGGTTTTATTATTTATTGTACTAGAACATACCTAAAGGAGACCAAATATTTCAACTGCAAATATATTAATCAACTACATAACAAAATGAAATAGAATATAGGTATCAGAAAAAAATCCCCCATTAGGATTAAAAAAAGATGTGTTTTCTTATAGGGTCTATGTTAAATCAGCGAACGCTTAAAATAGCGAACACTGATTTATCGACCCTTTAAGAACAAAAGCTGACAATCTCGAAGACACGGAACAGCAATTTTTTTCCCCAGGGGGGAAAAAAAATCACTGTTTCAAAAATAAAAAAAGTTCAAAACACAAAATAAAGTGGGGAGCTTTGCCCTCCACCCCCTACTTAAATATACCAACTCTGAGATCGTACCACAGTGGAGGAAATGACAAAGTCCCAAAAATGGCCCAGCAATTTTTTTCCCTGGGAATTAAAATGGCTGTTCCGTGTCTTCGGGATTGTCAGCTTTTGCTATTAAAGGGTCAATAAATCAGCATTCGCTATTTTAAGCATTCACTGATTTAATATAAACCCTTCTTATAGGCTTATACAAACAACAAAACTATTGTAAGATATAATTAAATTGTATGAAAAAAAATCCATTCCTTTTGATAGAAAACAGTGTAATTTGTTAATAAATATCTCCTCAAACATTAGCAGGTATTCCCCATGCTGATGGAAAAAAGGTTTAAAGCAATTCTTATCAGTTCATCCTAAACACTTAGGATTCTAATATTTTAACTTTGCTAATTCTGCATTTCCTGTCTAAATTATTGAAGGAACATAACTGAGTTTTATTCTTTGCGGCCTGAAAAGCAAATTTTTTGGATGTTATCCCACACCTCTTTCAGAAAAGAAAATAAATTGCCGATACAACAAGTTGATTTCATGCTAAGAAACTTCAGATCTGCTTCATATTTTATGTAAAAAAAGAAGAAAAAATTCTAATAAAAATAAAGATGTATGGCAAGACTGTCTTAGTGAATACAGAACTTCTAATATGAAACACCAGCTTCATGAAAGCCGATGACCCAAAAGGAATACAAAAATACCTGAAATACAGAAGGGTGAAAAAATCTATTCTAATTGCTTTTTGTAGCCTGCACCCCTGATGTGGGGGATAAGTCCCCCCTAAACTTCCATATACCAACTCCACCATCATACCAACTTGAAGTAGGGAGCAATCTCCCAAAACAAGTGAAGCATTGCTGGTGCTTGCTTAGAAACTGCACTGGCAATGACCTCCTAAGGGAAACAGCATTAGGCCTTCCATCTTTTTCTTTGCTCATGCCATTGTCATTTCAGCAATTTTAAGTTGAGTAACTGTAGGTGAGATGAATACAGAAGCGTAAGTCTTCGATCTGGAATGGTGTCATAGGAAACCTGCAGAACCAGTAGGCCTCACTTTTGTCAGTTAAGACAATTTATCTTATATACTTCATTTTTGGTAGAGCTGCTCTGTTTTCCAGTGAAGTGAAGGTCCAGTTCTAAGCATACATTTCCTCTATGGGTATGCAGAAAAGTGATCCCAAGCAAAAGAGATCCCAAACAAAATTACTTTCTATTTTGAATAAAAATATTGCAATGCATCCTGTCAAAAATGGAATTCATAGCTTGTTTTAATCCAGCAAAGTATAAAACAAATGTGGCAGAGGAACTTGTCTGGAACTTAACAACGTGGCAATAAATACAAGATTAAATACATAAATTAATAATATGTCTGCCACTAAATAAGTGTCAGGCTGGGACGGGTTACAAAGAGATCTACAAAGAACTGCAAGGCATTTTAGCCCTGATATTCCTGCAGTATTTCAGAGACTTGTAAAAAATTAATACAAAAATTTAATAGAAGAAACAATGCTTAAAATGTTGCCAAGTATAGAAATGAGGGACTTCATAAGACCTATAGACCTGTTTTGTTAATGACCCTTTATATAAAAATTCTTACCTAAAGTAGATACCAGTAGAATTCAAGGCTAGGTGATAACATAGCATTGTGTATCACAAATATATGTGATTTGTGGGAGAAATAATTAATGGTGACCCATCACAGTACGAGCAATGAGAAAGAGAGTGGAAGTCCATTTTTGTTAGATTTCATCTAGCTCTTGGTTTCATGTAGACAATTTCATATTGAAGGTGGTGAAAACCTTTGAATTGTTCTGTTTTAAAATTATGAGATATGTAAGTGACACCTAAAGAAACGATACCAACAAAAAATAATAAGAAACACAGCCTACAAATTCTCACTTCCTCCTTTTATGTATATAATGGCAGATCATAAAAGTATCCTTCACTTATCTAAAATGTTTAAGAAACATGAAGCTTTGTGGTAGTAAAGATTTGTAAAATAAGTTAACTTTGTTGGCATCCATTTCCTATCCTTTCATTTTTCAGCAGCAGGTAGGTAAGTTAGCTATGGTGGAAGCTGGAGTGTAACAGGAAACATAACTTATAAGAAAGGGTAAATGAGTGACAGTAGGTAAGAAAAGGGAGGAAATAAAAATAGGTAACCATATGAAATGTTGGGACACACTTGAATGGCTGAAAGATCAAACTTGTATATACCAAATTTGAAATGCTATTTCTCAGACTATTTCATTTTCTCTGAGTTATGGTGATCTCTGAGTTGGTAGATATAAGTTGTGGGGCTTAACCCCCCCCCCCATGTGGGATGCAGCGGGGACTTGCTCCACAATGCAAAAGAAGTTTAAAGAAGAAAAGCAATTTTTGAGATTTGCTCTTCTCCTGTGTTTTCATTTTTTTTTTTTTTGGCATTTCACCATTTCAGTAAGGCGCTTAAAGATAACCCTGTTAGAGAAGCTGGACCACCCATTACAGCTGTTCTTATGATAATTAACATAAATCACTTCTATGATGTGTCTTGCCTAGATGTGGAGGACAGCTGAAAGATGGCCAAAGGATCAACACATTAAAGGCTTAAAATAAGTAAGGACAGATTTAAAGCATGTAAAATGAAATGCATATTCATGAGCTGAAGTTATAGGGATTATATCTGAGACTGCCAATATACTTTAAATTATTTACATGATTATTTATGTCTCAACAAATGATGCAGTAGTGCTCATTAGTCAGGAAGGAGAAGAACTGTAGTTTGGGGAAAAATAGACACTGAGTCAACATCCAGGCTTTTACCACTTACGAAAGGCTGTCCATAGTAAAGTTTTATAATCAACAAAGGTACTGCATGGATAAATTAATGTCAGTGGAGTGTACAATGGACTATTCTCATTCTGAAAAGTGTAAATCAGTACCTAATATGATTTGTGTTCCAAGCAACTGAGAGTTATAGATGACACATTATTTAAACAATCTTTTTGCAAAACTAGATGACAGGTTTATAAGGAAATTCTAGCTTTGAAGATTTATAAGAGAATCTAGGGTTCTCTTCCAAGGCTAAATCAGTAAGTCCAGTCAAGACTTTTTAATAAACGCTATTCAAAATAGGTGGTTTCAAACTATGTCAAATGTTATGGCGTTGGCTTAATTACTAGACAAAGTATTAAGTACAAAGGCCACTTGGGCATTTACACTTTGTATTCAGTGGAACCCAACTAGGGTGAAATGAAATATATTTACTATAAGGACATTTTAACAAATATTCATCATCCCAAACCACCATAACAGCATTGGCATAGCTATTGGCACACGAGGTGCCCATAGCTATGCCATTGCTCTGCCAGTAAAAGTTTTTTTCCAAATACAAAAACATTACAGCATAGGACAATTTCAAGTAAAGCCTTTAGAAGTAAAATCTGCCTAACTTCAAAGTTAGAAAGTCATAAGAAACTTTTCTATACTCTCAATTCCAATTTCATTCGGAATCACTGTGAAAAGTGAGACCACATCCATGGTAACAAGTAAGTAATCAGCACTAACATCCAGTGTTTGTATATGGTCATACAGATCTTTCAGAAAACCCTTAGGACCTGTGATATTTCATTCAAAAATGGCCTTAAATTGTTTTCTATGTATATAGAAATAGGCTCAGTGGACCATCCTCTCCCTGAGAATATAGGTCTCATTGGTGGATTAGTTTTACTTTTATGAACTTTAGGTAATCCCTGTAAACAGGGACTAACAGGATGTTCTATAAGAAAAAAGTTAGAGCTCATTAGTTCTAAGACCTTCATTCAACAATGCTTTTAACTTCTCTTTTATCTGATTAACCATTCTGTTTATTTTAACATTTGTAATTTGCATATAAAAAATGGTGTCTGCTAACATAGTCTGCATAGCCTCTGTGTACATATGAGAGTCCATGACAACAATAGGGCCCCCCTTATCAGCAGGCCTGATTACAATGTTAACATTTTCCTGCAAGTTTGTTAGGGCCTTCCTTTCATTCTTATTTTTCATATAACCTCTGTTGCTTTCAACACTCTGTATTTTATACACTTCTTGTATACACAAATGCATGTATTAATGGATTAACTGGTGGTATAAATGAACTAGGTTTTCTAAACAAGTTCATTTCTCCACCTTTATTTTCAGCAAACATTTTCAATGTTAAATCTCTACAAAACTTTTTTATATCAAAAATAACTTCAGTAATGTCGAAGTACCTACTTTGTAAGAATGGAAGTCCTTTTTGCAAGATAGTAATTTCTTCTGATGAAAGAGTGTTGTGAGATAAGTTCAAAACTATGCCTTCTTGTGAAAAAAGGCTTTCTTGAAGCTGCCCGGGCCCACAGTCTGTCCCTCGTGTTTCCTCTTCTGGCGACTTCTGCTTCTGCCCCTGGTTTTGAAGTTCATCTCTCTTACAGGTAGAGGAAAACAAAGTTTCTGTTGGACTAAAGGGCAAATGCTGGAAGAACTACATTCTTCATTTACTATTGCTTCAACTGCTGCTGGACAATGCACTTGTGCTGAAACCAGAAATGTTTTTCTTCTGGCCCCAGCTCCATTGAATCCTTTATTGTTCTCTTTAGAACCAATATTCGATACCTCAATGGACGTGGAATCACTCGCAGAGTTCTGCAATAAAGTTGAATCCACTTCACATTCTCCTTCAACTGTGTTCTGTTGTGACAGTCTCTCATTGACTGAGAGTGCTTGTCTGTCTCTGGTTAATTCAGTATGTACAGGCATACTAACTGCAGCAGTGTCAGTACCAGTAAACCTAGGCCAAGAAAACACGTTGCCATGTGAAAAATTGTTACGGTCTCTCTCAACCTTTTTCATTTTTATCTTACTTAATTTACGTTCATAAGCAGAGACAGAATCTAGTGTCTCTACAAAGTTGTTGTGTCTTTCAGCTTTTGCCAGTTAGGAGTCGCCACACCGGAACTCCGGTCCGCTAATGATTGGTAGTTGATTTTTATGTGCCAAGTTACTAACCCTGACGCACAACCTTCAACGAAGGTATGCCCATTCACGCATGTCTCCACCCAGAAGGCGCTCTAGCTGAGAATCGAACCGGACAGCGTCTTACTGTGAGGCGACAACGCTACCGCAGCACCACCACCGCGGGGCTAGTGTCTCTACAAAGTAATTGTCTAAAATAGCAGTCCCAAAAGATTTAAGTAAATCATATTTAACTTTGATAGAAGCAGTAAGGGATTTTTATTTCTTTTTCAGCTGCTGCAACTAACAAATTCATGTAACAAATACTGGTGTTAAGATTGACTTTCTGCCATTCTGTCAGTAAATCAGGGTCACAGTTTATATGAGAAGGCATTTTCAATACACGGAGCCCTCTTGGAACTATGCCTTCTTTAATACAAAGTTCCATATGGAATTTTTCATAATGGTCCCTTTTCAATTTAAAAAGTTCATTTTCAATAGTATGCAACTTGTTCTTCAATAAAACAATGTCAACACTACAAACTTCATTATCTGTGTTGTCATAAGAACAGTTGTACAGTGGATTTTCAGTACTTTCTGTAACTTTAAGCAGTCTTTCAACATTAACAGAAGTACCTTTGGTAAGAAGTTCATTTCCTTATTCAAGCCCAATAAATTCTATTTCATCAGCCATAATCCAGGCAAAGGTGGTAACAAGAATTAAAACAATGAGAATCAAAAAATAGCTACCACCAAATGCAAGTCTCCAGGCCCAAAAAACAAATGTAGTCCAAATGTAAACAAACCAAAGAAGGACCAGGAGCAGGCTGCACATTCCAGTTTCAAAGTAGTTTATTCCAGAACAGATGACATCCAAACACAAAACAACACTAGCACTGTAATAGGTGTGTACCCCACTTCATCACGTGTAACAATGTTTCATTTAAGCATCATTTTATACTCTAGAAGTGCAGCAAAACAGCCAGTGACTGGTCACATGATATTTTTACTTAAAGCCACATAAACACATTACCTTAAAAAGGGGTACAAATATATTTATTTATTTATTTTATTTTACATTTGTTAACCGGGCGTGTCTGACTGAGCCGAAAAGGCCCTTTTTCAGCAGAGCCCTGGGGAGAAAAGCTCCACAAAAAAAAAACTTACAGACACATTTAGTTATTTAGACATGATCAGTATACACACAAATTACAGGAGACATGTTTTTACAGTGGTATGCGGCACATAAACAGTTACAGTGGAGAGAACAAACAAAAAAATATTAATTTTAAAAATAAAGGTAATTAATAGATTTGTGGTGTACAGCTGAAATTTGGAACATAGGTAGAATACATACATAGTACACAGGTACAGTACATACATTGTAGATTAGCCAGTGTTTGTGAGTAAGATTGGAAACTATTATCAAGTGCTCTAGATTTTGTATGTATGTGTTATTCGCTTTCACTAGCCTGGGGAGCAATCATGGCACTGCCAACTTTCCTTGAGATGTTGCATGATGAGGTCTTTAAAGGAGGCTTTGGATGATGTGTTTTGAATGCTTGTAGGGACATAGTTCAATTTTTTAGCCACTGAACTACTATATAGTGCATCTCCAAAGCTATTGTAACTGTTGGTGACTTCTAGTAGTAGTTTGCTTGATGATCTAAGAGGCCTTTTGGCTGAGTGGTGTTGTACTAGGTTTTTGAGGGCAGGACACTTATTGAGGAGGTAATAGATAGAATGACAGAGGCAGAGCTTATTGTAGGTTAGGAGGTTGGGCAGTTCAAGCCAGTGGAGCTGTCTCAAAGCAGTACAGTGATGAGTTCTATATGAGCAACTTGCAGCAAAGCGGGCAATTCTGTTATGGCAGGCTTCCATTTTGCTTAGTTCAGTTTTATTGAGATTAGTCAGAATGGGAGATGCATAGAGTAGGGTGGATAGAAGTTGGGAGCGAGCAATGGCTGATCTTGTGTTGTTGGTAAGAAATGGCTTGATATGGTAGAGCGACCCCAGTTTGGCATGTACTTTTTTAATAGTTAAGTTGAGATGACTATCAAATTTTAGGTAGGAGTCTATGGTTATTCCCAATAGCTTAGCCTGTGTCACTGGAGCAATTGGAGTAGCATTAGTGGAGTAGATAGTGAATTGACTGTTAGTGTTTTTGTTAGAACTGGTTATAATCATAAGCTGAGTTTTCTTTGGATTGAGGATAAAATGGGTTTTGGTAAGGTAGTTTTCAACGTCAGAGAATGCTAGTTGAGTTGTTTGCAGGAGGGTGGGAATGTTTTGTGCAGCACAGATTAAGGTAGTGTCATCTGCATACTGAATTATAGATGCATGCTGTGTGGAGGTATGGAGGTAATTTGTGAAGACTATGAATAGTAGTGATCCTAAGATAGAACCCTGTGGGACTCCTATAGTTATGGGCAGCTGAGGAGAGAGAGAATTTTCCCATTTCACAGCTTGGTACCTGTCAGTTAAGCAGCTTTGGAACCAGGTAAGATTGGAATTTGATAGATGATATTGGTTTAGTTTGTTTAGCAGGATTTGGTGTGAGACTGTGTCAAATGCTTTGGACATATCTAAAAAAAGAGTTGACACTTATAGGCCTTCATTTTTGAGACGGTTTACTGTGTCTGTGAAGCAGAGGAGGGCTGTAGTGGTACTATGGGCAGGTCTGAAACCATGCTGAGTAGGTGACAGGATGTTGCTGTCTAGGAGATAGTTTAGCATCTGGGTATGGATGCATTTTTCTAGGATTTTGGCCAGGGGGGAGAGTAAAGCAATGGGTCTGTAGTTATTAAGTTCAGTGGAGGTCCCGCCTTTATGTATGGGTGTAACATAGGATATTTTCCAGAGTTTGGGCACATAGTTTTCAACAATTGATCTGTTTATGAGAGTGGAGACTGGGATAGCAATAGCATCTGCTGCAAGTTTCAAGAAATAGCTGGGGAGTAGGTCGGCTGCTGTTGATGAGGTTTTTAGTTTGGAGAGCATGCTTTTGATTGAAGTGGTGGAAACTGTTTTGAGGGCAAAGCTTGTATTAGTGTTATTTGTGTTGGGGGGATAGTGAGGAAGGAACTGTCCTGTGATACTAAGGATAGAATTGAGTTCACAAAGTGGGAGTTGAATTGTGTTTCGATGGGAACTTTAGTGCCAGGGATGGTTGGTTTGGGGGTAGCCTTTTGGGTGGATTTTAGTAGCTGGTTTACATTTTTCCAAAATGTTTGCGGGTTGTGTTGGTATTTGGTTTGTAATGTTGTGTAGTAGGATTGTTTGTCCAGTCTAATGCAATTTTTTGCATGGTTGCGCAGTTCTTGGTACTTAGTTAGGCTTTGTGTTTCTTTGATTTTTTTGATAGTAAAGCCAGGCAGTGACTCTGGACTTGAGGATTTGTTTGGTTTCTTTACTGAGCCAGGGGTTTGTAGAGGTTCTAACCTTGATTTTGCGCAATGGAGCGACAGTGTCTAGGTGTTGTAGAAATGTTTTGTTGAAATATGCTACAGCCTGGTCAAGTGGGAGGGATTTTAGGGGGCTCCAGTCACAGTTACAGAGTAAAGTGTTGAGGACCTCAGGAGAGAATTTTTTTGTGTTTCTAGTGGATATATAGTTAGTGGTTTTGCATATGTTTGTTCTACTACGTATAAAGTATTTTATGTTGTGGTCACTTAAGGTGTCTGGGAGACTGCCTGTGTGAGGGTACAATGTGGGGTTGTTAGTTAGGATCCAGTCAAGGATGGATTCCCTTTTAGATTTTTTATCACATGTAGTTGGAATTTGGACTAGCTGGTGGTAGCCATAGAGATTTATTAGATTACTTGGTGGTTCTGATATACAGGTGAACCAATCTTGGTTGAAGTCCCCCAGAATAAGGGTTCTTGTGAGTATGTGGAAGAACACCAGGATAAGAAGTCTTCAAGGCTAGCAGTCATATTACCAGGTGGAATATAGATCACAATTGTGGTGATGACCTTTTTAGGGTGAAGTTGAAGTTGTGAGATGAGTATGTCCCAATTATTGGGGGAGGGGAAGGAGTTTGGTAATTGACGGACAGTTAAGTTTTACTTGTACAGTAACGCAGTTCCACCCCCTTTACGAAGTGGTCTGTCTTGTCTAATGATATTGTAGCCGGTAGGGAGAACTTCTGAGTTAGCTATGTTTTTATTTAGCCAGGTTTCTGTTAAAGCAACTATGTCTGGGGAGTAGTGTGCTATTGTGGCCTGGAGTTCAGGTATTTTATTTTTGATACTTCTAATATTAATATTTAGCATTAAAAGATGGTTGGTTTTGCTGCTGTTGTTGATTTGCCTAGGGATGAAGAAAGTGGGGATGTTATGTTCTGACATTTGTGTTGGAGCAGTTTTAGTTGGACAGGATGGATTTGGGCCTGGGTTGGGGTGGATATCCCCACTTATGGTGAGCCTGGAGTTAAAATGGTTATATAGATGTTGGAGTTTGGTGAGGAGTGTGATAAAGTATTGTGTTTTTTTGGAGTAGGAATGAGAGCATATGTGTTTAGTCCTGAATTGGTTCATTATGTAGTTCTTGAATAACTGTGGGCAGATATTATTATAATCTGTGGTGTCTGTATACAAGAGTGTATAATGCAGTGTTGTGCTACTAAGTTTAGGGATATTGCTAGAGTGATAACTTGTGGTGTTGTAAAGAATTATGAGAAGACAGACTAGACTTAGTTGCATGATAGTCATGGTTATAACGTTTAAGTTGTTTCTAGGTGGGGGGTCTGAATAGGAATTATAGGGTTGCACTATATGTGGATGGGGAAGTAGTGTGGGTGATGTAAAAAATGCCTAGTGGGAATGAGAGTGATTGGGAGTATTTTGTGTGGAGCAAGTTGGTGTGGTATAATGTGATATGACTTGAGGAGCTGTGATTGGTGGAGGTGATGTGAGGGTGAGCTGTGGGTGTGGCTGTGATTACTAGAAATGTAGAAGTAGTGAGGGCGGGAGGTAATAGGGGGCAGGGCAGGGGAGCGGAGAGAGCCCAAGCTTTAGTGAGGGCGAACGGAGCGGGGCAGAGCCAAACAAGACAAAAGAAAAAGTATTACTTTACAAATCTGAACACTTTTAAAACAAATTCCTGAGGTCTAATGGCTTACCAGCAAGCAGAATGTAATTGCTGAGGAGCACTTGTGTCCTGGTGGGAGACTAGAAATTTAAAGATGGCTCCATGCTCAGCAGGATTCTAATATAGACTTTGTATTGGGGGAGGGAGATAGCACAAGGGGTGTAAACCAGGTGGAATGCAAAGAAACTAGAGAGGCAATCAGTGGAAATCAGTGAAGGCCTCAGAGGGGGTAAGTAATAATTCAAACTACCTGTAAAGTGAAGGAGAGAAGAGACAGCAAAGTTTATTAAGGTTGGGAGTGTGTCTTCACATTGACTTGCTCATTAGTAACCCGTTTGTGTACAGATTAGAGTAGGGAGATACATTAGCAATGAAGGGCAATGTATAGAGATGCAAATAAACAGGTGGGCCTCCAAGTGATACAAACTAAAGCAGAAAGCACTGAGAGGGCTGCTTGATGGTTAATTTAGTCACAGGGATGTGAATTAAATGTATACTGTCTATTGGACAGTTAGGATTACTGTACTAGCGGGGGGGGGGACACAAGGCTACAACAGTCAGTTTTATTAGCAAGCTGAGAACTACTAAGAAATACTGCTAATATAATAGCTTCACTCTAGCAAAACATACAAGTAGAATGCCTGGGTGGACTGACCCTGCTCTTGAGGCTCAAAATGTATATCCTTGTTTAGTTTGCAGTACTGATTCCTTCTTATACTGTATGGGTGGAGTGGTAGCCGCAGACTGCAGATTTGCTTGAGTGTGCTCCTGCTCTTGAGGCTCAAAATGTGTATCCTTGTTTAGTTTGCAGTACTGATTCCTTCTTATACTGTATGGGTGGAGTGGTAGCCGCAGACTGCAGATTTGCTTGAGTGTGCTCCTGCTCTTGAGACTCAAAATGTATATCCTTGTTTAGTTTGCAGTACTGATTCCTTCTTATACTGTATGGGTGGAGTGGTAGCCGCAGACTGCAGATTTGCTTGAGTGTGCTCCTGCTCTTGAGGCTCAAAATGTATATCCTTGTTTAGTTTGCAGTACTGATTCCTTCTTATACTGTATGGGTGGAGTGGTAGCCGCAGACTGAAGATTTGCTTGAGTGTGCTCCTGCTCTTCAGGCCAAAAATGTATATCCTAGTTTAGTTTGCAGTACTGATTCCTTCTTATACTGTATGGGTGGAGTGGTAGCCGCAGACTGCAGATTTGCTTGAGTGTGCTCGGCAAGCAGAATGTAATTGCTGAGGAGCAATTATGTCCTGGTGGGAGACTAGAAATTTAAAGATATAAAAGCATACATAATAATGTATTGAAAATGCACATGAGACTTTATTAAAAGTATTAAAAAATGCATATATTAAAAACTAATACTTAAAGTGTAAACACATATGAAAAACTTTTTCATTGAAAAAGTGGTCTCTTCTTGAAAATAGGCTTCAGAGGTATATTGTCATTTAAACCATGCCCACAGTCTGCTTTCAGTCTAACAATCCATGTGGTTTCTAAGGCCTCAGTTTTGTTGCTGACATCACAACCTCTGATATTCTCATTAACCCTTCCTATCACAATAAACTTAAAAATATGTCCATCACCATCGTCACTGACATGCTTAAAAATGCACTAACTTTATCCCTTCTATTAATATGATATAGATGTTCTCTGATGTGATCTTTAAGTGCCCTATCAGTTTTCCCAACATAGAATTTAAAACATTTCAAGCAATGTCCAAGATATACCACATGTTTAATATTACATGTAGCAGAAGTTTTAAAAGCATATCATGAATCTGCAGCTTGCTCCTTCTTTGGTTTGTTTACATTTGGACTATATTTGTTTTTTGGGCCTGGAGACTTACATTTGGTGGTAGCTATTTTTCTGATATATATATATGTATATATATATATATATATATATATATATATATATATATATATATATATATATATATACATATAGGTTCACTTTGGAATCTCGAAATACTGAAATGTCAAATTTCAGTATCTCAAGACCAAATTGTCGAATCTGCAGTTGCACAAAACTGCAGAATATCAAACCCGGAAATGTCGAACCTGCGGTACTGATAGCATGTTAGCTAAGTGTTATGTTTTTTTAGGAGTTTTGGGGAGGGTTTCTGTGTTTGTGAGTGTGTTGGGGAGTATTAGGTGTGGATTAGGGTAGGTAGGTAAGAGTGTGAGTGTGTCAGTGTTGAGAGTGGTGGTGTTTGCATGTATGTGATGTGTGTTTGTGGAAGGGGGGTGTAGAATGTGTGGTGGTGGGTTTTCTGTCTTTCTGTGTTTAGTGCGACCTCGGAGTTAGTATATATAAGTAGCGGGGGTGTGGGGGCGCAGCCCCCCACATGGTGGGTGCAGGGGTGCTTGCCCCCCTGCTTATAGGAAGAGTAGGTGTGTGTGTTTGTTTTGTTGTGTTTGTGTGTGTTGTTTGGATTTGTTGTAGTGTCGGGAGGTAGGTGTATTTGTGTTTGTATGTGTGGTGTAGTGTTTTGTTGACGTTCACGGTTTTGAATTTCACAGTTTTGGTTTTTGGTATTTCAAGATTATAAAGTGAATCCATACACACACACACACACACACACACACACACACACACACACACACACACACACACACACACATACACACACACACACACACACATATATATAGTTATAAGAGTATTTATAAGTCAGGTGGTGTGGAGAATCTACCCCTACATGGAGGGTGCAAGGAATCTTGCCCCCAAAAATAAATCTTATTTTTTCATTGCAGGTGGCTTTTAGTGAACTACCTTTGTGGTATTGTGCATTGGAGAGGTTTTCCTTCAATGGAGCATCATGATCTTGAGCTTTTTATGAAGTAGATGTTCTAAGGCATTTTGGTCCCAAGAGTGAAAGCACTGTGGCTTCCTAAGAGATATTCTCTCTGTAGAGGGTTTTTTCCCCTTCTTATTTTTTTTCTGGCTTATACCAGTGCTCACTTCCATCACCCGGTCTACCAGCTTCTCCTATAGTCCTTGAACTATCTGCTTTCTGAGGCTGGGGCTGACATGGAACCTAGGTGCATCTTGGGGTTTTGTGCTACTGACTGCTTCCACAGGGAGACTTTTTTTCATTTATTTTCTACCCTGTCATCACCCACATTCACCTATTTCTGTCCAAGGGCTACTCCCCTTCATGGGCAATGTCTCTGCACAGGGAGCACCTACACAAATGCCCCACCATGCCCATCCTTCCCTGATAGTGCCTTAGACACCTGAGCTAATAAAACACGTCACCTGGGATATATTAAGGGCTTTTTTCCTTTATGCTACTACGTGATTCTCTCTCTCCCGCTTTAAAGTTAATGCCTATTTGAGGAGCTGTGGTTTTATGGTAAAATGAGTTAACTGATACACAGCTCAGTTTTATGACTGATACCAAAGTAGCAGTAGCCATTTTGGCTTAAGACAGAGCAAAGGAGACAAGAGTAGGTCAGCTGTCATGGCATAGTATTTTAGAAATTATACTACTATATTTTCATAGCAGGCAGCAATGGCAAATGTCAACATTTCACTTTCTTCTCACATTGTTTTCTTTGGTACTTGACTATGGTCCTTATAGTTGGCTAAGGATGCTGTACAACTTTTTTTTCTACTCTATACCACAGAAATGTTATTGATGAAAAACTGAAAGTACCTGCTTATGGAGACTACAGTGTGAACAGAGCTGGGTGTTTATTTGGAGCAGGTGAGGTTGGATTTTAATAGATGGAATGCCCTTCTATCTGATATGGCTAAGCTGATTTCAGGTCTTCTTGAGGGAGATTGTCAGGGGGCTTGGATGCAGAAACTAAAATGAAAATTTTTGGTTTAGGCCTCCAGTGTTAGCATGACTTGATTGATTATACAGTACTTGAATGGCTTGTGGAGAGATGGTTTGACCAATGTGTGTGTACATGCTTTGTTAACAAAATGACTACTGTTCTTTCTATAAAGGTGTTTTTTACATGTTCGGTACACTTGTGTTGCATCATTTAGGTATAAAGATCTTAAGGACAATCTGTGGTCTCTGCCAGTATAACAATGTCTGTACATCATTGATAATTATTAACAACAGTGTCTGTACTTTATCCTGGCAGAGTATGCTTGATTTAGTGTGATTAAATTGTAGCCTGTTTTTAAGAATAATGGGCATACATCAGATTTTTGTCATATTTTTGGTCTGTTCCCCATAAAATTTTGGTTTTCTGACAAATCACTGGCAACTCATTGAGAATGGAAGTCACAAAATAATGACAGGCATTTCAGTTTCAGATTTTATACCCTTCAGAAAATTATTGCTGATGGAAAACCTGTTATTCTATCAACTTTGTAAGTTTGTAGGAGGAATATTTAAAATTTGTCCCTATTTTTGGGCCTTTGTCCCACCATTATTTATGCCTTTGTCAAGATTTCTTCGTCTAAGAGGTTGAAAGGTATGATAATGAGAGGTTTGTGTCTGCATTTTGGATGAAAACCATTTAAAAAAGATGATTGCTGAAAATCAATGCAATATTTTCAAAACAGTGGGGTAACATCTGATATACCAGTGAAATTGTTGATCCAAGTGTTATATTTTTAGTTTTACATGTTTTATAGTCTAGCAAATGCATAAGTCAGGGTGAAGTCATACTTTACATGGTATGGAAGTTTTTTTTTTTAAACAAGAAATACCTTTATTGAATTATCACCCATGACACAGGCAAACAGACATTTATAGAAATGAAAACAAACCATACCAACATATTTTAGTTGCAAACATTATACATCACATATAATCTTCTATACAGTCATTTTCATTCGACCTTCACATAGTTCATTCATTTCCTGCCTTCCGTTAAACTTCATTCCTCCTCCAAAACATTATTCTGCATTTATTGTTCCCACAATGCCCATTTTTTTTCTATGTGATTTGCTCCAACCCTTTTCTAAAGATCCCACTTCCAGTTCTTTTATCTCTGTTACTATATTCACTACTTCTAGTACAGCTGGTTTAGATATTTATTTCTAATTTCTAGTAATTGCTTTTTTGGCAGCCACCAGAATTAATCACAGCAAGGCATTACTATGTCTAGGCAATTCTGATTATGTAGCACAGCTCAGAAATATTATTTCCTTAGTTACACTAATTTGTTCACCCAGTATTAATAGTAGAGTAGTCTGATGGAATTTTTTTAAAGTATGCCAACTCATTACACTCCCAAAAATATGTTTCCAGTTACCGATTTTTCACCATCACACCTCCAACATTTGTAATCTACCTGTGGAAAAATTCTTTGGAGTATACTTGAGGTATAAAAATACCTATGTAGCTACTTCCAAGAAAAAAAAAAAACTAAATCTTCGAGGCATTGTGGCATATTTTAAAGCCATATCATATCCTGCCATTGTTTCTTCAGGAATTGCTTATCCAATATCTCCACCCAATCGTCTCTAACCCCTCTGATTGATTCCTATACTTTAAAGCTAATTAGCTGTTTACCAGTACAGGACGCCTGGTGCATGAAGAGCTAATTCTACAGGAGTTAAAAAATCAGCAGCTTATTCAAAAGAGTGGGGTGGTAAGAAAAGGTCAAACAAGGGAGGCAGTCCTTAGATACACGTTCAGGTATTATAAGACAGACATAAGGGTCCCTACCATGGCAAATCTGCTGGTGGGAATCAGTAGTGGAACAAACCCAGCAGAACTCCTGATGTTACAAAGAAATGGGATTCCAGATGTCTGCTGTGTGGCTGGCAAATTTAGAGATACAAAATAATGGTAAGCAGAGAGGGTCATTAGAGAAGGCATGACACTGGACATTGTAATGAGACTTGAGAGGATCAGGTGGCCGGAAGCAAACTTCAGTCTGTATACAGCACTGACTGTCTTAATATACCAAGAAGCCTTTAGAGTCAGTGAACTACTAGGCAGTGATATACCAATAGAACTGTATCTCTTGATATAGAAACACATATAATGGATAGATAGCCCCTTAATGTTGTAGCTAACAAGAAGAAAGAAAGATCTGGTAAGGAAAGATAAAACTATAACAGTCCAGCCACATGAACATATTACATTCTGTCCAGTTAATGTTTGGGGCAGACAGATGACATCGGTTTTGTAAGTTAGGATGTTGAAAGGCTTATTTCAGGATCCTTGGTGGGAAATGAGCAAATAGAAAATAATTTGACAGAGTAATATCTTTAAGTCTGATAACATCAATAACCACTCCTTACAAAGGAGAAATATAACGCATATTTGTTTTTTCAGAACACAGAAAGCTACCTGCAACAGAGTGGAAGGTAGAAGTCTATGGTATATAGGAAGTACATAATTATATTAAAACAATAATAACAATAATAGAAGAGTAAGAGGTAATTGTCAGAAGCAATAGATAAAATTAACTAGACTATTAAAATACTGTTTGTTACTTGATAATATATGTAGGTAGGAAGCTAAAAAGATTAGATAGATAGATAGATAGATAGATAGATAGATAGATAGATAGATAGATAGATAGATAGATAGATAGAAATAGATAGATAAATAGGTAGAGATAGATAGATAGATAGATAGATAGATAGATAGATAGATAGATAGATAGATAGATAGATAGATAGAGATAGACAGACAGATAGAGATAAATAGATAGATAGATAGATAGATAGATAGATAGATAGATAGATAGACAGACAGATAGAGATAAATAGATAGATAGATAGATAGATAGATAGATAGATAGATAGGTAGATAGAGATACATAGATAGATAGATAGATAGATAGATTAGATAGATAGATAGATAGATGCTTTCACTTGCTTAATTTGAAAAGTGGACACATGCTTAGAGTTTCACATCTCACTTCTTTATAGAATGCAATTTATATACTTATTCGTTAACACGTACTGGGCAGGCAGATAAGAAGTCAGATAGTTATTGCATTACCCATCAATGCTTGTTCTTTCTCCAAGCTGCAGTGTCTATAGAGTGAGAATGCTAATAATTGGGGATTCAGAGGTCTTGCCTCACTTAAAAAAGTGCTTATTTTTCTCTGTCACTGGTTCATAAATTGATCACGTTAAATATAAGCATTTCATTATTGTATATACTTGAGATGAGTTTATAAGTCCTTGTGAATAGGCAGGCAATAGTGGTGAAAATATTTTTCATTGTGAGGTTGGTAACCATTTGAAATGTTGGGGCCCTCTAGAGTGAGTCCCAAAAGACAGAGACTAAATGGCCAAAAAACAGACTTACATATACCAAGTCCAAGATGGCCATTTCTCAGAATATTAATTTTTCTCTGAAGCATGGTGATCTCAGAGTTGGTTTATTTATTTATTCTATTTACTTATTTTACATTTGTTGACCGGGATAGTCCGACTGGATATATGTCCATTTTCAGCAGAGGCCTGAGGAGAAAAGCTCCAAGATAATAATACACATTGAACATTTAGTAAACGCTAGTTTCAAGCAAATTACATTCATAAGCAATACCAGCATTTAGCACAGTTATATATACATAACATTACATTCAGGATTAAGACACATTGAGCAGCAGTTATACAATTGACCCTTCCTGAAATGCTGTGGCAGAAAAAAGTTAGAAGTAGTTGAAGGTAAGGCACCTAAGTAATAGGGAGGTCACTAGTTGGGGTTAGTGCAAGGACATAACCAATGAGTTTTGAAGTATTTCTTGAGTTTGTTTTTAATCGGGTTAGGTACCATTGCTTTTTTCTGTTCTTTATTAGGATTGCATTAAATACAATTGAAAAAAGGAAACAAAAAAATGGGGTGTAGGGCAGGATTTCTGTGCTGGCTCCCTACAAAACCACCAGAACACAGGAGTAATGTTATATGTCTTAGTGGGCCTGCAAAGATTTTACAGTGATTAAGCAAAAACAAAAGCATTTTAGAGTACCTGAAACCTTTTTCTGGATCTGAAAAGTATATATAAAAGTTTGGGGGGGGGGTGATGTTTGAGAGTCACTCAACTTTTTTTATCCTTTTTTCAGTCTGTCAGCACTCAACATTATGAGCGCCCACAATTTAATAAGGAGCCCTGAGGATTAATAGCGTATCTTATAAATAAGCATTTTATACATGCACACACACACACACACACACACACACACACATACATATATATAAACATATACATGTATATATCTATATATTATAGAGGGAGAAGATATATTGATAGATATAGTGCTAAAATTCAAAGACACTTTGAGAATACATAGCCACAAATGTGATATGCATTTTGCTGGATTGCCATAGGGTTAACAATAGAGTCAACTGATTTTTTTCCATAGACATTTGTTTAACAGATCAGCAATAAGCAATGATAACAGAATTAAGGGGCCCCATAAAGTCATTCTATGCTAATGAAGAATAGGTTCCATATTTCATAGCTTATGCACCATTGGAGGGTTATCTGCTACGGATTATAACTAAAAATACATATCTTCACAATTAAATTTTGAGTAGCAGATGGAAAATATCAAGCATATCTGCTAAGCAAAAAAAAAATAACACATAATATAGAGACAAAACCATAATAGTAGCTACATTTGGTGAACCATGTGTCTGTTACCTGAAGACAAATAATGTGGTTCATTCTTTGTAATAAAGACTCACCTGTGCACAGAAATAAAAACAATATGTAAAATAGTATTGTAATGGCTGTTTCACAAAGCAGCCAATGTTTGCCAGTCACATTCCATTACTTCAGTATGATCTACCTCTCCAGTAAAAAAAAAAAAAAAAAAAAAAGAACATTTGTCAGATGTTGTACTATGGTAGCTTATGCATATCTACAGTGCAAGATGTTGGGATGATATGCTAGGTTTAAATTATATTTGCTTTATGCTTCATAACTGCTGTAACTTTAGGCAGTAGAAGTTTAATCACTTATTGACAGTATTGTCTTGATATTATCATCAATAAGTGATTAAACTTCAAAATACCCTGTTTTATGGAGTATCTTAACATCAGCAAGAATAGTCATCACCAAGAACTAGAAGAATCAGACGATTCCTACTATGAAGGAATTTGTACACTTCGCAACTGAAGTTTGTCATCGTGAACTTATCACAATCAGGACAAAATATATGGTTGAAATTAAAAGAACTGCTGGATAAGCAGACCTTATTAATTAACTAACAGCTACTCTTATCACATTTCTTTTTCTGTTTAAAAAGCTTTGTTTTATAGAAGACACCATTGTAAGTAGTTATTTTAATTGTTTATTATTGTTCTTTTTAATATGTATATTTGTTTTTATAATATTTCTATTGTATATTAATGTTTTTGTTAACATTTTCAATAAAAACAGTTGAGAAAAAAACAAAATTTAATCACACATAGACGTGCGCGCACACACACACACACACACACACACACACACACACACACACACACACATGCACACAGATGTGTCCAAAAAGTTTGAACCAGAGGATGTGTGAATATCCTACAACTTTAGTGTGCATGAGGGAACCATTTTAACCGCAATAATTGAAGACAGCTAAAGATTTCCTAGTGTAATTCTTTAGTTTCTGGGATACTACATTTACTTGAAATATTTTGAGGGATCATTCACACTTGTATTGTGAATCTTTAGAACTCATACAACATTTTATGTTCTAGTCAGTCATCTCTAAATGTTAAAAAAATGTGCTTAGTATCCCAGGAGAGAAAAAGCAAACATCCAGACTGTAGCTAACACATGTGCACAGCAGGAGAAATACATTTTTCTGCAACAATATGCATTCCTTTGCCACATGATTTTCTCTGAAGAGAAAAAGACTGTGTTCATTATATTCTCATAATACATACTGCCCTATACTTTACTGAGTAATTATAACTTTTATGCAAGGTTTCTCTTTGTAAAACCCCACTCATCTGATCTGATGTAAGTAGTGACTGGCTTTCCTGTACAGTTTTTCCAAGAAATATTTTGCAGACAGGAAACACAGTTTTTCAGATTTTACGCATTTGCATTTCTGAGATCTTTTTGCTTGAGTTCCTTTTTCAAGAACATCCCATTTTGTGATTTCTATTATAATAAACATCAACAGATTCTATGATTTCTTCGGTGTTTCATCTCTGAGAAATGTGCTGTTGTACAGTGGATATAAAAAGTGTACGCACCCTGTTAAAATGTCAGGTTTTTGTGATATAAAAAAATGAGACTACAATAAATCATTTAAAACTTTTCGCATCTTTAATGTGACCTATAACCTGTACAATTCAATTGAAAAAACAAACAAATCTGTTAGGGGAAAAAATATAAAAAATAAAAAATGTACAATAAGCTGGTTGCATAAGTGTGCACACCCTTAAACTAATACTTTGTTGAAACACCTTCTGAGTTAATTACAGCATTCAGTCTTCTTGGGTAGGAGTCTATCAGCATGGCACATCTTGACTTGGCAATATTTGCTCCTTCTTCCTTGCAAAAACACTCGAAATCTGTCAGATTGAGAGAGCATTTCTTGTGCACAGCCATCTTCAGGTCAGCCTGCACATTTTCTATTGGATTTAGGTCTGGGCTCTTGCTGGGCCATTCCAAAACTTTAGTTTTCTTCTGGTCAAGCCATTTTCTGTTGATTTGGATATATGCTTGGGGTCATTGTCGTGTTGAAAGGTGAAATTCCTCTTCATCTTCAGCTTTCTAGCAGACACCTGAAGGTTTTGGGCCAAAAGTGACTGGTATTTGGAACTGTTCATAATTACCTCCACCTTGACTAAAGTCCCAGTTGCTGAAGAAAAGCAACCCCAAAGCATGATACTGCCACCACCATGCTTCACCGTGGGGATGGTGTTCTTTTGGTGATGCAAAGTGTTGTTTTTGCACCAAATGTACCTTTTGGAATTGTAGACAAAAAGTTCAACCTTGGTCACATCAAAGCATAACACATTTTTCCACATGCTTTTGAGAGACTTGATGTATTGTTTTGCAAATCTTAGCTGGGCCTGGATGTTTCTCTGTGTAAGAAAAGGCTTCTGTCTTGCAACCCTACCCCATAGTCCAGACATATGGAGAATACAGGAGATTGTTGTCACATGTAGTACACAACCAGTACTTGCCAGAAATTCCTGCACTCCTTCAGTGTTGCTGTAGGTCTCTTGGCAGCCTCCCTGACCAGTTTTCGTCTTGTATTTTCATAAATTTTGGAGGGACATCCAGTTCTTTGCAACGTCACTGTTGTCCCATATTTTCTCCACTTTTTGATGACTATCTTCACTGTCTTCCTGGTATATCTAATGCTGTGGACATTTTTTATACTCTTCTCCTGATTGATGCCTTTCAACAAGGAGATCCCTCTGATGCTTTGTAAGCTCTCTGAAAACCATGGCTTTTATCTATATAAACACACACACACACACACACACACACACACACACACACACACACACACACACACACACACACACACACACACAAGCACTATATATATATATATATATATATATATATATATATACATACATATATATATATATATATATATATATATATATATATATATATATATATGAGTCTATATTATAAGATTGACAGTTTAAAACATCAAGCACCATATGGTCGACACCATATGGTCAATGTCTTCAAATATCGAACTTATAAAAACTACAAAAAGTAAAAAGTACCCTAACGGGTTTAAGCAAGGGGGCAAGCCCCCCTGCACCCCCCACCATTTGTATATGATCATCTGTGGTTTGGTGTTATGACACTTTGATTAAATGTCATCCACCCATACATACACACATACATAAATACATACATAAATAAGTAAATAAATAAATCACAATGGAGAGACAGCATAATACTGACAAGGTGTGAATGGTCATATGTCTGAATGGCTTTGGAATATCTATGAAACTATGACTCTATGAATCTGTGTCTACCAAATCCTGTTCAACCAGCTGTAGGTAGCTTTAATCTCTCTCTATATATATATGTATGTGTATATATATATATATATATATATATATATATATATATATATATATATATATATATATATACACACACACACACACACACACACACACACACACACACACACACACACACACACACGTACACACACATAAATATATATATATATATATATATATATACACACACACATATGTGGTGGTTATATTATAATTTTAAATATATATTGTATATATAAATGTATACACATAGCACTTGCATGCCTAAAAGTAGTCATAATTAATGAAGTCACATACATTTTCTCCAGCATGACAGAGATTCATAGCTTCATAGGTAGTTATTAGTCTTATGGCCAAGTAACGCAAATAATTTCCCTAGGCTATTTATTTACTTTGTTTACTGGGATAGTGTGCTGATCACAACTAATAATTTTGAAACACAGCCTAGGTAAAGTAAACCAGAGTAATAAAGTAACATTTGCAATGAATAAATTGTTGATTCATCAAATTCACAAGCATAATAATATGCATAGACAGTAAGTATATAGATTATCTAAAACAAAGAATAAGTCAAGTGATTCATCAAATATACATACATGTATAAAAGAAATAAGCATATTTGCAATTATATGAAATGCAAATCAAATTACAGTTTTCTTCTAGGAAACTAAAAAACTAGTTAAACATACTCCAGGAAAGGATTTGCAGTCATCAAGAACAGAGTTAAGAGCAGTCAGGGTATTATTAAGGAGTTTGTTCAGAAAACACGCTTATCGTGCTTTGTACTTACTGATGGGGCAGGTTTGAATCTTTTGTGTAGGTATTAGCTGTTTTGCTGATTCTCTGGTAGGGTAAGAGATTATATGGTGTGTGTGTTTTGTTTTTTTTTTTGCGGGGGGGGGGGGTCTTCCATGACACAAAAAGGCAAGAAAAAGATCTCCACATAACAGCCTATATGAAAGTGTACAGTGAATAGGCTTTTATATTTCTGCTTGCGGGGTAGCTTAGGGTCTTTCTACCGATAATTTTCTTCATGAGAAATCTTTATTGTCTATCAAGTTAATCGAGATGTTTAGAGAGGTGGATGGCATATAAGACATTATATTCAGGGATAGGTCTGATGAGGATTTTATTCAATGAAACTACAATTTTCTTGGGCCCACATAAGATTCCCCTAGTAATTAAGTGTGCTAGGCTGAAGGACTTTCTAACAACAATCTATACATGTTGATCAAAAGAAAACATATTGTCAAGAAACATGCGCAACAAGTATGCCAGAATTGTACCACTCATTCTTCAAGTGGCAAATGCAACAGATGAAATAACACCAGGTATATACTAATAAATAAACTGCCATTCAGCTTTTGACTTCAAATGAATAAAACTCTTTACCTGAATTTAATATAATTAAGTAATGTATTTATAAAATTAGATACCAGCTGTATAATTGAGAAATTAAATAAAAAAATTAATGTGATTTTAAAAAGCAAATGCTATATAGAAGAATTCTCCATAACAGGATATCTGGGCCTATTACTACCAACAGCTAAAGCTTTTCCTGAATTTTATCTGCCTCTGACTTGTAAGTCAAAACAACAGCTGAATAGTCTCACAAGCAGTGAGTCCAGTTTTGAGTTTCTGCTTAGTGCTGCAGTCAACTATATTTACAAGTCAGGCAAAACTTGCTGCTGACTGCACTCTCTGTGCTTGAGTCACATGCTCTGTATTTCCTGTTCCTCTTTAATTTTGAATGTAAACCTTCTGTTTCTACATGTTACATACTGCAATATTTATTGAAAGCAACAACCACATATTTTATGAATATATTAACTCATATTAAAGCATCTTTTCTGCATGTGCTATTGAAAAAATTAAAAACGTCACCCCTTTTGTCACAATGAGTAGTAAGTATAATCATAGGATCATAGGATGTTACTAGGCTAATGGCTCTGGGGACGTTACAAGCCTAGCCAAGAGTTTATCCCCCAAAAAAGAAATCTCAATCAGCACCTGTCACCCCTCTCAATGAGGGACACAGGTCCAACCCCTGGGACAAATTTGTGGTTTCCATCCACTCATCAAGGCTGTGCTTCAACAGGGTCAGCAAGGTACCCTGATTTGTATAGGAAGTATATTCCAGAGACAGGGCAGCCTCTGGGAGACAAACATGTTTCTCCGGCAGGTTTTGTTGATGTCACATAAGAGATTTAGGTCTTTCGAGTGAGTAATGCGTGAGGAGTTAGACTTAAGGATATGGAGCATCTCTAATAAGGCAAGGTCTGAGATTGCCTTGCAAGCAAGACACAGATCACCTCTGAGCAATCTGTACGATACTGAGTAGTGTATAGTGATTTGAGCCTGTCCACATAGGACAGGTGTTGGAAGCCATGGATTCTTTTTGTTAGGTATTTCTGTCGCCTTTCCAGTTGGTGAAAATGTTTGGAGAGGTACATACCAAACAGGGCAAAATACTCAATTATTGGCCTAATGAGAAAGGAGTACAGAGAGGTAATAACCTCCTTTTCTCTGGATGCAGTCCCTTTACTTATGAGATAAACCAAGTAAAATGCTTTTCTGACCACTGCCGCTACATGATGGTCGAAAATGAGATTGTTGTCAACCTGAATACCCAGGTTTCTTGCCACATGTTGTGTGTTTAGGGAGCTGCTGTTGATGTGGTAATCAGTAGGGGCCGTGATTTTTCAGAAAGGTATGATAATACATTTTTTTGCATTTAGCTTAAGGCCGTGACTTTGGCACCAGTCATTTGTTGCTGTGAGACCCTCAACAGGCAAGACTGCCCTTGACGAATCCAAACTGGGTGGGGTCAAGTGCATGGAGATTGCCAACGTCCTTGTATATGAGATCCATATTAGTACACTCCATGGCTTTACAGATCAGACTTGTCAAGCTAATAGGGTGATAGTTTCCAGGGTCTATAATGGCACCACCTTTGTGCAAAGGGATGACAATGGCAGTTCTCCACTCTGCTGGAATGAAGCCTATACTTAGGTTGTATTTGAATAGGGTGCTCAATGGTGAAGCTAGTTCTTGCTGGAGATGGTACAGAATACAGCCTGGGATACTATCAGGTCCCATGAAAGTTGCATTCTTTGCCTTCGACAGGGTCTTTAGTACATGATCTATGGAGATGTGAGGTGCGGAACAAATGCTGGGGATGTTGAATGGGCCTTTGGGGGGGCAGGGGGGTGATGCTTGTGCTGAACCTATCTGCTAGCAGGTTGGCTAAGTCAACAGGATCAGTGTAAGTGATACCATTAAGTACTAATTCAGAACAAACCTGGGCTTTGCCATATAGGTTCCTGACATAACTGAAGAAACCTTTGTGGCTTCCCTTTGTTTCGGAGGCTAGTTTTGATTCATAATTGACTTTGAAGGTGTTCATTAGTGATCTAATTTGCTTGTTAAGGAGGGAGTTTTTCCGATTTGGAATTTGTTTGTTTTTACCCTTGGACAACAGTTTCTTTCTTTTGTTGTAAAGCCTATTGATAGAGGATGTCCACCAGACTTGTTTGTGTTTCCTTGAGGAGCAGGTTTTAATTCTGTTAGGTATGGCTGAGTCCATGCAGTTGTACAGGTGCTTGTGTAGTGCATTGGCATACTGTTCAGCATAGTTGTCTGCATCATCTGAGTGCGGTGGTGGTGTGACACTATTGATGCCCCCCCCCCCCCCCCCAGGAGGTTGTAGTCAGCTTTTGAGAAGTTTTAAGCCTGGTCATAGATGAGGTTGTGGGTTGGGTGGGATAGAAACTTCAAATGAGACAGACCGATGATCTGATCTTACCAGGGAAGGACATACTATGGGAGTGGTGCAGCGGTCACCCATGTTGGTGGGAGCCTAGTCCGGAATGTTATCCCCTTTGTGGGAAATGAGACTAGCTGGTCTAGTGCTTTAGAACTGATGACGTCAAGGAATCATTGGGTGAGTGCATTAGTGCAGGAATAGTTTGCCCAGTCAATGGTGGGGTAGTTGAAGTCACCAAGGATCAGGGTGTTAGGGGGCACTTTGATGGCCATCAGGTAAGTCCAGGTAGGAGAAGTGGATATCCTGAGTCATGAAGGGGGTTCTATAGCTGACTGTAGCTTGGATGGGTGTCTTTCCAACTATCAGTTGTACCTGAAGTAGTTCATAGGTTCATAGGTGTGTACTAGGCTAATGGCCCTTTAGCCTTTACAAGCTTAGCCCATAGGATTACCCTGGCATCGTGCCACCTGACGTTAGTTCCCAGTGCCTCTGTTGAGTAGAGCCACTGGAGGGATCCCTGGGGTGAATTTTCTATTTCCCATCCACTCATCAAGATTTCTCTTGAAGAGGGCCAGTGAGGTGCTCTGTTTGACATGTATGGGAAGTCTATTCCATACCATGGGCAGTCTCTGTGTTTTGAACCTGTCCCTCTAGCATGTTCTGTTGATTGTGGTAATGAGGTTGAGGTGTCTGGAGCATGTGGTGTGGAGGCATTGGGATTTCTTTAGATGTAGCATTTCTAACAGAGCAGGGTCAGACATGGCTTTGTAAGTCAAGCAGAGATCGCCTCTAAGTATGTGATATGAGCAGAAAATAGTTGGTGTTTTTTTGAGTCTGTCCATATAGGACAAGTGATTAAGGCCTATGATCCTTTTTGTGAGGTACTTTTGCAGCCTCTCCAGTTGTTGCAGGTGTCTAGTGAGGTGCATGCCAAATGGGGCATTGTACTTGATGACTGGCCTAATGAGGGAAGAGTAGAGGGACAACGACCTCTGTCTTCCTGGATGCAAAACCCTTAATAATGTAATGTGCCACATAGAAGGACTTTCTGACCACAGTGGCAATGTGGTGGTCAAAAGAGAGGTTGCTGTCAACCTTTGTTCCCAGATCTCTTATAACTCCTTCTGTGTTAAGTGGACTACCATCGATGTGATAATTCATGGGAATCAGATTTTTCCCAAAGGAGATGATGACACATTTTTTGGCATTGAGCTTAAGGCCATGGTTCTGACACCAGTTGTTGGTCTTACTGAGGCTTTTCTGTAGGATGTCAACATCACTTGGAGATTTAATAATAGCTCCCAACTTGCAGTTATCTGTGAACTTTGTCAGCCATAGATCCTTCGTGTTGTCCTGGACCTCATAGAAGAAGATAGCAAACAAGAGAGGACCCAGGACTGAACCCTGTAGGACTCCACTCATATCTGGTCAGCAGTCTGACTTGGAGTCAGCTACTTTCACACTGTGGGTTCTATCTGTAAGCCTGTTTGCAACCCCACCTAGTGATATAGGGGTTGATGCCTAGCTTAGTGAGTTTTTCTATGATTCCTGAGTGGGGAATGGTATCAAAGGCCTTGGCTAGATCAAGGTAGGTTGTATGAACCACCTTGCCTTCATCCACAGCTCTGGTAACTGACTCAAAGAAGTCGACCAAGTTGAGCAGGCATGATCTACCATTCACAAAACCAAACTGTGTGGGATCCAGAGTTTGGAGAGTCCCTATATCCTTGTTTATTAGGTCCATAATGATGAGTTCCATAACTTTGCATATCAGACTCGTCAGGCTAATGGGGCAATAGTTCCCAGGGTCTGTAGTCACTCTTCCTTTGTTGAGAGGGATGACTGTAGTAGTTTGCCATTCAGTAGGGACAAAGCCTGAGGTGAGGCTGTGATTGAACATGGCACACAGGGGAGGTGCCAGTTCACTCTGTAGATCATGTAGAGCACAGCCAGGGATATTGTCAGGTCCAACAGAAGCTGTGTTCTTCAGTGCTGTTTTAACCTCTGCAGCAGTAATACTGGGTGTCTGGCAATCTACTGGCATTGTGATTGGTCCTCTGGGGGGGGGGGGGTCAGACAGTATATTGGCAATATATCTTGGCTTCGTATAGAAGGTACCATTGTGCAGTAGCTCAGAGCAAATCTGGGTATTCGCGTGGAGATTCCTTACATAACTATAGAAGGCCTTGTGGTTGTCTTTACTATCTGCTACAATTCTGTTTTCATAGCTAGCTTTGGAAGATGTGATGAGGAATATCAACTTTTTGTTGAGGCTGATAAGGGAGTTTTTCCGGTCTTGGGACTTCACCTTATTCTGCATCAGTTTCCTCCTTCTGTTGTAGAGTTTGTTTATGGCAGGGGACCCCCATATTGACTTCCTTTTTTTGGAGGAGAGCATCTTGGTTCTATTGGGTATGATGAGATCCATACAATTGTGTACGTGTTTGTACAGTGCATCGGTGTATGATTCGGCAGTCATGCAAGTATTCTCCACTTGCATGAGTGCCGTGAAGTTAGCCACCTCTGTTTTTAGGACCCCAAAGTTAGCTTTGGAGAGGTTTTTCGTGGTGTTTTCCTTTGCAAGGGAGTGAGCATGATGTGGATATCTAAGGTGATTAGTTTGTGGTCAGATCTAACAAGGGAGGAGTTGACTATTGGTGTAGAGCAGCAGTCGTCCATGTTGATAATGACCAGATCAAGGATATTTCCAACCTCATTTTGGAGTCAGAATGTGTGGAATGACGTATAGCCTGGTAAGGCAGGGGTGCTCTCAGTAGCCCTGAAGCAGGTTTCCCTGACTGCACAGATGTCAGCATCTTCTGATGTGAGGAGAGCCTCCAGTGAGTGCATTTTCAGGTTAAGGCTCCTAGAATTTAGCAGTAATACCTTTGGTTTGCTTTTTGATGGATCTTTAATGTCTTTGGGACATTGCCTAAAAAAGACACAGTGGGGGCAGCAATATCCTTGGCTAGGATCCGGAATCACAAGGGTGACAGGTGGAGGCCATCTCTGGCAAAGCATCAAGGCCTGTCAACCATATCATCTCAGGCAGACAGATACTGGATACCCTTGGAATGACACCAGAAACTAAGCCAATTGTTTAAGTCAATTTTTTTTTGGTATTGTGGTATCATTCTTGGTGATGGTAGGATGATGCTTAAGGCTAGGGTCATACCTGGGTGGGACACTTATGCTTAAAGCTCAATCATGTCTCTCTTCATATAGTCCAGGGAGGTAAGTCTCAAATCATTCACACCAACATGGACAATGACAAAGTCATACTTATCCCTGTTGTGGAGAGACTTAAGTGCATGCATGATGTGGTGGATTCTTGCACCTGACAGACAACTGACCGTGACTTTCTCCTTGTTGAGCCTGGTGAGGGGGGTATCGGTGTGTCTCACAACTGAGTCACCAATGACTAGTATGTTTGGTTTATTGTTATGCCTTGTGGGCTGTGTTGGTTTATTGCTATCAAAATTTAATAAACAAAGCTTTCGGGTTCTCTACCCTTCATCAGCACATACAATCATTTAATTAATACATTTATATAGAGGTATAATTAGTATCACATGATCCATACCAGCCACTAAAAAATCACATTTATAAAAAAATATTATTATAATATCAAATGTGTAAACAATTACAAAATTTATACTTTAACTACAGAATTTACACATAAAAATTCATGTAAAAAGTTACATATAAAAATATACATAGAGAACTACTAGTAACTTTCTTTTTGTTATAAATTGTCTTGCTGTCGTTTAACCAATATAGGCTTTATACTAGTGGCACTATTGAGACCAGGACTAGCATCAGCCTGCAGTCTAATTATCCATTGTAATTCCCTAATTTCTAGTATATTATTTAAATCACCACCTCTTACTCCCAAATCAACTGTGTCTATGCATCTAAACTTAAATCTGTGTGTTATATTTTCCATAATATGCTTATATAAAGCATTTGTTTTAACTTTCCTATTAATTTCTGATTTGTGTTCAATAATACGATCCTTAAGTCTTCTTGCTGTTTTTCCCACATAAAAATTTTCACAGCAAACACAGGTAGCAAGATATACTAATTTAGATGTATTACAGGTGGCCATACATTTAAAAACATAGCTAACATTAGTTACTGGATGTCTAAAACATTCATTTGCTTCTAGAATGTCATCACAGCAACTACAATTATGACATTTAAAAGTGCCCAGCTTAGTTTGTGTTAAACACACTTGTTTACTAAAATCCTTATAACACAAAACACTTTTTAACAATTGCTGATTCCTATATGCAAAGCTAGGTTTTGGTCCTAATATTTTCTCTAATTCAGGCATGGCCATTAAAATTGGCCAAATTTTTTTCTATAATCTTACAAATTTGATAGCTATACCCATTATATGTGGTTACATATCTAATTTTATCATCTTGGTTTATTGTTATACCTTATGGGTTGTTTGTGAGACACTGGTGTGTTGTCTACTGCATATGATATGACTGGTGTTGTATGTGGAATGTTTGTGAATGTGTTTTTGGGGGTCTCTGTTGTTTAGGTAAGTTTGTACTGAGGACCCCTGCATAGGTGGGCATGTGCTGTGTTTGGCTATGTGATGTGAGTGGTTTGGTGTTAGTGCTGGTAATCTCCTCTTTGTCAGGAGTACTGACTGTGAGGCAAGAGAGCATGAATTCCAGGTTACTGATGTAGATGCATTTCTTGCAGGTAGAAGAATTATTATATTTTCTTGGGAAGGTGTCAGAGTGACTAGTTAAGTATCATACTTATATAAGATGCATCATAATGCTAACAACACAATTTGTTAGCTAAGATAGCTGGGTTCATCCTGCAGCCCTATATTTCACTAGGTAACTCTGAGCAATTCACTCAACCAGGTCAACATTTACATGTAATTCCTGAGAAGAAGTAGTTGTGCCTAGAGGATCTATCTAGTTTTCAACCTATTAAATAATGATGTTTTATAAAGAGTAAGCCATACCTAATTTACTTGCAATGTCTGATCTGATGAAGTTCCTTGTAAATAAAAGCACTTACCAGTTGTTTTTTTAAGAATAAAAGGTTTTGAGTACATTTTATTTCAAGACGTTTTATTTTTGGTTTACTTGCTATGTCTCCAGGAGTCAATCAACGTATGTCATTCATAATCTTAATGATACAATTGATTTTCTCGTTAAATTAAAGCATTGTTATTTGAATATGAAGGAATTAGATGTTAATATTAATAGTATTTACATGGTAGTCATGGATTGGTACTTATGCTTGCCACAACTGTAGTTGTTGTGAGGATATATTTAAATATGAGAGCACTGGGTCACTCCAAATTGATAATTTTATTCATCCTGTGACAAGAAAGGTATTTACCTTTCACTGTTGTGCTACTTGTATCACTAGTCACGTAGTTTATTTGGCAACTTGTGAGATCTGTCCATCGTTCTATGTAGGAAAAACTACTAGAAAACTCAAAGAGAGAATTATAGAGCACAAGTCTAACATTAGATTAGGTAGTGAAACTAATGCATTGTCCAAACATGTTCAAACATATGGTGCTACTCATTGTTTTAAATTCAGGGTGATTGATTGTATTTCTATGACCAGCAGGGGAGGAGATTTATCTAATCTTTTGGACCTCAGGGAGTATGAATGGATCGTGAGGCTTTCGGCTGATGTATCTCCTGGCCTAAATGCAAGTGTATTATTAAAACCTGTTTTATCTAGGATACAGCAGACTAGGTTAAAATGATGAATTTTTAGATATTTTTCATATTTTTAATAATTCTTGATGTTGTATAGTTGACGTAAAGGTTTAATGTGCATCTTTATATGTATTTTTATATATATTTTAACTTTTTATGTTTGTAATTAATCATGTGATCTTGGCTGCGGGTCACATGATTCTCTAGTTTGTATTTATACAGATGTTTGTGAATGTACCTTTGTTATACATTGAAAAAGGGTTTTTTAACCTGAAAGCTCTGTTGTCTTGATAAAGGTCTTTTTCGCTCAACTGTTGCTGTCTTCATTTTGACTTTTTATTGGTGTTTCGTTAAAGGTTTATAGTGCCTGAATATTTGAACTGTATCTTACTGAAATTGGTACACCTTGTTTGCTGTAGCATAGACTAGATCCAGGCCTGCTGAATCTAGCTTTGTTTATATGCTTGTTGTTTGTTTGCTTGTTATTTCCCTGGAACGCTAATTCCACCTAATACGCGGCTTCTCAGCGCTTCTGTGGATCACTTGTGATATCTGCATTGCTTACTGTACTTATTTCCTTGTTTCACTTGAAAGAAAGTTACTGTTTGTTGTTTTTGCATTTAAGTTACCTGTAACACATTGCACTTAAGTTACCTGGCACTTGCTCACTAAAGCAATTATATAAGTCAGCACTAAAAATTAAAAGCACTACACTCTCACTCCCCACTGGCGATGGTTTTCAATTATTAAGGAATTCCCAATATTATTCTAGCATGTCCAAAGGTCAGTTGTCAATCACCTCTCCGGTCCAGCTGGTGAATCTGGAAATCTTGAGGCAATGTTACAACTGCCTCATGTACACAGACAACCCTCTCCTCCTCCCAACAAATTCCAACACATGTGAGAGATGTAACCATATAGCCAAACTGGAGGCTAAGCTCTCTCAACTCAGTATTGGCATAACCAGTCAGGAGGAGAAGGAAACCACACTCACTACAATTCCAGTCTCACATAGACCTACCACGACAGCAAACCAAACACATAATCACACAAAAACATATTTGGAGGCTCTAAATAAAGATCTGCCAAAGCAGCAGAGACCTCCAAAGCAGACACCCAAGCAGCCGCTACCCCAAAACAAAACACGTGCAACACATATCTCACAAAGCCAGTGTGCCAAACAGTCACAGCCCTTAAGACTAAACAACACACCTGATACACTTGTAATAGGTGACTCTATCGTCAGGCACACTGACGTCCCACTCACCAGGCTGAACAAGGAGAGGGTCACGGTGAGCAGCCTGTCGGGCGCTAGGATCCGCCACATAACACAAGCACTCAGGTCACTCCAAGGCAAGTACAAATATGACTCCGTCATTGTCCATGCTGGTGTGAATGACCTGAGACGTACCTCCCTGGACTACATGAAAAGAGACATAAAGGAGCTCTCTGAGCATGTAGCCCAGGCCGGTATGACCCTGACCTTGAGTAGCATCTTACCCTCACCAAGAATGATGCCACAATATGAAGACAAGATGATCAATTTCAACAATTGGCTTAAGTACTGGTGTCATTCAAAGGGGATCC
The DNA here is from genome assembly GCF_019279795.1 of Protopterus annectens. Classification (NCBI taxonomy): domain Eukaryota; kingdom Metazoa; phylum Chordata; order Ceratodontiformes; family Protopteridae; genus Protopterus; species Protopterus annectens. Next base: position 699,204,580 of record NC_056749.1, read on the forward strand.
AATGCCTGTCAGCTTGGGATGATATGCTCAACAAGCCACGATGCTTCGCTAGGGACGGCTTGCACCTGTCACCCCTGGGCTTTCAGATATTGGCAAAGGCTCTTGCTACCCCCATAGTGCCTTTTTTAGGCAAGGCTCAAAAGACAAACCCACCTCCATAGGTATCACAAGGGATAAGAAACTAAGAGTAATGCTACTCAACGCCAGAAGTCTAAACCTCAAGATGCATGCACTCGAAACTCTCCTTAGCATGGAGAACATCGATATCTGTGCAGTAACAGAAACCTGGTTCAGGGCTCCTGAGAGCACCCCAGCACTACCATGTTATACCTCATACCATGCTTTTCGGCCCCAAAACTTGGACTGAACCAGAAAAGGAGGGGGAGTATCAATATTCGTCAAAGGTACCCACACCTCCAGGTTGGTGGCAAAGCACGAAGCATCAGAGACTATCCATGTGCAACTAACAGTGGGTAAAACTGCCTTCCAGTTTATAGCCTGCTACAGACCACCCTCCCAAACCCAGGAAACCCACTTGGCCTTCCTGAGAACACTGGAAAATATGAAGGTCTCTCCAAACACCATTATATTGGGTGACTTCAACTACCCAAACATAGACTGGGAGCATTACTCTAGCTCCAACACCCTAGCCCAAAGGTTCCTAGAATTTATAAACTCAAATGCTATGGAACAACTTGTTACCACTCCCACAAGAGGGGAAAACATACTGGACCTGATCATCACCAACATGGGGACTCTATGCTCCAGACCAGAAGTGTATCCCTCACTGGTAAGATCAGACCATAAACTAATCTCACTGGATATTCACATCTCGACCCCACCCCCTGCCCAGAAAACCACAGTGAAAAACTTCTCTAAAGCAAATTTCACACTCCTCAAAACTGAGGTGGAATCGTTCAAAGCCCCCGGGCCTGTGGAAAATACGGCCCAGACCGCAGAATCATTTATAAACGCATTCTATGAACACCTTCAGGAATGCATGGATCATGCGATCCCAAATAAAACCAAGACCCAATCCTCCAAAGGCAGACGTCCTGTCTGGTGGACCCCAGCCATAAACAAACTATACAATAGAAGGAGGAAGCTACTAAATGATAGAACAAAATCCCAAAAAGGGAAGGCATCACTGATCAGTATTAGCAAAAAACTACGGGCACACATAAAATTGTCTAAGGCCAGCTTCAAGAGAAAAATTGCACAGGACACTAAGGATAATCACAAGGCTTTCTTTAGTTATGTTAGGAACCTGGGTGGTAATTCCCAGATATGCTCAGAATTAGTCCAAAATGACAAAAAATACACCGAACCCACAGACATTGCCAACATCCTAGCTGACAGGTTCAGCGCAAACTTCTCCCCCCCTCCCCACCAAAAGGGCAAATATATATCCCAGCAGAGTGCTGCCCCCCTGACATCTCAGATGCTCAGGTAAGAGCCACCCTCTCCAAAGCAAAAAACACAGCATCAATGGGACCAGATGGTGTCCCGGGCTGCATCCTACATGAACTCCAAGAAGAGCTAAACCCAAACATAAAACTAATGTTCAATCTCAGCCTTACTACAGGATATGTGCCCAAAGAGTGGTGTACAGCAACAGTGGTCCCTCTCCATAAAGGTGGTGCCTCAATGGATCCTGGAAACTATCGCCCCATAAGCCTGACTAGCTTGGTCTTCAAAGCTATGGAAAGGATCATCATGGACCTCATAAATAAAGATATTGGGGACCTACAAACACTGGATCCTACCCAGTTCGGCTTTGTTAAGGGCAGATCCTGCCTCTTAAACCTGGTTGATTTCTTTGAAACAGTCACCAAGGCCATTGACGAGGGAAGGTGGTCCACACAGCCTACCTGGACCTCGCAAAGCCTTCGATACAATACCCCACTGGGCATTATAGATAAGCTCACCAGCTTAAATATAAACCCCTATGTCACTAGATGGATTGCAAACTGGCTCAAGGACAGAACCCACATGGTTAGAATTGCTGGAGCCATGTCAGACTCCAAACCAGTTACAAGTGGTGTCCCACAAGGCTCAGTCCTCGGACCTCTCTTGTTCGGTATATATTTCTCGGAGGTACAGGCCAACACGGAAGGACTGTGGCTGACCAAGTTCGCAGATGACTGCAAACTGGGCGCCATAATCGACTCTCCAGCCGACACAAGCATCCTCCAAAAGGGCCTCATAGAAACAGACAACTGGTGCCAGAGCCATGGCCTCAAGCTAAATGCCAAAAAGTGTATAGTCATCCCCTTTGGCAAAAACAAAGTGCCCACAAATTACCACATAGGTGGTAATCCATTAAGTACAGAAGTAATTAGGGACCTGGGGACCCAAGTTGATAGCAATCTCTCATTTGACAACCACGTGGCCAAAGTGGTTAGAAAAACATTTTATATAGCCCACCTAATCATGAAGGGATTCACATCTAGATCAGGGAAGGTCATCGTGCCTCTTTACTTATCCCTCATCAGGCCCATAATTGAGTACAATGCCCCTTTTGGGATGTACCTTACCAGACACCTGCAGCAACTGGAAAGACCCCAAAAGTACCTCACCAAGAGGATCAAAGGGCTCAAACAGATGCCATATGCTGCCCGGTTAAAGAAACTCCAGCTCTACTCAGTGGCATACCGCCTGTTCAGAGGCGATCTGTGCCTGACGTATAAAGCCATGTCCAACCCGGAATTAATGGACATGCTGCACCTCAGAAAATCCAAATCCCATCCAGCTACGCTCGAGAGACTTGAACCTCAGCACTGAAATAAGTAGGACATGCTGGAGGGACAGATTCATAACCCAGAGGCTCCCTTCACTCTGGAATAAAATCCCAGTCCAGGTTAGGCAGAGTCCCTCATTGACTCTCTTCAATAGGAATCTTGATGAGTGGATGGGAGATCGTAGGTTTACCCCGGGTATCACTTCTGTGTCACTGTTAGACAGAGGCACAGTATACTAACCTCGAAAAAGGGCATAGCAAAATAAATTTAAAATGGGTAGTGAAAGCCAAACACATTCTGGCTAGGCTTATAAATGCCCTAGGGCAGATAGCCTAGTATGAACCTATGAACCTATTTGTTTTCTTGGCTTACAGACTTTACTCTTGGGACTCCACTGGGTGTAGGTATATGTATGGTGTTTGGTATTGCTTTTGATGAGTGCTTTAGAGATTGCTGAGGATAGGCATTGCCATTTATAGGCTTAGGAGGTCCTTGAGGTTTGGAAAGATTGTGTTTTAGTGCCTCAGCATAAGTTGATCTATGTGTGTGGTGGGAACTATGTGTGGTGGATGTAGACTGTGTGTGCACATGCACGTGTGTGTGTGTGTGTGTGTGTGTGTGTGTGTGTGTGTGTGTGTGTGTGTGTGTGTGTGTGTGTGTGTGTGTGTATGTGTGTGTGTGTGTGTGCGTGTATGTGTGTTCTTCACAACCTTGTTTGTATGTGACATTTTTACCTCCAATAAAATTATGTACGTGCATCTTTCACATACTTTGTTTCTTTGAGCATTAAATGGTTGTCTGTGAACATGAGACAATTTCTACATTGTCCCTGGATGCCTCTATCTACCGAGTGGCTATGGAGACATTTTGAAGTAGCATATCTAAGCAGTCTGGACCTGTTTCTGAGTGGGCTACTGTAAGTTATGAACTGGATTATACAGAGGTCTACTTGGGTGATCTCTGGGTTTCTCACTAGATTAGGTAGGAGTGTGCTAAGATTTGATATTATGCTGTTTAATGTGCAAGCTAGCTGCTCTAAGCTTGTCTCTGCACACCCGCTTTGTTTTATCTGCACTAAGTTACAGGTTTCAGTTCTAAGGGTAGTTTTATAGCTAAAAAATACGTTCTGGGCATTTGTATCTGTACAGGGCACCGCTAACCTATGGATGTAAAAACACCAAGAGAGATTGTTTATGAGTTTAATGCTACAAAACAAAACAACTTAAACAAACTACCTTGATAAGGCAGTTTCAAGTATTACAGTTCTTTAGAATTATTCAAAGGCAAAATCAGCAAATAAAGCAGTAGCACTCTAAACAGTTAATGGAAGTGCAAAACAATAAAATGAATATCTTATCTGCCAAGGATGGAGCAGGATTAACTCAGGACCCCTCAAAATGTGGCAAGGATACCAAGCAGATAGGGGTCTTGGAAAATTATCAGAAGACAATTTGTAATATGGGAGGTTTATTTAAGTGCAATATTGGTTTGTTAGGTAAGCACTTAGTATTACAGCTATATAGAAAACAATCAGTGGGAAAGAATTTAAATAGGTTACACACCAAACAATGCCAATGAAAGCAGGGAGGGAATGAGTTTGGAAGTCAGATTACCATAAGGGTTGGAAGCCAGAAACACAACCTTTTAAAACCACAACAAGAGAAGGTTAGGAGAGTTGAGGGCAATTTAAACTGAAGCTCTATTCTTATGGTTAGAATTTCAGAAATGTTTAGCTTAATGTCTTAATGGGGGCTGGGGCCACACTAAGAACAGGAGAAAAAAAAGCAATAGCATGGCAAACAGGAAGGCACTGGAATGCAACTTTAAACAGGTTTATACAGCTATAAAAAGTACTGAAGCACAAATCCCGGAGCAGAATTCTCAGTAATGCCATTGTTGTAATCCCACCACAGAGTAACCAGACTATGCAGAAATTCACCAGTAATGCTGTAATAAATTACTAAATGTAGCTCAAATCTGGCAGTATATCACAGTCTTACAACAACTGTGAATGAAGTGGCAAGCTTGATTGAGGCCACAGAGTTGGTTCAAAATACAAAAAGTTACTTTTTACATGTACTTTTACTTATGGAAACAGACGTGCAGTAATGTGTAAACAGTGCTCAAATGCTGCAGTAATACATAATCTTCCCACAACTACAAATGAGGCTAAAAGACTTGTTGTTGTCTTTCGGCTTTTCCCGGTTAGGGGTCGCCACAGCATAACTCCACTCTGCTAATGATTGGCAGTATATTTTCACGAACACCAAGGTGCCAGCTTGACGTTCAACCTTCAACGAAGGCACACCCATTTACGCATGTCTTTCGAATGCCCACCCAACTGCGGGGAGGACATGCAGACTCCACACAGAAGGCACTCCCCGCACTCTAGCCGAGAATCGAATGGGAGAACCTTTTGCTGTGAGGCAACAATGCTACCAGACTAATGTCCAAAAAACAAACTAAAACAATGCAAACTGATAACTTTGCTGGCTAAAACATGGACATAAAACAGAGATGTACAAAAAAGAATCACCATACTGGTCACTATAAATGCAACTTAAAATATATAAGCAGAATTTAAATGAAGGTTTTTTCCCTTCATTTTTGATGAAAAGCTTGTACCTCACATTTTGGGTCTTCCCACACCTCTCAAGAGTCTTGAAAAAAGACCCAGAGCGGGTGTATTTCTGTGCCAAACGTAGAAGACTTGCTAGAGAAGGATCCAATCAAACAAAGCCAATAATGGAGCTTAAGTGCTGTGGTTGGAATTTCAGAAATGTTTAGCTTAATGTGTCAGTAGAAGCTAGGCAGACTCAACATTAAAAAAAGAGTAACAAGGTAAACAGAAAGCAGGTATATACAGGTATAAAAAGATCCTGGAGCAGAATTCACAATACTGCCACTGTTGCAATCCCACCACAGACTAAGGCAGCAGACTACTGGAATGCAACTTTAAGTACTTTAGCACTAGATACGCATGTGACTGGTAAAGAGGTTATGAAAGACATCTGGATTTTTCCAGATATTTAGACTAAAAGAATAAAAGCATGCACAATGGCAAAAAGAACCTACAGAAGATAGAGGAATCCCTTTCAAAACTCTGCTGTTTCTCTGCTGGGATGGTAGTCTTTATACAAAGATCCAGATTCTCTAATTGAAAGTAGAAGCTGAGTGATTACTGATCAGTCAGTCAGCATTACTTCTGTCCCTAAAACTATTCTAAATAGAATTCTGACATCCTAAACACAATTCTGCTGGACAGGCTGGTGAAGTTCCAGAATACACATTGTCTAGCAGATGGCCATTAGCAAGGATTCATACACATACACACAGACACATACACACAGAGTTCCTGTCAGTACATCCTGATTCATCTCTTTTATTTGGTCACATTCAAAACTGACAAGGGAAACAGGTGCATTTATTGTCCATCGGCTTTATCAATGGCTTTAATGCCATGCCTGAGAAAAAGTTTATAGGCAAATTAAACTATATGGCATAGGGCAAATGAGTATTAAATGTATAGTGAATTAACTAGAAAAACATAAAGGATACAGTGTATGGCATTTAAGTAGGAACTGTCAAACTAGAAATCATTGATTCAGAATTTTGTGCAGTGTCCAGCATTGCTCAGCATATGTGTCAAATGTCAACATTGGTGCTAGAGAATCAGATTAACCTGGTTGCTGATAATACCAAGACTTGAGTGCTGCTTAATAAAGGAGCAGCTTGCAAATTGGGGGGGACTGGCAGCTTTTGTTTAATGCGTAATAACATGAAGCATATGTGTACTTTGGTTGGAAATCAAGAGACATTTCATAGGAAGGGAAATGCAGAAGGAAAACGTATGGGTATTATAACACTCTCTGGACTTGATCATGCAGTTCCATGTGAGAAAATATGGGCAAAGAGAAAGAGGGTGCTAGGAAATATTGTCAAGGGATAAAAAAGGTGGAGGCAAGGGTTTCACCGGGGAAAAATTAGAGACATTAGAGGAAATATTAATTCACACAAAGAGTGTTGCAGCAGTGCTTTTGATTTGCAGTTTCTCCAGAGTACATACACGTGGCATGTCCAAAGGTTCATTTTTGAGGCGTGGGCATTTCAGAGGAATAAAAAAATGTTTATTTCCAGATGATATGCATGAAGTCATTTCCAAACCTCCATTTAAAAGAATCATGAAAATTAACATAAATTTTCTGGAAAAAGTAGTGTTTCAAGATACACTGGATCACAAAAGCATACTGATAAATAGATAATTTATAATGAATAGATACAGCAAGACATTTTTTCCTTGTTAGAACTTATTAATACAACATACATAGAAACTCTGGCCATGTTCTGAAACATTCTGATTAGCAATAATTATTCATTGATTTTTTTTTACTTCAAGGGTTTAGAAATAAGTAAGGTGAAAAGACAATGCAAAAGCCCTGTAGCAGGTGCAAATACTACTCAATTAGTCAAACTCTGGCAAAACAAAGAAATGTGCAAGGCATTTATGCATATCTGTTAATCAAGACATTGTGGAAATTACGCACATTTGCCCTGCAAAGTAATTCTTCTTATAAATGATGAAGAAATAACACAGCCCTCTCTTTCCTTTCAGGGTTTTGTAAAATGTGTACAGTGTTGCTGCTGCTACATGTCAAATCTCGTAGTCCTCTGTTCCCTCACTCTAGGACAAGACCTCAAAAGACTAAAAGTTTTCTACCTGAAGTAACAACTGCCCCACCACCATGAGATATCAATTCACTTCTTTCTGGGAGGCAACTATAAAATCTAATTTAGAATTGTTGATTTGTATCCCAGGCTGTTCAGAAAATGATTCCATTGCATGATGGAGATCATAGTCACTTGAAATTAACATGAAAACATCATCTACAAACAACAAAGATACAACCCTCACATCCCCAGACTGATCAGTCTGCAGATGCAGTGCTATGACATAATCAGATTCTCACCTATTATCATCATATGCTTCAGGTAGCAACTGAAAGGCTGATATTATGCACACAGCAACAGAAATGAAGTCCTATCACAAGTTGGCTAGGCTTACTCCCGATGGCAAAATAAAAAGCATGGCAACACCAGAGGACTTTGGAGTACAACTGCTTCTCCTCTGCATTGAAAGTAGTCATCTGAGGTGCTTAGGCCACCTTTTAAAGATGCTCCCTTGGCTCATCCCATGGGGGTATACTAAACATATCATATTGAAAGGAGACTGCAAGGCACAGCCAGGATGTACTAGAGGGACTCATATCTTTCAGCTTGCTGAGACCCCCTTGTGATCCCACAGGATAAGCTGGAGACTGTTGCTAGAGATAAGGAAAGCTAGTGTACTCAGTTTGAGTCTATATTAGTTCACTGAAATGCAATTTCAGTGAACACCTTTCAGTGAACACCTAAACACTGACCGCACTTCAGCGAAAATCATTTCATCGATTCACTGAATTTACCAAGGGCAAGTAAATACTTGCCCTGCAGCACAACCGACCGACATGTAAGTAAATTGAACCCACCCAAGTGGGGGGCTTTGCCCCTACAACCCCATTATGGGAGGGCTGCATCCCCCCACACCTCCCAACTATATATACCATCTCCAAGATCATACTACAGTGTACAGAAGTGCAAAGTTAAGTATAGTTGGCCAAGTACTTTTTTGAGCTTGCTAAATTCAACGAATCACTGAAATGATTTTCACTGAAGTGCGGTTGATATTTAGGAGTTCGCTGAAATCGCATTTCGGCGAACTATTATATACCCTTCATCTCAGCTTGCTACTGCCATTACCATCACCATGACAAGTGACTTACACAATGATGATGTTGATGGTGATAATGATGATGAGGATTAAGGTACAAATATCTGTAATGTGGTCATTAATGAAGATTGGTTTCATAGATAAGAAAAGATAGAGTATGATCGAAAAGCTGGTGATGAGGATCATGGTACAGATCCCCAAGGAAGTCTATGTTTATGAAGAATGAAAAGAACTTTGCTATAAATGATATCAGATTATCATGATGAAAGCAGTCAGTTACAGAAAATAGAAAGGATTTTAAGGTGAACAGGAAGAGGTGCCAGAAACAGCAACCAGGATTGTCCTTCCTCTAGACAGGCAGTAGCTGAGATCATACTAAGACCGTTCCATATAGTTCTGAATACCCTCCTTAGCAAACACCTACAGAAACAAGGTGTGCAGGGAACAGAAAGAAGGTGTGCAGGGAAACCAAATAAAATTCTACAGAAGATCCATAATGAAAAACTAAAATAATTTCACATGTATTCTGTGGGAGAAAAGGTGATATTTTATATAACTGAAACATTTGAGTTCCTCAAAGAAATTAACAAAATTCAAGAAAATAGTATGTTTTGGACAAGAATGTCAGCAAGAACAAATGGGCATATGACAGCTTGGAGATCATATTTGATTTTCGCTGACAGGATTACAAGCACATAGAAACAGCATCCTGGGAAAATTAGGAAATTAGAAAATTGGGAATGCTTAAAAACATGGATTAGATATGAAACAAATTTTGTGTAGATAACAGTCAAATTAGGTAGATGCTATGACTAGTGAAATACAGTCAAAAGGGGGTGCTCAAAGTTTTATGAGCCTTAGACATCCCCCCAAAAAATCAGCAACATGAGGACTCTTTACACTTAGAAATTCGGAAACATCAGGAACATGCATCTCAGCTGTACAGATTTTCACAGAATGTCCAGATTTCTGACTCATATTTTGGTCTGTTTTTCATAAAATTGTGGTTTCTGGCAAATTAAAGGCAAATCATTAAAGACTGAAGTTGGAAAATAATGACAGACATTTGAGTTTCAGACTTCATACTCTTCAGAAAATTCATGCTAATACAAAGTCTGTTAGCCTATCTATTTTCTAAATTTGTAAGAGCAATATTTAAACAATGTCCCTGTTTCTGGGCCTTTGTCCCTCTTTTGATTGCTTTGCCCAGATTTCTTGCTCTAAGAGGTTGAGAGGTATGATCAGGAGTAATGCTTTGACTGTTTGCAACTTATTAAAATAAAACATCTGTTTGTTCATATGCTGTATTAAAATGTAATACCAACTCTCTTTTAGGTATTAATGTTTGTCAATACTATATATATATATATATATATATATATATATATATATATATATATATATATATATATATATATAAAATAGCCTGCACATCAATAATGAAAAAGATAAACACTCTTGTTAGCCAACATAAACCTAATTTTCTAGCCTTTAGGCAAAAAAAAAATAATCTTTTACATTCAGCAACTGTAGAATTATAAAAACTAGTCCTGGGATTGTGAAAGGCTTACTGCACTGTGGAAGCCCTTACTCAGAAGTTTTACACAGAGTGGTACACCCAAGTGATTCAGAGCCCACTCTCCCACTACAGCCTTACATAAGCACTGGCTGTGGTGTAGACAGCAATCTCACTGGCAAAGACTCATGTATATATGGAAGTCTGAGTATACAACTAATGCTAACTAGCTGTTATTTTTGGAAGTGTCACCCATACTAGAATAACATGGCATGTGAATCAGAGTATTCCTCATGAGGAGGAAAAAGTGTACTCTGTCTTCTGATCTCTTACACCCATTCCATAAAATGGTTGGTTTATAGCTTGTAGCATGAGTGCAGGTGGGAGGTGTGGTGCCATTGGTGTGTGTGTGTGTGTGTGTGTGTGTGTGTGTGTGTGTGTGTGTGTGTGTGTGTGTGTGTGTGTGTGTGTGTGTGTGTGTGTGTGTGTGTGCGTGTGTTTGTGTGTGTGTGTGTGTGTAGGTGTCTGTGTGGGTGGGTAGTTGGGTGTGTGTGTGTGTGTGTGTGTGTGTGTGTGTGTGTGTGTGTGTGTGTGTGTGTGTGTGTGTGTGTGTATGTGTCTAAGGGTAGTTGAGTATGTGTATGTGCCCATGCATGGATTTGTGTGCATATGCAAGTATGCAAAGTTTATGAGGTGCATGTGGTAGGTGAAACACTATTATGGTCATATCTGACATCACAGTGCAAGATTAAAAGACAAGTGAATTAGTTGCGAATGAGGTTTTTCTCAGTGCAGCTTTACCTTATCTCTGAATCAAAGATTATCACTTGTAGTGCAAATTGGTAGACGTGTACTTGCCAGTTAGCACTGGCAGTGATAATCTCTTTGGATCCAGGGGAAGATTTGTTAGCATATGATAGGGAGAATCAAATCTCCTTTTCACATTTTTACATTAAAACACTTGGCTTATGTTGCAAAGAAGATGTATTACTAGGGTTAGCAATCTTAAAAATATGTTTTAAATTAATATTATGAATCAGCAGTTTCAACAACAAAACTCTTTCAATGATCCATTTGCCTAGTGATATAAAAGAAAGCTCCTTATTGAGAATACAAAGTTAGGCATTTAATAAATCATGTGAACTTAAATTGATTATCTTACACAAACCAGAATCCTTTAGTATCTCAGCCTGCCATGGTCAGGTGAGACAGATAAGAGACTTCCTTAATAGCAATGGACAGACAGGCATGCAGTAATAAAATTATATGCTATTAGACAGTAACTTTTATAGTGAAGTTTCTAGAAATATGTTTCATGCATACAAATGGCTTGGTGGTGTCTTAGAAGATATATTTATACAAGGTGTCACTGATGGTACACTGTTAGAATATTTCAGTGTTCTGAATCAAAGGATAGTCTGTATTTATTGAAGACATACAATCCAGAAAAGTGTTTTAGATCATCCACTAAGAGGAACTGTGGCAGTAAAAAGCTGAAAAACCAAACCTTTAGCCAAATTTATAGAATATAACTTAAAACCAGCTGTGATGTTGCAAAGTTCATTTATCCTTAATTCATCTCATTTAATTTGCAAAATCAATGACATTGACCTTACGGGTGGTAGTAAATGTGCTACTTTAGATTTTGTTTCAATTTTATACTATCATAATGCAAAAGTTAGGTGTGCAACGGTATAATAGTATGCAGAATAGCAGATATGACAATAATACTATTGTTGTTATACATAAATGCCCGTAGATGGTTTAGCAAAGCTTTATGTGTGGTTCAAGACAAGATATATCAGCAAAATGTTGATGGAACTGCTAAAGTACCTAGTTCTGCCAGTTTGGTTGTACCATACAGAGGAACATATTTTGTATACAACAGCATTTTTGGTGGACTGTAATGAGTTGTTACCATGTTATTAGTATATATATTATTATATATATATATATATATATATATATATATATATATATATATATATATATATGGATCTACTGCAGTAGATCAAACATTTAGAAGTTCTAACCACATATGGCCGAGACCATATGTTCGAACTCATAAAAGTTCAAACACTGAAATAAAAACACATAAAACAAAAAACACAGAACTAAACATCTATAGCCCCACACACTCCCCTTACTTAAATACACCAACTCTGGGATCGCACTACATTGCAGAAATGGGAAATCTTCCCTTTCTGCTCTGTACAGAGATCTCCATTCAGTCCGATCCAACTTTTACAAGTTCGAACATATGATCTCAGCCATATGTGGTTCGAACTTGTAAATGTTCAAGCAACTGAAGATTACCCATATATATATATATATATATATATATATATATATATATATATATATTTTTTTTTTAAATTAAAGTTTACGTGAGCTTGAGATGCCCAGTACTCAATAATTCATTAGTTCTGTTAAACTATTAATGTGCCAAAAGACCTTTCAGAACACAGACTCCATGATTGTTGAGCAGACTAGTAGCCCCATCCAAGAATAAATAATTGTATTAAAACTGGAGAATGATTTACTCTCCCTTACAGACAATGGCAGCTTGTTCCAGTAATGAGGTGTTGAGTAGATATGGATTTAGTCCTGTTCATGTTTCTATGGGAGTCTAGTTTAAATGTATACCTACGCCTATGCCTAGAGATTTTACTACTTTGAAGCAGGACTTTAGTTCATTATGTAGTGTTTTAAAGGCCAAGGTCTTCCTCTTAAATACCTATAACAAAAGAAGTATAAACCAATGACTGAAGTCTACAAAATTGTCTAATTGTGTGCTCTTAAGAATGCTTCTCATAAACTTCATCTGAACTCTTCAAGAATAAGTACTTGCCCCATAATGTAAGCACAGAACAAAGACATAGATTCAAATATTATCCTTACTTAGATAAAATATAGTTTAACAGCATCAGGACTAGCATGAGCTGATTTTTCTCAAAATAAATAAACCAAAAATAAACAAGAACAAATGACCAGCACCCGAATCTGCAAAACACCATCAACCACCACAAACTAATTGACCTAGGTTTCGTCTTTATTCAGACTTCAACAGAATAATATAGAACAGTTCAACCCATGCAAGCTTTAAAAAAAGCAAATCATGACATCATTACTTAATAAATTAATTGACATCCATCCTACTTAAAGGAAACTGAACACACTCAAACAGTATTTTGAAGGATGGATGTCAATTAATTAATTAAGTAATGATGTCATGATTTGCTTTTTTTAAAGCTTGCATGGGTTGAACTGTTCTATATTATTCTGAAGAAGTCTGAATAAAGACGAAACCTAGGTCAATTCATTTGTGGTGGTTGATGGTGTTTTGCAGATTCGGGTGCTGGTAATTTGTTCTTGTTTATTTTCTCAAAATAAGCCAGAGATGGACTTCCAAGATGGCTGCACACCGATCAATAGCTTAATTTGTCAAAAAAAAAAGATACTGTGAAATAAGAGCCAGTGATACTGTCAGCTTAAGTAAACTTCAACTAATGGTTAGTAAGTACACTGCTTGGATGCCAACAGAGAAGAACATTACAGACCATGAAAGAAAATGAACCAGAAAAGGTGAAGAGAAAACACTGGCTGGGAGGTATCTGGCAGCTGTTCAGCAAAAAGCAGACCGGGCTTCAGCTTTGATACAAGAGATGGTTTCTAGTAATTTAGAGAAGAAAATAAATCAAATGTACTCAGAGATGATTAAAGTAAATGAAACACCAAATTAGTATATCAACTCAATAACAATAGGCTGGAAAAAATAGAAGAAGCTTTAAGTAACTATTCAGATGAACTGATAAAACTGTAAAAATCAGATGTAGAAATGAGGAAAAGGCTGGCTGATTATGTTTTTGTAAGCAAGTAGGTTGTTTAGAAAATGGTAGATTTGGAAGATAGTATGCTTTACCAGAGAAACTAGAAGGAAAAGACAGAATTAATTTTATGAAAGCACAAGTAAACAACTGGACTGGAATTCAACAGCAAGATTTGTTAATTGAAAGGGCACATCGAGTGTATGATGTATACCCAGATAGGAGAAAGCAGATAAAACTTATATTATTAAAGATGTAACCATACCAGCAGAAAGATATGATCCTGACAAAACTGTGGAAGAAGAGAAAAGATTTATAAATTGTAGGCAGCAGAGTTTTTGTGGAAAATTATTATTCACTGTACACCAGGCAAAAGAGAAGCAAATTTATCCCAGCAGTTAGTGAGTGTTGAGAGGCAGGTGAGATTATCAAGCTGCTGTACCCAACTGTCTTCAGAATATTTTTTTCCTGGAGGATCAAATGCATTTTTTGGATGCAGAATAGGATAAGGAGGAAATAAAAAAATATCCAACAAAAAGTGAGCCAACAAACAAAAGGAGACTTTGCTTATCATTCTTCTAACAGAAAAGCTCATATAGAGACTTTGCCAGTGAAACCTTTTCCAATGCTCCAAAGGAAAATGTCTGAGAGATAGAAAAATGTACAGGAGTTGACTAGAAGAATCAGAAATACCTTGCACTCGAAACATAGTCTAGTGTTGGGAGATGGAGATGACCTGGTAAAAGACCAGTAACACTGAAATTAGTGAATAAATGGGAGACTATAAGGCATCAATCACATTTGTGAAACATGACTTTGCAACAAAAACTGGCTGAGAAAGCATATACTCCACTTTATGCCATTAATGTTTAGGACACTAAAAGGGAAATAAAACAATTTTTGTTCTTATTAGTATTTGTATAAAACATTTTGTGATATAACGTGCGTTATATAGTAAACTACTTTTGTGCATTGTGCAGGTAGGAGTATTTAAACGTGGGGGAGTATTTGCAGTGACTATAGTATGTGTTATAGATATTAAAGTAAATGAGTAATTTTCTTAGTTGTAAAGTTGTAAGAAATATAGGCTCTACAGTATAACAAGAGAAGAAAAGCTGGATAAAGGCAACTTTAATGTTAATACACTATGATCTTGGGCTGCTGGGAAGGGAGTGGGCAGTAAAAATGCACTTATTATATTATATAATATGGAGAAGTAAGATATTTTCTCTTACTTTTACAAGCATAAATGTCTAGAGTAATGCCCTTAGCTCAAGATATAAACAATTGTTTTTGTAAGCAAGTAAGCTTGAAAAATAACATAAAATGATAAAAGCCATGAAAATTCTAATGCATCTGCAAAGATATCAGCTTTTTTCTTTTTACTAACAAATGTTAACTGGGAGTCAAGACATCTGCAGCTGAAGGTAGTTCTGCCTTCTGTTCTGATGAAAGTTACAAAAATTCATTATTAACTACTTTTACATGGAGATGAGCTGACTGCAGGTGCAAACAATTAATCTTAAGAATTCTGAGCAGTCTTAGTTGAAGGAATGAAAAATTTAAAGGTACAATGGCAAGCAGTCTGTTGAAAAATAAAGCTTGAAATTATGGGAAGTAAATAAAAGATAGCAGCCTTAATACTTTAATGCATTTAATAGAAGAGTGTACAATTTAGTTTTATTTAAATATAGTTGATGCTCTTTTTCCTTGGGCTAAAAGTTCATGTTTTATGAAAGGATACTACTTGGGTTTCTTTTTTTTTCACAATCCAAGGGAAATGGAGATCAGAAAATAGACAGCAGTCAGCATAAGTGGGAACACAGGCTGCAGAATCTGCTTTAGCACAGATAACCTGTTGTTAATTTGAGATATTTATTTCTATCTGGAGGATTAAAATTCTCTTTTTAAAAATGTATATAATTTTGTGTGGTTGTTCTACATTAATAGGGGATAGGAGTGTTCTAAAAATGTATTTAAGTTTTTCATTTGATGGTTTCCATTAAAACAAAAAGTCATGAAAACTGTGACATTGGTTTAAATAAAGATGAGAAGAACAACTGTATAAAGATCAGCCTGTCAAACAGTGTCTGCATATAACACAAATTTGGAAATATACATATACACATTCAAAAGAAGCTGTCATGTGTAATAGGTATGAAAAATATCTTTTTATCATAATGGCTATGCTATCCACATTATCTTAGAATGTAAATGGCCTTACAGGTATAGACAAAATGAAAGAATTTTAAATTATAATAAGAAATGCAGAGTGCAAATAAAAATGCTGTAGAAGACACATTACAATAGAAATGAGCATGTAAGTTTGACAAAAAAGATTGCATGATGGATTTTCAGCAGAATATCAGTGACAAAGGAAAAGGGGAGTAATTATGCTATTTGCTAGAAGAGCTCCATTAGACGAGTTAAAAAAAGAGAATAATGGTAGATTTCTGGTAGTAAGGGGTTGTTGGCAAAGGAGGAGAATTACACTAATGTGTATTTATATTCCACCGAAAATTGCTATTAGGGAGTTTAAGAAAATATTGCAAAAAAAAAATCAGCTTTCAGCAGGGAATATTACATTTGGGTGGGGACTGTAGCCTCATCTGCAATAGTGAGGATATATCGGGGAACCTAGATGGGAAAATATAGCAAAATATAACAAAAGAGGGTATATTTCTGAAAAAAAAAGAAAATATTTAGGTATGAAAGATGTGAATTCAGTAGTAGGGACTCAGACATAATTTATATATTATTCCCCAAGGTACAATAACTGGGCTAGACCAGATAGAAATTATATTTAATGGGATCATGTGCCTTTAACTGAAAGCTTAAACATATATCCAATAATTATTTTAGATCATGCACCAATAAAAAAATAAGATAAAATGTGGGGTAATGAAGAAAAAACATGAGATAGTGACACTTTCTCACCCATCTGTTAGAAAGAAAAGAATTTAATGAATGGGTAGTGGAAATTATTCAAAAGTTATTAGAAACAATAGAAATACCTTCAGAAGTTAGAGCTCATGAGTGGGATAAAATAGAAATTGAGTTTAAAAATAGAGTAGAAATGAAACAGATATAGTTAAGAAGAAACAGAAATTACTTACATGAGCTGACAAAAGTTGAAGTATTATAGAATAAGGGGAATCTCATCAAACAAGAAATGGTGCAAATGTAGAGTGTGAAAGAGAAAATAAGGGAGTACATGCACAATATGCATGAGATTAGAAAGATTGCTGTTAAGGAATATTTTTAATAATAGCTCCAAAGCTCAAAAACTTTTAGCACAATGAACTTTAGCAAAAGAAGGTTGAAGGGATTGTCTCCAAACTTAGGGAGCCTATAACAAGAAAAATAACCAGAGATCCTATAGAGGTATAAGAGATATTGCAAAAATGTTATAACATTTGAATAAATTAGAGAAATGTGGAAATCGAACAGAGCACAAATGGAAATATTTATGGAAGACTTAATTTTACCAAGGTTAGAGGTAGAGGAGGCTCAACAACTAACAGTTAAGATAGGAGGCAATGAGCTAAAATAGAGATGTATAATCAATCTTCAGGAAACTCTCCATGAAGAAATGGTATTCCTGTGGAAGTTTGGAAGTTAGGAGGGAAGAAACTTATAAAGACCTGGAAGATTTTGTTTAACACTATTTTAAAAGGCGGGGAAACACCAATGTCTTAGAAGAAAGCTTTGGTGGCTGTGTTACATAAAGATTGTAAAAACCCATCAGACCCAGCTTCATATAGACACATTTCAATTTTAAACATGATTATAAAGTGTTTATGTCTATGCTAGCTAAAAGAATTGCAAAGGTGTTGCCAACATTGACAGATATGGATTAATATGGTTTTGTGGAATGGATGCAAACATTTGACAACATTAATAAAATAATGATGATCCAGAGGGAAGAAGGATATAAGACAATGCCACAGTTTTTGGTACATCTTGATTCAGAGAAACTATATGACAGAGTAAGCTAGGATTTTATGAATAGGGAAATGGAAGTATGTGCATTCCCAGATACAATAATAAGGTTACTTAGAGAATATATGAAGGATCAGAGGCATGAATTAAAATGGGAGGGTTCCTTCCTGATGAGTTGTATTTGAACAGAGGAACAAGGTAGGGGATTCAGGACTGTAAGGATATATAAAGTTAACAAAAACAAAACAAAGACTGTAGTCATAAATTATATACCCACATATGAA
Organism: Protopterus annectens; assembly: GCF_019279795.1. Lineage (NCBI taxonomy): Eukaryota > Metazoa > Chordata > Ceratodontiformes > Protopteridae > Protopterus > Protopterus annectens. The sequence continues at coordinate 699,222,657 of NC_056749.1, forward strand.
TTGGTTCAGCAATACCCATATTTATGGGGACATGATAAGACAAAGTATTTAGGAACATGATTAAAAAAGGCTTCTGTTATGGCAGTTAAGGATATGTGGAAAGATACATAAATATAATACAAAAACTGAGAAGCTGGAAGTTCTTGTTTATGGCTATGGATAATAAGATACAAACAGTGAAAATGTTTTAGTGCCTTTAGTTTTATATACAGGTCAGGCATATTTTTATCAACTAGGGGAGAAGTTGTGGACAATAAATAATAAAGAGTTGAAGAAATATATTGGAGAGGGGAAAAAGGCAAGAGAAAAATGAGATAAGTTGCTCCTTCCACTAGAACAAGGTGGATTAGGAGTACCTGATTTGAAGGGATATTTTATAGAGACACAGTTAATACATAACACAAGCAGAAGGTTAGAATTCAAAATGGAAGGTGATGATGAAGGGGGGAGTTCAAGAAATAAAGAAAGAGTGATATTTTGGATGCAGATCCTTAAGCAGAATAACCACAGCCATACAGAACATTATATTCATAAAGTAGCAGAAAGTATTCTAATAACTAAGCCAACACAAGAATGGAGAAAGAAGATTTTTGCCATTAGGGATGACTGTAAGTAGAGATACAGAAAATAAGGAATAGTGGACTGGAATTTACCAGAGAAAACTGGCAAATAAATCAATGTATTGTGAATTACTAGAGAGGGAATGATAAAATAGTGGGATGAGGCCAATAAGTCATTTGGACTGCAGACTACCTTCCCTACCAGGGATTGATATCAGAGTATAGGCAAAGATAAAGGAATAGGGAATCTTAAGTGAAAGACTCACTCTGGTAGAGTTGTTAGTTAAATCTAGAAAATAAGTAGCTGTTAGAAATGGATAATTGGTAGGCCATATAAATATTGTAAAGAAAGATATGTGTTGTATAATGTATGTTCATGGAGAAAATTGTAATATTGTTTGTTTTCTTTTCTAACAATGTATGTTTGCCTGTGTCTTAAGTGATAATGTAAAGAAGGTATTTAAAGAAAAAGCACAGAGGCCAAAACTGTTTTTTTCTTACTACTTGTGCATGTTTTTAAATGAAAAAAATGTTGAAGATGATAATATCTAGATCTCTGTATTCTGTAACTACAACAATAACAGAGTCACCTAACAACAGATCTGATTAGATGGAAATCAACCAAGTACATTTGGTCACTTTTGCCTAGATTAATTTTAGTCCATTGTCGAGCATCCATACATTGTAACTAATAAGATAATTATAAAACAATCTAGTGGTCCTCTAGCTTTGTTATTTAAGTACAACATTTTAAATTATAAGCATATTTTTGCCACCAAGAAGTTATTAGGTAGAGGAATTTGGGAAATGACCATATTGAAAAGGTCTGATCCCAACACTGAGCCATGTGGAGCTCCAACCTTGATAGTCTGAAATATAGTTACTAATCTTAACTCTTTGATGCCTATGTGCAAGCCAAATGTAAACTTATTTAATTATTAAGGGATTCACAGAAATGTCAGTCACAGACTCCATTATCACATGATGAGGAATGATATCATCCATCCCTGCACTAATACTGTGCTCATTAGCCATACTAATTCATTTATTAAACCAGTGGACCAATTTTACCATATTTCTCTAATAAATAGTTGTAGCATCTTTCAAGACACTTTCCTTTATGAGTTTTCAAACTAATGGGAAAGTAGTTTGACAACTTGTCCAAACTCTTACTTTGTAACAACATTTGTGTACTTCCAGCTATAAGGAGCTAAGCCAGTAAGCAGCTAAAACTGAACAGCATGCATAGGGCTCTAATAATAGATGTCATTGTTTCTTTCATAAAACCTGGGATGTTATCAGTCCTTGGCCTACAATCTCTCTTAATTTTGTTCAAAGATGCAGACACCATATTTGTCATGATTTCAATTGTTCTACTAGGCTCAGGGCCAAAATTCTGTGCTTTAAGCATAGAACAGACTCCGTTCTATCAGTGTTTGAATAAGGCTATGGAATGTTTGGATGCTACATTGCATAGCACCATTGCTTCATAACAAGAGTTTTTTGCTTCATTTCTTGGCTGGGGTGCATTCTGGGGGAATCTGCATGTTTTACCTGCATTTGGGTGGGGTTTCTCTGGATACACCAATTCCTTCCCACATTCCAAAGACTGTAGTAGGTGGATTGGCCACTTATAAATTGTCCTTAGGTATGCATGTATGATACGGAAGAAAGGCCTGTCAATCTACTTCTGAACCTTCCCCCTCGCCTAGTAAATTCTGTGGATGGCACTGTCTGTTCATGCAGTCACTGTGGCAGTCAGCTATGATTTGTAAGCATGAATGGATGGATGGAATTTTTTAAATTAATTCCAAATATAGATTTGAATTCTATTCTGTGTGTGACTGTGATGATTAATAGAAAGTAGGATGAAGCTGACATTGCTACCAGCTTAATCAGAAAACCAACATCTTCTATCAGTGTTTCATATTTTATTAGCATGCCCCCCAAAAACACATAACATTGTCAAAAGACAGTCTGCAACTGCTTCAACTTCAACAGCTGAGACCTCAGATATTTCTACTCAAAGTAACACTTTGAAGGATAGATTAATAAGATTCTGGAGAAAAGTTACACTTTTTTTCACCTTTCATTACAGGATTTAATACTGAGGATTTATAAAGAAATGACTTCACTACATATATGGTGTTGGCCTTCATTACTGACTTTCACAGTATTAGAAGCATACTTCAAAAACATGGAGACTACTCTTGATGAAATGTTCACTTTTGCTAGCAAAAGAAGCTTCAATTTTGGCTGTTTATATAACGAATACAGCCATGGTGGCAGAAATCAAAATCATAATACAGCAAAGAAACATATCACTAATGTATGCAGTATGTCTACATAGTGTAGATATTTGTCTATTTATTTACTACATTTGCTGACCAGGAAAGTTGAACTGGGCCCAGAGTCCTCTTTGCAGCAGAGGCCTGGAGAGAAAACCTCCAAATTATACATATTAAAAATGTATACATAGTACAGATAACAAAACTGCATTTTACAAGTGTATACATACTATAGCAAATAAATACATTTTTAAGAGTTTATTCATTGTATAAGAAAAGTCATTCAATAGTATTTTGAAAAGTCTGCATAGTTATGGAGTCATTAACGATAGTCCAATAAGGCATGGATACATATTATTGCTTTGAGCAAAGGAAGATGATAGGCATAATTCAATATACAGACATAAATTTCAGTGGGCCAGTAGCATTGTATATATGCAGACATACATTTCAGTGGGCCAGTAGCATTGTATATATGCAGACATACATTTCAGTGGACCAGTAGCATTGCACATATACAGACATAAATTTCAGTGGGCCAGTAGCATTGTATATATGCAGACATACATTTCAGTGGACCAGTAGCATTGTATATATGCAGACATACATTTCAGTGGACCAGTACGATTGTATATATGCAGACATACATTTCAGTTGACCAGTAGCATTGCACATATACTGACATAAATTTCAGTAGGCCAGTAGCATTGTATATATGCAGAGATAAATTTCAGTGGACCAGTAGCATTGTATATATGCAGACATACATTTCAGTGGACCAGTAGCATTGCACATATACAGACATAAATTTCAGTGGACCAGTAGCATTGTATATATGCAAACATACATTTCAGTGGACCAGTAGCATTGTATATATGCAGACATACATTTCAGTAGACCAGTAGCATTGTATATATGCAGACATACTTTTCAGTGGACCAGTAGCATTGTATATATGCAAACATACATTTCAGTGGACCAGTAGCATTGTATGTATGCAGACATACATTTCAGTAGACCAGTAGCATTGTATATATGCAGACATACTTTTCAGTGGACCAGTAGCATTGCATATACAGACATACATTTCAGTGGACCAGTAGCATTGTATATATGCAGACATACATTTCAGTGGACCAGTAGCATTGTATATGTGCAGGCATACATTTCAGTGGACCAGTAGCATTCTATATATGCAGACATACATTTCAGTGCATCACTAGCATTGAATACTTCAGTAAGCAGTTTCATAGTAAAGAGATAAAACAAACATAAAGTTACATAAAATCAGCATTCTTTCATGTCTCATTTTTTTTTACTAGTCATCATCTGGCATGGTAGATTAAAGACTAATTGAAGAAGGAGAAGGGATAGAAATGATTGAAGGAGGAGGAGATGGAGGGAAAAGATGTTTCTATAGGTGACTGTAGGAAAGATGATGTGAGAGGGAAAATGTGGGGAGAGTAGTCAAATATGGCAAGTGAGTGAGAGTATTGACAAGAAGGGCTGTGTAAAAGAGATGAGAGGGAAGTAGTTGATCGGTAGTAAAAAGTGTGAAATTATAGTTTAGTCTAGGGCTACTTATCCAGTGTTTGTGCAGAAACAGTGATTCTGCAAGTGTGACTTTAACTTTTGTTTAAAATGTTTGAGATGTTGTTCTATTTTTAGAGAGAGAGGTGTGGTAGTCCATGCTTTGGTGACATAGTTTGAGAATAGGCTGTCACCAGCTGTATTGTTGGATTTAGAGACGTGAAAGAGCAGTATTTAGGTTAGCAAAGAGGCCTATTTGATTTGTATGGCTAGATTAGAGTTGATAAAGATGGACAGTTTGTAGATTTACAGGTGAGGTTATCAGTAGCCGCAGGTTGGGAGAAAGATAGCAAGTGGGGTAGCTCAAGCCATTTTAGTTCTTTACATGCTAGGCAGGGGTGGGATTTTTGTCTGTGATTTACTGCCAACTTTGCTACTTTTTGATAGCACTGATCAAGCTTTGATAGCTGAGAGATTTGTAATTTTTGTGAAAATTGGGGCTGAGTAGAAAAGTGGTGGGAGTAGTAGGACAGAGGCGAAGTATTTTCTGGTGTGGCCAATGAGGAAATGTATGACTCTGTATAGGGGACCTAATTCTGATAAGATTTCTTCATTGCATGTTGGATGTGGTTGTCAAATTTTAAGTTACTATTAATGCAAATGCCAAGCAGCTTAGTATATAGGATGATTTCAGTTTTAGTGTTATTAGAAGAATAACAAGTGCCTAAATTTACATATAAGAATAACCAGAACATGAAGCAGTTATTATGTGGGAAGAGAACTTGTGATTTGACAATGGAGGGTGAACTTGGCACTTATCCATGTAAATAATGTAAGATGTGCAGCAGTATGATGCATACCCATAAATTCATCCATCCTGTGGTGCAATATGAGTTTGAACCCAGGTTTCTAGCCACTTGTAACACCACTAATCTTATTTATTTGGCTACTTGTGATGGATGTAACTGTTTCTATGTATTAAGACCACAAAGCGCCTTAGAACAGAGTGTACCACCATTTGTATGGCATCAAGCGTGGGAATTTAGGCAATGCTCCAGCAAAGCACATTGTGGAGTTCTCATCCCATAGTTTTAGTTTTAGGGCTTGACAAATTGTTGTACCTAATAGGAGGGGTGGCAGTAATGACAATTTTATTGAACATGTGGAACTAAAATGGATTTTTAAGTTGCAAGCACACATTTATCCTGGCTTGAACAATATTATTTGTATTAAGCCAGTATTGGATGTACGTCATTTTAAATAGCTTACTTTTATTTAGTAATTGATTGTTTTATTACTATGTGATTATTTAATTAGTTATTTTTTTTGATGGAATGATTAAATGCTACAGTCTTCTTCTTCTTCTTTCGGCTTTTCCCGGTTAGGGGTCGCCACAGCGGATCACCTGTCCACTCATGATTGGCAGTGATGTTTTATGGTGTTGAGTTGCCAACCCGGCACCCAACCTTCCACAGAAGGCACACATTCGCACACACTCATGCCTAGGGCCAATTTAGTGTCCAATCCACATACAGCATGTCTTTGGGATGTGGGAGGAAACTGGAGCACTGGGAGGAAACCCACACAACCACAGGGAGGACATGCAGACTCTGCACAGAAGGCACTCCATTACTCTGAAGATTTTCCCCATGGGCTTCCTCTGAAAACTGGCACTCTATGACCTAGAAGGGCTACCCCTGCACGCAAATGTCAAACAAACAAATAAATGCATTTTAGGAAATCATGGCTTTGTTCTTCTACAGCAATGTAGGCTGCTACATAACGTGCTACGGGAGCAGTCTGATTTGCTCTCAAGCAATACTAAAGATGAGTTACACCTGTGTAAGCACCAGGATAGATTTTTGTACAAGACAATCATCATGTTGCCAGGATAGGTAAAGAATATTGTTGGCTAGATTAAAAAAAAAATGTTTACTGTAGCTTGGAGACATGGTATCCTAAGCCAACAGGGAATGACACATAGCTAGCAATTCAGAAAGGGGGCTCCATTAGTAGTGCATATGAATATATGATGAAGAAGGGTGTCAGCTCAGGTACTTTTATGAGCTCAGGTATTTAATGTAGCACTGCTTCAAGTTATGCATGCAGCCTGACATCACAACGAAAGAGACACAGGTACTAAAGAAAAACTAAAAGACTGGCACCCAAAATTCCTGATACGCTGGACAAAATGTACGCTTTGTGAATTTTATTCATTATTTAATAGCCAATAGTCCTTCACATGCCCCATCACATGCTTCAGAATACAATATCCTTAAAAAGTGTTCCTCCTTCATCTGTATGTACTTCATTTTGTAATAAACTTACAGTATTAGTGCATTCACATCTATGTCTTGATTAGGTTTCTTAACCTTCCACACTTTTCTTGTGCACAGTAAATAACATTTAGCACTTACTCTGTCCACCCACTTCCTAACCCTTTACCTGTACTTTAACTATACATCATATTCAGGTTTTCTTGTAAAATTATAACATCTGCTGCTGCTCACTTGTTCCCCCTTTTTATGCCCCACCCTCTACATACATAACCTTTTAATTTATACCTATTTGACCAAAATACTCCACCTTACCATTCTTAGAAATAACTTAATCAACTCATTTTCTCTCTTCACAATACACAGCCATGGTGACTGCACTGTACCTAGTCCTTTTGAGATCTTCTTATCTCAGTGACCTACTAAATAAGTGCACTCGTTTTCCAGCCAAGGTCCTAGTGTATGTCTTGATGTAAACATCTCTAATCTGCTGCAGGCTTACTGAGTTTTATCATAACATTCTTTCTGCAGTTTAACTGTTGACAAGATTATACCTGAAAACGGGTCTCTATCATATCATCGAACAGCCACATCATTGAATGGCAATCATACTGGAAGCTGTGGTGGTCTTGTTGAGCTTTTGTTTTCTTTATCCATATTTTTTTTTCAACAAGACCTTTGGGTGGTCGTGGTGCTTTTGTTTGTTACTTTGGTTGTCGTACATCTATACCTCCACATGGCTGATACTGTTCTATCGGAAGGGAACCCTATCTTGCCTAGAGATTGGGAATGGTTGACTTGGGAAAGAGTACTGTCACAAAATGATAACCCTTTGCTTACCATGATTTTTTAGGAAAGCTGAAGGTAATATATCAAATAAGACTGAGAACTATCGACAGTTTTCTGTGATGTTACGTGATATAGAGAATGATTTGTACAAGCTCAAGCGTTACGCTTGGCAGAGGCAATATCTTGAAGCATGCCTGCATTTTCGAGTGATCTCGAGAGGCATGAGGGTGTTGTGTATGCCTTCGTATGGGGATACACAACTGCTGTTGCTTAAGCAGTGGCAGCAGCTTAATCTTGACTTAAGCTATCAGTATATGAGGTTGATTATTGACTACTTTCATCCCATTGGAGGAAATACAAGGACACACAGTATTATGCTTGAAAGATTTAAGGGGGAACAATATGATAATGCATTGAGTAATTTAGATATGAACATTTCATTGTATGAGAAGAAATTGCAGCAAACGAAGCAACATAAGTTGCAAAGAGATTTTAATGATTTTGCCTCAGAAAATGTGTTCACTTGGCAAAGAGACTCCACGCAGGCATCTGTGCACCCTGAGCAATCATTGACCACCTTAAATGTTGAACCATCCCCTTCTAATGTATCACAATGGTCTAATGAAGTTGGTGTTCCATTAATAGACACACAGAGTATGGGAGGAGGATCTATATTGGCCCGTACACCTGCAGTATGTACCAAGGTTGATTCGACTCCCCCACCTAATCAACAACTTTGTCTGCAGGGTCTTTGGGAGCAAGACCGAAATTGTTCACCCCAGGTACCCTTGATCGTTTTTTACCTCTACCCATGAAACAACGAGAACCCCGCTACAAATCGAGGTCTGCGAGCAGGAGAAGACAGAAGAGGAAGAACTCCGAGGAAAATTATGCTCCGAACAGAAGAAAGAGGCATTGAAGGGTATGGTGGTGAATTTATCAGACTATGAGCTTAATGAAGTAGAATTCTCCCTTTTGAATAAGGGCCTGACATTTATTCCTTCTTCTAATGTTAATGCAAGTGAGTTATTGACTGATTTGAGGTTATTGGAATGAAATGTTGCATTGAAATTGTTTTTAAGGATGGTTTATGTGAAAGTTATGAGGGTGGGAAGGCTTATAAAAGAAAGAGCTCTTTCACTCCAATGACACCGGCTCATGTAGAAGCATTTATCATGGCGTGTGAAAAGGATATATATGACAGGCTGTTTAATAAACATAGGGGTGGATTTTATAATTTAACCTTCACCCAGAGACAAGCACTTTATTCACTTTGAAATAATACCTGTTTAGCTATTAGACCAGCTGATAAAGGAGGAGCGGTGGTCCTCCTTAATAAAAGTGATTATGATATGGCGATGTATAGTATGTTGAATGAGAATGTATATATTATGTTGAGTGAGCTTGAATATCATAAAATCTTGAAAAATGTGAATGATGTATTTTATGACTTGCTTATGTGTAGGCAGTTGGATGAAAGTTTATATTCTTTTTTATTAGTGGAACATCTGTTGATACCATGTATTAAAGGGCTACCCAAGATTCATAAATCACTGCAGAACCCCCCCCCAATGAGACCCATAGTGGATGGAGGGGGATGGTGCACGGAACATCTTTCGATTTATGTGGAAGGCAAGTTGGGTCCTCTAGTGAGAGGGATTCCAACTATCCTGAAGGATACTACGCAGTTCCTTGGTGATTTGAAACAGTATGGAGAAGATATTGACATGTTGAATGTTTTAATGGTAACAATGAATGTGCAAAGTCTTTTTACATCGATACCCAATGCCTATGGCATTGAAGCCATAAGGGTATTATTGAGTGAACATAACTCATTCAGTAATGATGAGGTCATTCTACTGTGTGGTTTGCTGGATCTTATTATTTCTAACAATGTGCTGATGTATGATGGACACGTACTTACAGCAGTGGGGTGTCGCTATGGGCACCCCATGTGCCAATTCCTATGTGAATCTGGTGGTACACCATTGGGAGTTACAACATTTGTTTAATAATGACTTTTTTAGTCATATTAAGTTCTATAGGCACTTTGTGGATGATGTTTTTATGTTGTGGGATGGGGGGATACCCCTACTCAAGGAATGTATCACCTGCATAGAAACTACCATTAGTTTTTGAGATTTGTAGCCTCATATTTGTTTGAGATGGTGGACTTCTTAGATGTTAGATTGCATAAGGATAAGAAGGGTAAAATAACTACAGGCCTTTTTCGTAAAGAATGTTGGCATAATAGCTTGCTTGAGTATAGCAGCATGCATCCACGGCATGTCTTTCCTAATATTATGAAAGGTTGATTGAATAGAATAAAAAGGATTTGTAGTGATAGCGGTAGTTTAGAACATGAAGTAGATTACTTGGAACAGTTGTTCTTAGATAGGGGTTATAAGGAGTAGGACTTTTCTATGGCAAAGGATAAGGTTATTAATGGAGGCGCTAGATCTTTAACTAGGGGTATTGTCCCATGGAAAGATCATACACAAGGTGATGGGAAATATGGGATTTGATTAATAACTAAATATACCACAGATAATAGGAAGGTACAAGAGATTATAAAGAAGAATTTGCATTTCTTAATGGCAGATAGAGACACAATGACGTTAGTTGGACAAGTGCCTAAGTTTACATATAAGAATAACCAGAACATGAAGCAGTTATTATGTGGGAAGAGAACTTGTGATTTGGCTATGGAGAGTGAACTTGGCACTTATCCATGTAAAAAATGTAAGATGTGCAGCAGTATGACACATACCCAGAAATTCATCCATCCTGTGGTGCAATACGAGTTTGAACCCAGGTTTCTAGCCACTTGTAATACCACTAATCTTATTTATTTGGCTACTTGTGATGGATGTAACTGTTTCTATGTAGGCAAGACCACAAAATGCCTTAGGGGCAGAGTGTCCCACCATTTGTATGACATCAAGCATGGGAATTTAGGCAATGCTCTAGCAAAGCACATTGTGGAATTCTCATCCCATAGTTTTAGTTTTAGGGCTTGATAAATTGTTGTACCTAATAGGAGGGGTGGCAATAATGACAATTTTATTGAACGTGTGGAGCTAAAATGGATTTTTAAGTTGCAAGCACACATTTATCCTGGCTTGAACAATATTATTTGTATCAAGCCAGTTTTGGATGCACTCATTACATCCGAGTGACGCTTCCAGGTGCATCTGCAGTTACCTCCTACTGCTCCTCTAGGCGTCAAATATTGCTTGTGCATACTTGCATTAATAATTCCAAAACAATGCTACATACAAGGTTTCAGAATATTTTATCTTGAAGCATACATGATGGCAAACACAATTGTATTTATATTTGACCTCTGTCAATGAGTATTTGTTAGAATTGTAAGGTGATAACTTCATTTTTAAAGGCTCAGGCCACACCCACTAGGAGTTAAAGGTACACACTCAAAACAGTTGTACTGGAGTTAAATAGCTTGTTTTTATTTAGTAATTAATTGTTTTATTACTATGTGATTATTTAATTAGTTAATTTTTTGATAGAATGATTAAATGCTACAGTGACACTATATAATGATGTGTTTTATGGAGTCGTTTTAAGGATCTGAGGAAGCATAGATTATCTATGTGAAACGCTTGTCCTATTCAATAAACTGGAATTTTTGTCATACTGTAAGCTGTGGTGGTCTTGTTGAGCTTTTGTTTTCTTTATCCATATTTTTTTTCAACAAGACCTTTGGGTGGTCGTGGTGCTTTTGTTTGTTATTAGAAGAAAGAATATCAAAGAAGGGGTTTTGGGCTGAGAGGTGTCTAGGAGTATAGAGAATAAGTTTGCTTTTTTGGGATTAATAAAAAAGTTTCAAGTAATTTAGCCAGGCTTCAATGGATGAGAAGGATCCTTGAGTGATTTGTCACAGATTGTTAAGGTTTTGGGTCCTACATATTAGGATGGAGTGGAGTCATCATTGTACTGAATTATTGTGGCTCATTTGGAGGCATCTGGGAGGTTATTAATAAAGTTGTTGAAAAGAATGGGACCTATACTCCACAATACTGAGGATCAAAAACCACTCACACATATGGTCATGGATGTCACTGCCCTTGTGACACACAACAGATTCATCTTGTTGAAAGCACCATTTTAAACCATACTGTGCACAGTATACTGTGCGCCAGATTCAGTAAAGCCTACAGTAAGTGTACACTAAGTGTACACAATATGTATTCAGTAAAACTCTTACCACATTTTTTTTTGCTTTCTAGTCACTCATAACAAATACATTAAGTGTACATGTAGTCTAAACTTTGTGGTAATCTTTATGAATCCCTGTCAATATTTAAAGCAGAAAGAATATCAGTAGGAAAACTGTCAAAGGAAAATACTTCAAAGACCAATTCATGTAAGGTTCAAGCAAGGCACCCTTTATTAACTTGCAGCAAGGAGACAAAGCATGCTGGCAGAGTGGCTTGTCTGAACATTAATGATTAGTATGGTATTTTTATACAGTTCTTTCCATGTCACACAGAAATGTTACTTCTATTGCTGATGTAGTTAGACACAGCTTTCTGTACTGTTCTACAGAAAATGTTACTAGACTAATTGCTGACTAGTTGAGAATAACTGCTGATTTACAAAACATCTGAGAAAAACAACCTGGCCTTAGGGCTTATTTTAGCCCACCACAAACTTTCAATTCTTCAGTTGTGGAGTTCTAATATATGTGTTACATTTTGCTTGGATTCAAGGTACATTCCTAGCTTAGGTACAAGTAATGCTGACCACGGTTTATACTTTCAAGCATCCATTGTGTTCTTTATCAAAGCTTCTAGCAGCTGTGTACTTTCTCATGGCATAAGCAGAAAATCAATAACTCTTTGTTAAGTCTCATGACACTAGTAGAAATGAAATACTTCTTACTATTTTCATGACCATAGCAGAAATCAAATGCTTCTTGTTAAGTTTCTAATAGCTGTGCAGATTCATGCAGTGTGAACAGAATAAATGTATTAACCCTTTTAAACCTCAAATGCACTAAGCATGCATATTACTAATACATATTTTTCTAACATTTCCCCCCTTTTAATACTTTTATTCTACTTTCAAAATAAGCATAAACAGTTTGTTTTTCTTCCCCTAACCTCTTCCTACTCGGGATTTGCAGTTAAGAGAGTCATTCAGTTTAAACTTATGAAAGCATTTTCAATGTTTTAGCAATTCTTCAAGTTCAGTACCTTGGTATAAGGTTTCTGAAACTGACATGTCTATAAAGTCTTTAATCAGTCTTTTCATGCAGGGGATGCAGCAGCTCACACATACCACCAGCAGGATCATTCCTACACAGATGGCAGTCAGGATGTTCATTAGGATGCTGCCCCACCCCCCAAACAATCTCTGGAAAAAGTCCGTCAATGGATTTGGTCCTGGCTTGGTCATAGCCGACACCTGCTGAATTAACTCAAGGTGATTGTCTATCTCGTGTTTGGGGTCAGGAATATATGAACAGCACTCCTCCTGGATTAAAGCGCAAGTACCTCCTCTCGCCGCTAGGGTGAAGTCAAGAGCCATGCGGTTTTGAAGCACTACAGTTCTCATGGCAGTCAGTTCATCAGTCACCAATTCTATAGTAGAAAAGGTTGCATTGCTTATTATTTCGAGAAGTTTAGACAGTTTTCTCAGTTCCCAGATTGATTTTGTTGCTCCATATGCTGGCAATACACCTGCCCTCGAGATGATGGTATCACCCAAGTCCATATGTGACAGTCCATTTTTCCCTAAGCCCACAGCATGATGGTTTTTCCAGCCCACATTGATTTGCCCCACTGGGTTGACAGGCTTCTTGATTTCTCGTCGAACATTCCGAATTTTCCCCTGAGGTAAAACTGCTGTGTGTCGTATGGCCGGAACCAGGTACCCCAAATAACAACTGCCAGACCAATTCTCAGGTAACTACTTATATGCTTTCTTACCACATACAAAGTAGCAATCTTCTACTTTGGTAGTAACTTTACTATGTCCTGGCTCTGGATGAAACATTTTTTTGTCAACTATAATCAGTTGTTTATAGAGGTCAGCATTATGTTTTACTTCATCAGTTGTCCTATGCATCAGTTCAAAAAATGAATCATAGCTTGTGTTGCAATAGGAACCTGTGTTATCAGTTTTATTGTAGCATCTATAGGGAACAGTCACTTTGCAATTGCTCCAACCCACCTGAACTGTATCATTTTTGTAAAAACACACAGTCCCCTTCTGTCGAACAGACAAGTGCAATGCTAGTTTATCTTGTGATGTGACATCTGATGTATCATAGATTAAGTTTTCCCAGGTCTTGTTGGCTCCTAGGGGAACTGAAGTTAACAATAACCCCCCATATGCTGTTGGCAAAGCTGTGCAAATCCAGCAATTCGAAACATTGAAGGTCTCAGCATACACATATTTGATTGCCTGGTAAGTGTTGAAGTTTGGGTGCCAGTCTACGTGCAACTCTCCATGCTTATTCAGTTCAGTTTGTATGGCTGGGAAAAGGAATGGCCACAACAAAAAGATTATTGTCACTAGTACAGTCAACAGGATGATTATGCAATACTTCTGAGGAAACGGTTGTTCTGCATTCCTGTTTTCTCCGACTCTTCCGAGTAGTTGTATTTGGATTTTTCTAGATTCCATCATTTTTGCTTTTGACATGTGATCTTACTCTCTGCCCTAACAGGACCTTCAGCACTGATGGTTTCTTCACTGGGGTTGAGACGGATCAGTCCTATTGATCTGAACCCCCCTTTGTAGCCAGACTTTGTGCTGAGGGCCCCAATGGAGAGGTAAGATTTTTGTCCAGTTCAAAGTTCTTAACTAGTTTGCAGTGCATCAGGTGGATCCACGAAGCTCGCTCTGCTATCTTGACTGCAGTGGGTGCCGAAAGAAGCACCTGGTATGGACCTTCCCACCTTGGTGATGACCAATTCTTCTTCTTTATAACTTTTATCCACACCCAGTCTCCAGGTGTCACTGCCACTTCTGATGTCTCGGTTTGTTTTCTATATGAAACAGAATTTGACTGCAACAGATGTTTAGAATTCATTAACTTCCTCATATATTCAGCTAGTGTAAAATCAGCTTCCTGGTCTGAAGACATGAGAAGTTTCCACTGGGGTGGATAATAAGCCCTTCCAAATTGTTTTTCGAAAGGAGTCAATCCTTTTGCAGTCGGAACAGTTCTCATGCTCAACAGTGCCAGGGGCAAACAATACAGCCAATTCTTTCCTGTCTCAGCTATTAACTTTCTCAATTTGTTTTTTAATATACCATTATGCCTTTCAACTAGCCCTGCAGATTGCAGATGGTATGCACAATGATTTTTTTAAAGAAATACCAAAATGCTTACTTAACTGCTGTATGATTTGGTTTACAAAGTGTGTACCATTGTCACTGTAGATCCTTCCCGGAATGCCGAATCTAGGGATGATTTATTTGACAAGTACTTTTGCCACCGTGGCTGCATCTGGATTTTTGGTGGGAAAGGCTTCCACCCATCTGGAAAACATATCTACAATGACAAGACAATACTTCTTATTTTCACATTTGTTCAATTCTATGAAATCCATACAGATAGTGTGAAATGGATATGGTGGTGTAGGGAAACTCCCTTGCTTGGGCTTTAACGCCCCTTGTGCATGATGTTTGTTGCAAATCTGACACGTCAAGCAAAATTTTTTAGGGTAGTTTGTAAATCCATACGTTGTGAACACCTGGTTCACCAGCTGTACCATCCCCCCTGTTGAGAAATAGCACTGCCCATGGCTCAACAAAGCTGCATATCTAAACAAATTAGATGGTAGTATCAGTTTCCCTTCTTTAGAGATGTACAGCCCCTTTTCGAGAATTGCTCCTCGTTTTACCCATCTTTGTTTTTCAGCTTGCGTAGTGAGTGTCTGCATTGTTTTTAACATTTCTAAGTCTAAAATCTCAGAGGGTTGTAGTTCCTCATTTAAAAGAAATACTTCTGTAGCTGCTTGTTTTGCAGCTGTATCAGCTCTCGCATTACCTTTTGAAATCCTATCTTGTTGCTTGGTGTGAGCTGTGCATTTACAAATGGCTACTTTCTGAGGTAACTGAATAGATTCTAAAAGATCTAAAATAAACTGTGCATGATTTATAGGTTTGCCAGTAGATGTTATCATTCCGCGGTTTTTCCACTGTTGCGCAAAAACATGTACAGTAGAAAAAGCGTACTGGCTGTCAGTAAAAATGTTTACACATTTACCCTTTGCTAAGATACATGCCCGTGTCAAGGCAATCAATTCTGCTGCTTCTGCAGATAAGTTGTGTGGTAAAGGTTTTGTTTCTATAATCTCAGTGTCAGAAACTACTGCATATCCTACTAGGTTCTGTCCTGCAGGACCCCTTTTGCACGAACCATCCACGTAGTATGTCACCTCGGCATCATCCAAGGGGACATCCATGAGATCTTTTCTAGGTAGTGTCTTTTGCTTAATTACCTGCAGGCCGCGGTGCGGTGTGCCATCTGCAGGGGTCGGGAGCAGAGTAGAAGGGTTCAAAGTCATGCATCGCTCAATTGTCATGTGAGGTTGGCTCAACAATATAGTCATACAGGAAAGATGCCTAGCAGGGACAAGCTATGCCACTTTTTCTTGTAGTAAATTTAATTGCGACTGCATGAGGCACTCTCAAAGTGAGAGGGTGGAATAAGACTACTGAGGCCGAAGCCTGTACTGCCATTGCAGCTGCAACTACTGCTTGTACACAATGGGGTAAGGACCGTGCCACTGGGTCTAGTTGTGATGAATAGTAAGCGATTGGGCGTTGCTTATCCCCATGCTGTTGTGTTAACACTGATGTCATATAACCTTGCTTACAATCTACAGTATGGAAAAAATGTTTATGGTAGTTTGGTAATCCTAGAACTAATGAGGACGCTATTAACTGTTTCAGTTTGCAGAAAGCAGATTCTGCCTCTGGTGTCCATTGTAACAAATCCTGTGCTGCCATAGGCTTCTTATATATAAGGTCAGTTAGCGGTGCAGATTCCAAATCATAGTTTGGAATACCGCTCCGGCAAAAATTTGTTGTACCCAGGAAGGACATAATTTCCTTCTTGGTAGTGGGTTTTGGTGCTTGCAAAATTGCTACTTTTCTGTCCTCATCTAATGTTCTACCTTCCTTGGATATTACATATCCCAGGTATTTGACTTGTTTTTTTCCAAAGCTGCAGTTTAGTTTTATTTACCTTATGTCCTTCAGCGGCTAAAAATCGTAATAACGCTATAGTATCTTCTCTAAAATCTTGCTGGGTGGGAGCTGCCAGCAAGATGTCATCAACATAAAGTAAAATCTGACTGCCTTTTGGTGGGGTGAATCCCGCCAAGCTGCTTGCCATTTCTTGTGAGGATATCGTTGGACTTTCACAATACCCCTGTGGTAGTCACGTATATGTATACCTTTTCCCCTGAAATGTGAATGCAAACCAATACTGGCTATCAGGGTGTATCGGTATCAAAAAGAATGCATTGCTGATGTCTACCACAGAAAAATACTTCTGTTGAGGTTTTAAATCTTTCAACAGGGTGTGTGGGTCTGGCACCGTAGGTGCCCTTGGTATTACTGCATCATTTACAGCTTGTAAATCTTGGACCATACGCCATTCTCCATTTGCTTTTTTAACTGGAAATAAGGGTGTGTTACATGGTGAATCGGGAGATTCTACTAGTATCCCTCCTTTAAGTAAGGCTGCTATAATAGGCTTTATCCCTGCCTCTGCATCTTTTCTTAAGGGATACTGTCTTTTTTGTGGTCTGAATGCTGATGTTGGCGTGATAGTTACTGGTCCCACTGTACGAATAAGTCCTACATCTGACTTTCCTGTTGACCAGAGAGTTTCTGGTATATTCTGTAAGGCATTCTCTTCCTCCTTTAATAGAAGTGCTAATCAGCTGTCCTCGCTAGACTGCAAGTGCACGGCTGGGTGGGTCTGAGTTATCCAATTCAACTTCTGTATTTGTATTCCCTGTTCTGATAGTTCTAATTCTGTCTGTTTCTCCCATCTTGTGACTCTTTCTCCTAGGTCTGCCCATTCTATATTTTTGTTCTTGGTTAAGCTAACATGTGGTAATCGATTAGATTTATAAAGTGTAAAGAACTCCTGGGGCAATGAACAGCTGGCTACACTGTTCCCTTCTGTGTCCCAGTACAGGTTACATAATATCAATCTGTTTGCATGATTTTTAAACAATTCTTGCTCATATTCCTTATCAGGTCCTGGTGTGTTACAATAATATAGGGTACAGTGCAACAGATGTTGCTTATCAATGTCAAGGGAGGGGAACTTGCTGATGGCTACATTCATTAATTCTTGGTCATAGTCCCTGGACCAGTCGTAACCAAGTCCTGGATGTACCAATAAAACATTTCACCCTCCGATTGCACTGCAAAGGTATCAATTTGTCGCTGTGCTTCCATACCCTGCATGGTTGGGACTACTGCTATACCAAATAGCTGCGTGAGGTCTCTGCCCAAGAGGTTTACTGGGCATTTTGCAGGAACAACAATTTTGCTTTTTTGTGTCAATCCTGAAACTGGATCAGTTAGTGCAATGTCACTGGAGAGTGGCTCCCAATACAGCTGTCCATTAGCTGCTTTAACCAGTATGTAATCAGGTGTCTCTGTGTTTTCTGGTAGTTTAGAGGGATGTATCAGAGATCGTGATGCGCCTGAGTCACACAAGAATTTGACTTCCCTCCTTTCTACCAAGAGTGTAACTTCTGGTTTTGTGTCTGCTAA
Organism: Protopterus annectens; assembly: GCF_019279795.1. Classification (NCBI taxonomy): domain Eukaryota; kingdom Metazoa; phylum Chordata; order Ceratodontiformes; family Protopteridae; genus Protopterus; species Protopterus annectens. The sequence continues at coordinate 699,240,879 of NC_056749.1, forward strand.
ATAGAGCTCCAGGCTCAATAAAGCTAGGTCTAATATTTCATCTTCTTCATTGTCACTTACTTCCTGCACTTCCTCTACTCCCTCTATCACATTCTCATTTGTCCCTTCTTCGCTAGCCCCTTCTAGTGATTCCTGACTACCATATAGTCAGTCCTCACCCTCCTTGTCTTCTGTTGTTGCCTTCTTATTTTTCCTGCAATCCTTTGCCAAGTGTCGCTTTTTACCACATTTAAAACATTCACCCCTTTTCTTTTGTCCTTCAAAGTCCTCTGATCGTTGATCAGATTGTTTGTTTCCCTGTGCCTTTTTCTTGCCCTTTTTCCCGGACTGCACTACATAAACTTCTGCTCCATCTTCTACAGAAAATACTTGAGCTTTCTTTTTCTTTTTGCTATTAAAATGCCTTTCGGCATGCCTAACATATTCAAGTAATGACTGTAACCTGCTTGTACGATGGTCTACCATGTGTTTTGTAATAAAACTGCTTATAGGTGCAATACTGCCCTTTAAAAATGCATTCTTTAACTGCTGTTACCGGTCAATAGTTTCACCTTCTTGTTGGATGCATTGATTAATGCAAGTCCAGTCTGCCCTAAGCTTCCATTTTTCAGAGATGCGGTCTGTAAGACCTTTTACTCTGCTGTCTAATTCTACGCTGCTATGTGGGAGGGGTCTTTGTCCAGCATCATGGGGATTCCCTGTCACTAATCATGTGCCAATCTGGCCCCACAATTTGTCTAACTACTTTTTCTACCTCTTCTCCGTTTAGGTTGTAAATCTTCTGAGAATTTTCTAAAATTTACTTTTGGATGGGGAATTCCCTCAGTGGCTTTCCGGATATCTTCTGGAGTCCAAGGTCTATACACTAAAATAGATGGGTCCTGATTTTCCTGACCTGCCTGAGGGTTGGGTACTTCTATAAGTGGGCATATTTCTTCTCCTTCACTTATAGATTGTGAATTCTTAACCATTTGCTGTAACTCGATGTCTTCATTTGAGTTACCTGCCTTTGTTCGAGACCTGGTCTTGATGGGATCTCTAATATACGGTTTTATTTTCATAATGCCTCTTTCTTCAGTGACCACAGGATATTGTGGGGGAGGACTAACCTGTTCACTTGCTTCATATTCTGGTAAGGGAGGCGGAGGGTCCGATGCTATTACTAAGTTATTGTCCTCCTTATCTAAAAACATTGTTTTTGAATTGTTGTTCTTTTTGTTCCCGGCGGTTTACTTCCTCAATCCACCTGTGCTTTTTTACCCAACCTTTGGAATCGGTTTTGAGCTGTTTGATAAGTTTGATAAGCGAGGATTTTTCTAATTTTCCGTCAAATTCGTACTTATTAACCCATTTTGAATAATATTTAATATTGTCGGCGCGCTGCGACTGCATGTATTTTGCGTCTTCTTTTAACGGTGGATTTTGTGCAATTATTACCCATTTTGTTCTACCCTTTTATCGTTACTTAACTTCTCTTATTTTTAAAGTGGTACCACGGATTTTGTTATAGCCTCTTCAGAATGACTGCCTACTTATTCTGTTTATCCTGATCTATGACAAGACAGTAATCTTTTCTGTCCCTGACTTGTAAGAAAAATACAGTCCTGACAAAAACAATACAAATCTAGTCCCTGATCTAAAACAGAAAACAGAGAAAAGTAGATTCACCTTACCTGAGCCTACATGATTGATCACCTGATTCGCGGAGACCCGTCCTTCAGTCACAGATCAGAAAGTGGCTGGCCACTTTTGAACGACAATTCAGTTGGAGGGCTTTTCAAATAAGAAGAACTGATTTGGTTTTTTCCCCGTATGGTTTCAACCACCTGGCCCGTCTGATCCGAGGTGAAGAGAGGGTTCCAGTCCGAAGGACCAATCTGTCAAAGGAAAAAACTTCAAAGACCAATTCATGTAAGGTTCAAGCAAGGCACCCTTTATTGTGCAGTTCTAATAAATGTGTTACATTTTGCCTAGATTCAAGGTACATTTCTAGCTTAGGTACAAGTAATGCTGACCACGGTTTATACTTTCAAGCATCCATTGTGTTCTTTATCAAAGCTTCTTGCAGCTGTGTACTTTCTCATGGCATAAGCAGAAAATCAATAACTCTTTGTTAAGTCTCATGACACTAGTAGAAATGAAATACTTATTATTTTCATGACCTTAGCAGAAATCAAATGCTTCTTGTTAAGTTTCTAATAGCTGTGCAGATTCATGCAGTGTGAACAGAATAAATGTATTAACCCTTTTAAACCTCGAATGCACTAAGCATGCATATTACTAATACATATTTTTCTAACAAAAATTAAAATTAGGAGGAAGAAGGTGTGCATTACGACCGTGTTGTCTGTACACTCAGAAGCGCGTACACTTAGTATAGGCTATATTAAATCTGTCCCATAAGGACTGAGCAGTAAGGAACAATTAAGAAGGAAAATCCAAAAATACATTGGCCAATGATTCTAAAGAATGTGTAGATTTTGAAAAAAAAAATGCTTGTATGTTTCAATGATTAAAAAGAGATCTTAGAAAGCATCTTGGGCTATAGAGAATACATTTCCCAACTAACTAAAATCAAACTAAAGTACAGGTCTGAATGACATGTTAAATTTAAAATGTCAGATAAAACAGGGCTTTAAAAATAATTGATTATGATTTTTTTATCTATTTACGCTATGTATATATTTTATGTTTATGGAAAATTTCCATTTAAAAGTTTATTTTGTGAGTCTGTTTCAATATTTTGATTGGTTGTTATATTTGATCATGTGGCTTGTATCTTGCTTATTTAAGTGATCTCTGTTGCTCAACTGTCAGTCTGATGAAGTTTCCAAGTTAGAAAGGAAAACACACTTACTGTCAGTAATTCTTGAATTCAGCAAATACATTTTTCTTTTTTTTTTATTATGAAATGGATGCTGTAATTTTTTTTAAATTTTATTATAAGGGTTGTTGTTGTTGTTGTTGTTGTGTCTTTCGGCTTTTTCCCGGTTAGGGTACGCCACAGCGGAACTCTGGTCCGCTAATGATTGACAGTAGATTTTTATGTGCCGAGTTGCCAGCTCTGACGCACAACCATCAACGAAGGTACACCCATTCACACATGTCTCCACACAGAAGACGCTCTAGCTGAGAATCGAATGGGACAAAGTCTTACTGTGAGGCGACAACGCTACCGCAGCACCACCACCGCAGTAAATTTTATTATAAGGGTACAGTGATTATATGTGTGCTGCTTCCAGCAATATATCTGTTTAATTATAAATGTCTCCTACCAGCTCAGATTATGACTGAAAAGGAGCTTCAGACCAGCTCACCTACCTGGTTAACAAATGTTAATAAATAAAAAGTATCTGTGTTGCAGAAGTACAAATGGATAGCAGATGAAGGTGAGACAGAAGTGATATAAGAATGTTGGGTGGCTATTCCCAATGATTTTCTCCATACTCAGACTACTGTAGTATTTCCGCCACATAAAAACGTTTGAGAGTTAATGCTTACTTTGGCAGACTCCTGCTCTAAATGCTGTGTACCTGCAGTCAGGAATCAATGATTTTTACATGGTGCTACTGCTGTCTGTGCCATTAACTGATTATTAGGAGTGATAAACAACATATTCTAAACGCTCAGTAAATAATTATATGTGTTTCTGTCTGTTCAGCAAACAATATAGTACTGCATTTTTTCTATCTCCAGCAGTGCATATGCACATCAAGTCTAGTTGTGCTCTATATGGTCCTACTGGGTGATCAAAAGATAATTATGTAGTAGTAGCTCCAACAATTAAATCCTGACAGAGCTTGATATATCTATCCACAACATATGGCATAGACAGCAGCAGCTTTTTGATATGAGTTCTGTATATGCAAAATCATCTCTGCATCTACCAAGCACAATACGATGAACAACTCTACCTCTCTCTTTCTTTCTAGTGGAAAGGCAGTCATTTGTTTAACTGTTTCTTTGTTTGATATTCCTTCCCTCTGACTTACCAGTCTGGTGGGGTATCTCTGTATCCCCTCCAGTAATATGATGTGTCTCTTTATGTAAAGCCCCAAAAACTGGTCATGGTATTCCAAATATTTTATAAGTGTTCTTAAAGGGACATCATCAGTTCTAGTTTGACAAGATGTACCCACTATAAACCCATGATGGAATTCAATAATGTAGTCCATTCTGCTCTAGGAACCTCCCGAGTATTACTTTCCAAATTGGCCCCTTTATTTCACATATCTCTGAGGGCAGGCTCACAGGACTTTTCATTTCCCACGATGCACCTGGGATTACCTTTGACAGTAAGCACTGCTATTGCTTGTTTACTTGGTAAAATGCTTCCTAAGGGGTTCAGCAAGTATGCCAGCTGCAGGCATCTTGAGGATCCTTCCAGACAGCATCAGGTCAGTCTGTCTAAATGTCCTTATTACTTTCCTTACTTCATTAGCCATCATTATTTTGTCTTCCCATTCACCCCTTCCATTCTGTCTTCCCCTCAACTACCACTCATCATGAAACGTATTCCATGAATTCACTGTGCCACATATTTCATATACCACACACCGAACCCCCATGAATTACCATAGAGGGATTAATCCCTGACAATGATGAGAATGATCTGAGTTTGACTGCTGGTTGGGGTACTTGCTGCAGCTGTCATGGGGAGAGAGGGATGATGAAGTGGGGCTGCTCAGGGTGTGGGGGGAAGTGAGGAAATGATGATATTAATGCCATGCCAGCAACCAGGTACCTTATTATGAGAAGCAACACTGTAGAGGTTAAGACATTTCCCCCTCATGATACCATTACTTAACCCCCTACCCCCTTGAAATGCAGCCCAGCAGGTCAGTAGGAGGTGTACTGGAATTCAAAGAGCCAATAACTCTTTTTTTACCAAGTCTAAATCACTAATAGAATTAATCTAAACCAGCAGTGGTCCTCTTGTGTATGAAGGTGAAGAGGTGAAGCCAGGAAAGAAGCACAAACAGTCTACACATATGTATGTGTGTGATACACACACACACACACACACACACACACACACACATATATATATATATATATATATACACAGGTGTACTTTCATTAATCAAATTTATACTTACCCAAACTACTAAAAATTGAACCAAGTTCACCGAAACCTTTGTATTGTGAAGCAACAGATCACTGATATTTTTTCTTAGGGAAATGAACAACTTGGCTGCTTGGCCACCAGGAAAAAGAAAAACAGACACAAATTAAACCCATTAAAATGGGGGGCTTTGCCCCCCCCCCCCACACCCCCCGTAAATAAATATACCAACTCTGAGATCACACTACACTGGGGAAAGGGCAAAGTTCACCTTGGTTGCCAAGTTGTTTGTTTCCCTTAGAAAAAATAACGTTGATCCAATGATTCACAATAATAAGTTTTCAGTGATGTTGTCTTGTGTTTTTCAAATTCAGGTAAGTGTAATTTTGATAAAGCAAGGTAGACCCATACACACACACACACACACGCACACACACACACACACACACACACACACACACACACACACACACACACACACACACACACACACACACACACAAACATATATAAATTCTACTTAGCTGATATGTGAAACATTAAGATTAAATGGTATGCAGCTCTGGAGCAATTTTATCTCCTTTTAAAATTCAGTGCTGTAGTATATGGCACATATTATATAACTTCTCAGAGAAATACCTTTTCCGTTGTGTGTTATAGTAACGCTGGCAGTTGTTAAAAATGATGAGAAGATTAGACTCATTAAACTCACTGCATGCAGTAATGTTTGGTTTGAGAAGCTAAGACTGATCTTAATGAAAGCAAGAAAAGGGCAGCAGCATATCATGTTTCTCTAAGAATGTAGGGCTCAAAACGAATTCTTAACTGCTCAAAAATGTTTTGTCAAAATGAAAACAGTGATTAAAGCAGAAATTTGTTCTGATGTACAAATTATAGAGATCCATTGTGTTTTCTAACCATACTGTTTAATATGGAAACTAACATAAATGTAATTACACACAGGCTAAACAGTCCTTGAAACTCTGTGCAGACATATTCTTAGAACAATGAAAGAGAAGTGATTTGCTTTCACACTGCCATATAATTTCAAAGATAACCAGATCATCATCTGTGCTAATTGTCAAGGTCATTATATTTATGTAAACAAAAAATGCAGATTGACATTCAATGATAGAATTTAGAGTTTAAGACAGAAAATGCGATCAAAGCTATTTAATGTAGGGAAAGTACCATTGAGTTATATATTATACATCAAATGGTTATTTTGTGTCAATATTGCTTTATTTATAAGGACATAATATGGGTGGGATTATACATTCTTTTCCACAAAATGTTAAGAAAAAATTAGAAACGATAAAGATAAAAGAAATGAAAAGTTTTCACCACTATGGAAATAGTAAACTTGTTATGGTCTTGAGTAAAAACAAATGCAGTAATCAGATGTGTTCCTTTGCATTATACAATGACACTCGATACATACTTCCTAAATACTTCATTATAGCTTTGCAGCTTTGTTATTTAAATACCTCTCACAACAAAACTTATTAAACTCCATGTATAACAAAAAGTTAAATAGACACGAATTACATGAACAATTATCTAATATATCGCATAATGTTGCATAGCCCCTTCACATTAAATTTAGACACAGAAAAGGAACCCATCAACTCAAAATATTGCAGTTTGATAGACAAGGACATGCTAGTCAAGTGATATATAATAAATACGCAGACATACGTTAGGATTTCCTGTCAGTATTGTGAAACCCAAAATGTCGGTCCCCACTAATTGTGACTGTGGTGCTATACCAACACTTAGGTGTTTTAATTATATGACACATACTTTTGAGTGGTGTCTGGCAATAAAATATGAAAAATAGCTAATCAAGTGTGATGCCAGCTTTCACAAGAAAAACCATGGCAAATAATTCAGCTTCTTTTCTTATTTATAAATTTTATGTAATGATTATTGTGTTTAAATAGTCTGCCGTAAACTCAACAGCTGTAGATGAAGGCCAGAAAAAAAACTCATTTTTTTCGGCAAAGAGTAGGAGTTGAAGAATTTTTTTCGGCAAAGAGTAGGAGTTGAAGAAGGAGCACAGAAGAGTTGTTTGAGATGGTAATCCCATCTCATAATGAGTACTGCAGTGTTTTCTTTTCTGTTCTTCACATGCAAAACTGTCATTTATAAATATAACTCCCTCTCACCCCCTAAAGGGCCCATATCTATACAGAAAGAATGCAGAGTCCCTGTAATCACATCTATGCAGGTAAAAGCTGCACTCTCTAAAACCAAAAACATAGCATCCATGGGACTGGACAACATCCCAGGCTGCGTTTTACACAAACTTCAGAACAAACTGCCTCCCCTCCTAAGCACCATGTTCAATCATAGTCTCACATCAGGCTTTGTGCCCACTGAATGGCGCACAGCAACAGTTATCCCACTTCACAAAGGGGGAGCCACCACTGATCCTGGGAACTATCACCCTTTTAACCTGACGAGCCTGGTCTGCAAGGCCATGGAACGCATCATCATGGAACTCATAAACAAAGACATTGCTAACCACCAAACGCTGGACCCCACCCAGTTCAGGTTTGTGAAAGGCAGATCATACCTTCTGAACCTGATCGACTTTCTTGAGGCAGTCACCAAAGCCGTAGATGAGAGTAAGGTGGTTCACACAGCCTATCTTGACCTCGCCAAGGCTTTCGACACCATACCCCATTCTGGAATTATAGCTAAACTCACTAAACTAGGTATAAATCCCTACATCACAAGATGGGTTGCCAAATGCCTCAATAACAGAACCCACACTGTAAAACTTGCAGACTCCAAATCTGACTCCAAACCAGTGACAAGTGGAGTACTATGGGGTTCAGTCCTGGGACCTCCCCTGTTTGGTATTTACTTCTCTCAAGTACAGGCTAACACAAAAGGCCTCTGGCTAATGAAGTTTGCAGATGACTGCAAACTAGGAGCCATAGTAGAGTCCCCAAATGATGTGGATATCCTACAGAAGGGCCTCACTGAGACAGATGCCTGGTGTCAGAGGCATGGCCTCAAGCGCAATGCCAAAAAGTGCATTGTCATCCCCTTTGGTAAAAACTCTGTACTCATGAACTACTGCATAAATGGCAGTCTACTTAACGCCTAATGTGTGATAAGAGACCTTGGGACCCAGGTGAACAGTAGTCTCTCCTTTGATAATCACATCATCACAGTAGTCAGGAAATCCTTCTATGTGGCACACCTCATCACAAAAGGGTTCTCATCCAGGAAAAAAGAAGTAATTGTTCCCCTCTACACGGCACTCATTAGACCTATTATAGAATACAACGCCCCTTTTGGAATGTACCTCACAAGACATCTCCAGCAGCTGGAAAGGCCAAAGAAGTACCTCACAAAGAGGATTACTGGCCTCAAACAGATGCCCTACACTGGCCGTCTCAAACTCCAGCTTTACTCCGTAGCATGTTGCCTACTCCGAGGTGATCTCTGCCTAACATATAAAGCTATGTTAAACCCAGAGCTGTTGGACATGCTACACCTATAGAAATCCCAATCCCTCTGAGCTACATGCTCCAGGGACCTAAACCTTGTCACCACAATAAACAGGACATGCCGGAGGGATAGATTCCTGTCACAGAGATTTCCTATACTCTGGAACAAGCTACCCAGCTATGTCAAACAAGGTTCCTCATTAGCACTCTTCAAGAAAAATCTTGATGAGTGGATGGGAAATAGGAAATACACCTCGGGATCACTTCTGTGGCTCTGCTCGACAGGGGCACAGGAAATTAACTTTCTTGGGAGGCATAAGCCAGGGAAGCTTATTGGATAGGTTTACTTAGGCCCTTGGGCCGATAGCCTAGTACCTACCTAGGAACCTATGAACCTGCAATATTTTACCTAAAAAAGTAAGTAACATTCTTCTTCTTCAACAGCTTGTCCCTGAATTAAAATTCTTCAGTCTGTAAAGGTTCTGTGGCTCATAATCAGCTCACACATTGCATAAGTCTCTTTTATACTGTGTAGACATTATGTCAATGTTTTGTGACTTATAAATGTGGGTTCTCCATGTAAGCCCATCACAGTTAGTGTAAAGTAACATGAAGTATTACAGTGTGAGTAATGTAAATAAAGTAATATTAGGTGCAAAGCAGAATGCCGCAGCTCTGTGCCAGATTCATAAATGGTATAAATATGAATTTGTTTTACGTCACTATAAAATAACAAGGTTTTCACATGGAGAATGGCAGGAATGGCATTGCTATTAATGTGAGTGGACTGGCTGCACTGCAAATCAGTATAATGAAGTGTGTATGGTTTGCATGTCCTGCAAGCCAAAGTGTAGATGGCAATTGTATGAAAGACAGACGTTTATCATTTTAACGGTCAAGAAGTTCCTAGGCTATTATAAAGTCAACATGCCCATCTTATGCTACTTTGGTGACATATGCATATGAACCGGACCCTTCACACTGGCAATGAAGGATGACATATCCCCTCTCGATATACATTCTAAAGTAATATTTGAGCAGCCTGATTGTGATACTGTACATATATTCTGGGATAACCAGGGTACTGAATGCAGTCCTTATATGCATGTTATCATGGGTGAGCTCATAGTATTCCACCCTCTGCCATCCACCCTCTGCCATGAATGCTGCACCACCAGGCATGCATTTCAAAGGGTCGCATGCTTGCTGATGGTGCTAAATGAAGAACTCTGTACTTATGCTGATATCTGATAAGAAGGGGAGAAGGTTCATTCAGCCACCTCTCACCTTATATATATTGCAGCAGGAATCAGGACAAATGTTGTGTTTTGCTTACAATCATATTCACAACATTCAGAAATAAGCAACCCGAGTCAGACATGCTTACAGAGCACAATACCATATAGACATCTCATCAGTAATCACTGTTATGGTAACACCATCTATATAAGCACATATTCATATGGTTAAAAAAGGTTTATAATGTGTACAGTGATACGTTAGTTATCATGGAGAATCACTGTGTATACGTAGGCAACACATAAGCAGACAAAGCAGCCGTGAAGCGAGAGTATGAATGGTGAGACTGACTGCTGTATCAGTAGAAGGTGCATGTAAATTGTAAGCGGAATTATTCCATAACTGGACCAGTAATATCAGCAGGCCCATAACATGTGCAGTATTTATGTGAGGGTTAGGTTCAAAGTGCTCTGTTGCTCACAGTGTAGGCCTTTATTTGAAAATCAAAAATGTATAGCCAGAGCACCTTTAAAAAAATGGCACTCCTAAGATGCAGGATCGAGAGCTGTTTTTGCTATGTGCCAGACCTCTTCCATCAAGGTCAGCAGAAGGTATAATCAATGCATTTCCTTAATTCCTCTCCAGGTTAGCTTGCTTTGACATGTTAGAACTGTACCAAAATGTGTTCACTATTGGATAATCAGCAATGAAGCTTCTGCAGTGAGTAACTGTTTACATTTTCTCTCTGATAACCCTATTCTAATATGTTTATGAATTTTCTGTCATTCCCATATTTGAGTACCTAAGCCTCTTGATTAATCATGAAATGATATTGTGTACAAGGTATAAGATGCATGGAGGCTCTGCACCCTTCACTGTGTCCATCATCCACTGACTGAACCCATCCTGCAAAACAGGAGCAAAAAAAAAAAACTACATACAAGAACATAAGACATAAAGAAGATTCATCTATAGTCACAGGATGGAGAAGCGATCTAGCAACATGGGATGATAAGGATGTTAATAAGCACATAATGCAGGGGTCATCTGACAGAACAGATGATATGTGTGAGGAGATAGCTGTATCTTCTGCAGTGAGTAAAACTTCAGAACAATCTCTGATAGTGACAAGTAACCCTCTCAGGAAGTAGAATTCAGAGAAAAGCCTAAAGGCAAAGGCTCACAAGGTGTCAGAGATAGCCTGAATTCTGAAATCCTGATCCAAACAATAATAGCCTGTGAAAGTGTGAACCATAAACCAAGGGACCATGACACAAACAGCAGTGGTAATGTTTTTAAAGCAAGGAAACAAAGTGGTTATATCCCTAGTAAAGTTGCCTTCCTAGAACAAAGAGGAAGAGGGGGATCCACTGGCCCTAACTCCAGAGAGAGAGGAGACCCCCCCCCCACCATCAGACACTGGTATAATGTGGATTCAACCCATGCTTCCTAAGGTAGGCAGCTGCCTTAGTGGAGATGGGTTCCACCACATCTCAAATTGCTGACTTGCATCCTATAACTTAGCCATCCCACAGGTCCAATAGATGCAGGGCTGCCCATAAAGATTCTCCTCTACCATAGACAGTCCTTGGGGGAGGCCTAGGTTGAAGAGTTCGTAGTCTCAAGGGGCAGCAACTGACCTAAGACCTGCAGTCCAAATGAACATTCCACATGAGCATGCTAAGCCAGTTTATCCCTCAATGCTCTTACATGCGAGAGTCAGTGTGTAAACCACAACATGCAATGCCCTCAGTGATTGGTAGTGTGAAATTTCTTCCAGACTTCTCAGGAAGTGATGCATGAAAACTTCATTCCTTGCTTACTAATATGGAACTGAAGACTCGTGAGGTGACCAAGGCTAGATCTTGGAAAATTTGGAAAATGGAACTTGATGGGACAAATGTCTGGATTTTGCTTCCTAACTTTAAAACATTTTCCAGCACCAATATGTGATCTCATAAAGAATTATTGTGCCAGTTGCTATGTTCACTACCTTTCACCACTACCATTTTTATGGAATTAAGGTAGATATCAAGCTTCTACCTTTCGTGGGCAGCCATGTTGATGTACTAGCACTTATGGCACTGATTCTTCTTCTGCTCCTGGCCTAAATAAACAGAAACAATGTCAGAGTGAGTCCCAGCTCATAGTATAGCAAATTCAGTGTTCACTGAAATTTTCTATAGATATCACTATAGAAATTATATTTCTATAATAAATACGAGTTACTAGAGCTGAACCTTTTGAGGCATAAAACTGGTGACGATATGGAAGTACATACACTCTCCCAGCTTGGTGCATGATGTCATTACATGTGCAATTATGAAGGCACACATGCTTCAGAGTGAAGAAATGACAGATAATTCAAAAATGTGCTCAACAGATAATATCAACAGAGAAATCACAAACTTCAAAAGTAAGATCCATAGATATTTATCAGTGTTATGTCTTCTGACTTCCATCTGCTAGATTAAGAGCTTCCCATAGTAGACAGGATTTTCTAGGTTATATCTCTTGGAATCTTGGACTTCTGTCTGGCTTGCAAATGGTGAAAATATATGAGGTGACTGAATGAGAATATCCAACCTCTAAGGCTTTAATCAAATTTTATCACTCCCAAGTACATCTGCTGAATCATGGAGCAATGGGTAAATCCACTGGGAGAACAAGTCTGGATCTCGACGTCTGTGAGTATACATAAAGGCTCTGACAAAAATTGGATCTCTGGTAGTTTATTTATTTATTAAATTATTTTCTTTATGTATTTATTTAGTTATTTATTTGTTTGCATGCCATTTGTTGATTGGGTACGGGGTCTATATTACATAAACGAACGTTTGAAAGTTCGACTGTCATATGGCCGACACCATATGATTAAACTTTCAAAAGTTCAAATATCTAATAAAAAGAATAAACTACACCAAACACCTACCTTATCGTTTTAAGCAGGTGAGCAAGCCCCCCCTGCACCCCCCACACCTCAAGCTCTTTAAATATACCAACTACTAGATCGCACTACAGTGCAGAAAAGGGAAATCTTCCCATTCCTGGCTGTATGGAGATCTCTGTTACAACGTTCGAACATTCAAAAATTTGATCATATGGTGATACTCTAATTTTTGAATGTTCGAACATTCAATATAGACCCTTGGGTAGGTACACTGGTCTGAGGAACACTTTCAGAGATGATCTGGTCCTTTTGGCAATGAACAAAGAAATTTAAGGTTTACAGATAATTATACATTGAGCAGGGTAACAATATGAAAGGCAAAGACATACTGGAAAGAAGTATGTATAGGAATAAAAAGGTGTAGCCAAATACTCTTGAAAAATACATATGGTGGGGAAATATGTACAGATGTACAAAACTAAATATAGTTTTCCTCAATCAGCCTTAAAGAACAGTTTTACAACATTACTAAGTCCACTTGAAATGTACTTTCACCAATCACGCACATACAAGCAGAGTGGTTTTCTGTCTGCATTTGTTTGGGGGATTATTCCAACAGGTTACTTACCAAGTGCAGAGTGAAAAGCACTAATTTAAGTTATGTTAGGTTATAACACAAAACAAATAAAATCCACACATTTTTCTTTGACCACTAACAGAGCCAGATAAACCATCTGTGCTAATATCACATTCATATAGGGAACTCAGGCTACAGAAAACAAAATACAGCGAGTGGGCAGCAGTACTGAAATAGAATTACATAAGGTGTACATCCATCAATACAGTGTTACTTCTAATAAGTCCTTCCAGGAGTCATACTCTTAATGTGCATTTTTAACCTAAGGGGCATGAATGCAGCAGCACTGTGGGAACCTAATCATTGGTGGGAAATAAACAAAAGGTTTAAGGAAACTGCAAGATAATCATGAGAAGAGTTAACAGGGCTGTTATTCACCACCAGTGAGACAAAGCGATAAGCAATCACCCTGTGCATGTGCAGTAGGAGAAGGACAGTGTTGCCATTACTGAATGTAAGCAAACTATATACTGGCTATAGTATTAGCAAAATAGCTTCATGAAAGCTATATTAATAGTCCTACAGGTTTGTGCATGTATATTTAGAGAACTATAGTTCCTATTTGTACCTACCACAAATAATGGCACAAGCACAATGTTTGCAATGAGGGGGTTAAACACCAATACACCCAACTGGACTATACAGGAGGAACAACAGCAGAAAAAAATAAATAAATGTAGCCTAACACTTACGTAAAAAATGTTTTCTGGCATTTTTTTAGGTTTAGAAACAGAAGAATAAATTGCTTTCATTTTAAAGTTTTGGAACAAGAATTGGAGTATGCTGCCTTGCCATGGTGTCATGTGCCTTGGTTAGTTTCCTGCCACAGTGTCTCTTAGGAGGGTTTGCAATGCCATGCCAGCTGACCAGTTGATATATTTTACTTTTAGTTTGGAATCCTCAACCATTCTCTCAAGCTCAGCACTTCAGTTAGATTCACGTCACAATGCCTTTGGAGTGATTTCAATACCAAGTCTGTTGATCATTTGGTGTGTTTTGGTGTTAGTATGGAATCCCCAACCATTCCGTAAGCTCAGTACCTTGGTTAGATTCTAGCTGCAATGACTTTGAGGTGTGCAATACCATATTTATTGATAGGCTGGGGCATTTTAGTTTTAACATGGAATCCCTGATCATTCCCTTAGTCTCAATACTTCTCTCTCTACGTTCAGAGTATTGTTTACCAAATGAACCATTGTGGAAAGAGTTTCTTTTTTGGAGGTTTTCTCTTCTTTAACCATCTTCTCACTGCATAATGACAAAGCTGTTAGAAGATACCGATCTGATACAAAGTTCTCAGGACCAATGCCTCTGTTGTTAATTAGCTCAGCAAGTAAAACTGTTAAGAGGCTGCCAGCCCTTCCTCCTGTCTTGGACCATCCTTGCCACAGGCCTTTAAATTGTCATATTTGTATGGTTTTGAAGGTGCTTTCACCTCCCTGTAATAAAAAGACGAAGTGGAAACTGTTGTAAGCATCATCTCCACAGCCTTCCAACTCAGCAGTACTGGATTGCTAGTAATGGAGGCAGAACCAATGAATCTGACAGTTATTAGGGATGAATCAATATGTAGACAACATGCAATCAGATAGCCTGGCACTTGGATTGAAAAAAACATGCAGTTCACCAACTGCTACTGTGACTGAGAAGTCCATTCAAGATCCTCAATGGTTACATTGCTAAGGAGCCCTAAGCCTTTGCCACTTCATCCTCTTCCTGCTAAATAGATGCATCCAGTGCCCCATTCCCCTGTCTGCTTCTTTGCAAACAAAACAAAGCATCATCAAATACTTGGAACATGGAACTAGGAGTTCCAAAATACAGCAATGATACTGGGGCCCTAACTGATACAAGATAATCAAATGCTGTGATACTGAGGCCCTGACTGATACAAGATAATCAGATACTGAGAGCCAGTAAAGGAATTCAGTGCAGGTTTCAGTTTTTTCTGAGAAGGGGAGCCTGCTGAAGACTAATACATTCATGATACATGTTTTGTCATGAGTAGAAGGTCACCAGTCTGGTTATAAACCCCCATAAAGGCATCAAGAAACATTTCATGATCGTTTTTGCTAAGTTAAGTAATAATTATTATGTCACCATTAACAGTACATATGCCCCAAAACTGCTGCTGTTAAGTTATTATAGTAATGCTAACAAAATCCTGATCCCCCATCACACACACACACACGCACACACACACACACACACACACACACACACACACACACACACACACACACACACACACACACACACACACACACACACACACACATGTGCGCGCACACACGCACACATTGCACACATACACACACACGCACACATACACACGCATGTACACACACACACACACACACACACACACACACACACACACACACACACACACACACACATTTTCTGAAGAATAAACATGAGACTTATTAACCTTTCATAACATTTGTAAAATTAATTTAAATAAGACCTCTGGAGTGGTATATGCTGTAAAATGCTTTTTTTCTGTGTCTTTCTAGAAGATGGAAAGGAAATTGCAGCAATGTATCTATGATCAATTAAATTGCATTTGAATTATGACAAAACAATGCATCAACAAAACAGAGCACATTGTGTTCCCAGTATAATAAATTCAATGTTTTGTATTAGAACATGTACCATAAACACTGGGATGGGAATTGGACAGACTTTCTAGAATTTTAGTGAGTTTTGGTGACAGTTATGGCTTAATGCTACCAATGCTCCAGGTCTAAAGGCTCATGTATCTTAAAATTGTTTATTGATCATGCATGCTGACAAACCTAGATGAATGCTTAATATTTTTGTAGAATAATTGCATATTTTGTGGTGTATAATTAAAACACAACAGTTTACTACTTTAACTAGTTGATTGTTGTGCAGTGTTATAATCTTCTAACTTTGCAGAATTTTAGTATAAATTTTTGAGACACAAATAATTTGAGGACTCTTCCTGTGCAATTCAATTTGTAAATGTCATTTCACAGTCGTTATTATAAATTTTATTTTAGAAAGGAGTTGTACAACATCTGGGTCATAATCCGAGTGGTGGTTCTCCATAGATGGAATGATGAAAATTAGATCTTAAAATATGAAGTACTGCCAGAGTTATGGGTGTGTGTTGAAAATAATGTTTAAAAAGCTTGTTTTTCTTTTTGATTTTTACATATTATCAGCTTCTACTTTAACCACTGATTTTTATGCAGGATTATAATTTTCTAACAATGTGAAATTTTGGTATGAAATTTTCACAGTATACATTTTTGGACCCATTTATCAAACTGCACTTCCACTTGTGAATGTTGTGGCACAGTTGTTTTTTTTTTTTTTTCCAAATCACAATTTTGATACAGTTTACACATATTTGGTGTCACAGTTCAGGTGGAGGTGGTCCTTAGATGGTATGTTTAAAACTTGAGCTCAAAATATTAATTCTTTGACAGATTTATGGGCATTAGTTTAAACAATGTTTGAAAAAAGTTTTTTTTTCATTTCGTATCAGTTTTACAGAAGAGGTCTTATATTTATAGTATATGTTGCAACACTTTTTTATTTATGGACTCTCTGTCTCTCTTGCTGCCTCTCTCAGTTGACTGCAGAGTCCTCTTCCATTATTACCATCGCAGAACAGAGTTAGTGATAAGAACCAAAAATGGCTTCTAGTGAGATTCTGAGTGATGGAAAAGGCATTTGTAACTGAGTGTGTTGTCTAGGTGTCCTGTATTGTTTTCTCCCATGTGGGGTAGCTAGCAATCTAATTAGTTGTTCTTTGCCTATTTTATAAGTGTGTATGTGTATGTCTGTCTGTTTATATGTTGTGTGTGTGTGTGTGTGTGTGTGTGTGTGTGTGTGTGTGTGTGTGTGTGTGTGTGTGTGTGTGTGTGTGTGTTCATTAATTTGTGTAAAGATATGCAGTCATTATTTATAAATTCCCTGTTTGTAACAACGTCCCACTGAATCTAAAACTAGATGTGTGTGAGTGTATATCTATATTTATAGCTGTATCTATATATAGATATAGATAGATAGCTATACGAATATATAAGGAATTATGTTTAAAATGAAGCACAGCATTGCATCATACCTGTAACATTTCTCTGGGTATAACAGTGATTAATGCCTCATTAGAAAGTATATCCACCAAGACAGAGTAATATCTTACAAAAATTATCATTAAAATGTTTCATTAGAGAGTACAAACATTAGTAAACATCAATATGGTACTAGAGTTAATATGCATTGCTCAAAATTACTAAGTTATATTTTCAATGCCAAAAGGTGAATAGAGGTAAATGCTTGACCCGACCCCTTTAATTTGATATAAAAATGTGAATACAAGTAAATAATAATGGTTTCATAAACCAGTTAGTTTGCATCACAGTTGCAGATGCATCATAGGACTAGATGATGTTTAATATTTTGTGTGTGTGTGTGTGTGTGTGTGTGTGTGTGTGTGTGTGTGTGTGTGTGTGTGTGTGTGTGTGTGTGTGTGTGTGTCTCTGGAGGGGAGATGCATGTCTAACTGTGTGAGATTGTTGCAATTGTAATAGCAGTTTAGGCTCCTATTTTTGACATCGGTTTGGCAAATATATATACATCAGAGTGATTATTTTTCTTGATGTCAGTACAAAGCACAGCAGTTCAAATGGTACTGTGGGGGAGAGATTGCCTTTTTAGAAAAGACAGAATGGCTGAGAGGAGCACAGTTATTTATCAAATTCAAGCTAATTTTATATTTTAATGCAATACAGTAGTGGCTTTTAGCATTTGTTAAAAGCAAACCTAACTGTTTGATTGTAGGCTTGCTGTTTTCATAATCAGTGGTAGTTAGGTATACCTAGGACATTGAACTGTTTTCAATCCAACCCCCCCCCCCCACCTTGTTTTTCAGAACCATGCATAAGTATACCTGTTCTTTTGATTCACCTTCCTGATCATTTTAAACATAAATTTACATGCCTGATTGTTATAAAAAGTACTGGACCTTGACATAAGATAAGGGCTGCAGAGAATACTCTCCCCCCACAACACACACACACAGCATGGCTTGTTTATGCCTAGAACAGCTAGAAATAAAATCTGAACAAGCTGTTCATTTTTTTAATTTTGCACTTACCTAGCTTCAGAGATGTGGTCTATCTTCATGAAGTGAAGCAGTTAGTTACGTAAAGGTGAAGAATCTCTTATTAACTGTATTGTTTATTTGATAGTCGGTAAGATGATATGGTCTCATGTCACTTACATTCATTATATAATAGTTATTGTACAACTGTTCTGCAAATAGTTCTTAGAACAACCAACACAGCCGCTGTGAGCTGAGTAGTTTCTTTCATGATGCAGTAAGACAACAATTAGGAATTAATACTTTTTTATGTAAGTGTGCTATTCAATTCCTGTTTTATTATAACTTGATAAGACTAGACCATCCATGATAAACTGAAACACACTGCACTGGTCATTATAAGCTGTGCTTACATCACAGTGTACAACTAATCTATTTACAGTTTCTGTTTGTGGATTGCTGTCTCTAACATTTTCCTTCTAGACATGTAACATAAATACATATACATTGTATAGTGAGATGGCCATAGAGGTGGATACTCTTAATTCTTCCTTAGAAAGACTTGTCAGTTCACAAAGTTTCTTTTTCTACTCATCTTAGCTCTCTTATTTTTTTGTAATTAGGGTCCATACTCATTTCAGGAAAGTAAACAAAATTCATACAGGGCACAAAACATCTTTCCAGTCTGGTCGCCCCTTTCACTTACTGCAGTTTTCAGCTTCCTTCCAGGATGACAATATGTTAACAACCACATGGTTCCACTCCTATTTGTTGATTGAACATATGAACTATATCAAATGTCCAAGGAAGTGACTATATGCAATTTCTTGTAAAACAGGATTTGTGCTGGTGTGTTTATGGTGAGTAGGAACCCTTCTTGTATTTTTTCCATATTTTCTCAGTGCTTTTAATTTTCTCAGTGACTTTCGCTATATCTTTCTTATTACAAAAATAATATCTCTTATTTTTTCCTGTGGAAAATGTCTATTCCTCTACCTTATTTGCCACATCAGTTCATGTTCCTCTAAACAAGCAGTCTTTCTTAGTTTTACACCACAGAAATTTGCCCGCAGTTTCAAATTGGTTTTTTGCTATTTAAACCCTTTTCATTACTTGTAGTTGCTTTGTCATGACCTAACATTTCATGCCATCTTCTTTGTCATTCTTTTCTATACATTTGGTATGATCACTGTCTTCTTCTACATTGTTTTCATTATTTTTATTTGGCCTACAGTACTTAGAATAACTTTTCCCTTTCTGTTGTTTATTCCAGCAATGTCTTATAATTTTTGGTTTTAATATTTCATTTCACAGTTTTCTGTGTTGATATAAATGTGTCATGCCATAAGACTGTATTACAAATAATAAAAATAATTGCCTCAAAATGTGACAGCAATTCAGATGTAAAATTTCTGGAAACCTGACTATCAAGCACAACATGATTATAAAACTCAAATATCTAATAAATTGATTTGTTTTTCAGTGGTATTATTTATAGATTCATGCTAGGTTAACTGCCCTTGCAAGCCATTTTAAACCTAACCAATTATCCCTTGTGAGACTCAAACCCTGTACCTTGTGTCTGTAAGGCAAACACCTTAGCCATTAGGCCACCCTCCCTTTGAATTGAATATCATTCAATAAATCCATCACAGTGGAATCATCACATTTGTTCATGAAAATAAGTCTCTGCCTCCAGCAAGCCAGAGTGCTCATAACTGAATTATCAAAGGCTAACTACTGAATCACCCCCCACCCCCTCCACTTCAGAACAGTTAAGCATTTTTGCAATTAGAATGTAAAAGAAGTTCATATACTGATTCAAAGGCATAAATAGGATGAGACAAACATAAGTTGTCTGTCAAAACAACTTATTACTCCTACCACTATTACAAAATATTAAACATAGCTCTTAACCTTTCTATCTCCAAAATGTGGAACATTGCCTTTCATAATGTGGAAAAATGGATAAAATGTCAAACACTTCCTCGCTAACAAGTGCAAACAGCAAGCAAGCTTACAGAATTGTTAAAATGTGCTACTTTATAGTTATGCAAAGTTATATTGATAAATTAATATATTTATTAATATTTTTTCAGTATTATTCACCTTCTATATTAGTTAGAAAATTAATAATGATGCAAGACAGATGGTCAAACACTTTCAATGTGAAACAGGATAGAATAATGACTGTTTAAGACTCAAAATAACAAAGTTCCTCAGAATGAGGTACTGTTGAGAGTCATGCTATTAAATTCAAATTTAGCCTTCTAGTTGAATGGTATAACACATAAAGAGCATCGAAAGTACTGTTTCTAACATCGCTCCATCTATCTACAACTCCTTTTTTTCCTATTTTTGCACATGGAGTCTGGGAGTCACTTCAACAGTGACAGTCATCTAAAACAAAGGATTACACTGCTAGGTGGCTAGTCCTGCCATGGTAGTTCTTCCACACCACACACTTGCACACTCACACCTATGGCCAATTTAGAGTGCCCACTCCACCTTTAGTATGTCTTTGGAATGTGGAGGGAAACTGAAGCAGCTGGAAGAAACCCATGCTAACACAGGGAGGACATGCAGACTCCACACAGAAGGCACCCCAGACAAGAATTGTACCAGGGAACCTCTTGCTGTGAGTTGACAACACTATCTGTTCCTAACACCATAGCTTTCAACTTCTCATAGACAAAGCCAAAACTTCAAATGATCCTAGACCAACAGGTTTTGCAACAAGTTTTGCTTCCACAAGCATTTTCCAAGTAAAAACTAGAAAACTCAATAGCTGGCATTACAGACTGACAACAGAATTCAGCAATTTACCAGAAAATCAAACATTTTAGGAGGGACAGGATAAAAATATGTCTACAAAATAAAAAAAGTTTTGCAAAATCAGAGACATTTAAGAGGTATGCCTAGCAGCAGGAAGAAATGAGAGCCCTATGTCCAGTAGAGATATTTTCTCTTAGCCATATGCCTATGAGATGCAAGTGCTATGTATGAAGGGTATCTTTTTAGATTTTATTTAGCTACAGTCTCACCATAAAAGCGGAAGCCAGAAATGTGATTGTAGTGAAATAGCTCCACTCGCTGTCCCATCCTATAACTGCTTATCATGATTTCCCAATGTGAGCATGACAAAGCAGTGCTGGCTGGGTCATAAAGAGAGTTATCACTATGACCTCTTTCTGCTGCCGTAGCACAGTATGTGGAAGATGCAACTTGGTACTGGTACCTCAAGGTCAGAAATACTGTTATAAAATAAAAACAATTCCTTAAAAGAGTATTATATAAAGGGGTTGATTATGGGCCCATCTTGAGCTGAGGGTCTGACTACCCAAATCACCCACATTATAATCTGCCACTGTTCATAATGCTTAGAAAGATATTGGCCTGAACAGTTTTTAAACAAACATGAACAGTTAAGTCTTAGATATATACACTGTACTCAATTTGGCCTTGTTTCAAGTGTTATCCTTTTTGTATGGCAGCTAAATTGAAGTCCCATATCTATTGGTAGTCCTTGGAGTTTAAGCTTTTCAGCTAGTTCTAGCAGTATGCTGCCTGACTGCTAAGAGAATTTGGGGCATTGCATGCTGAATGCATTAGAATTACCTGGTTTGAATAAATAATTTAGTTTTGCCAAGATTCGAATCCTCCAAATAATTCTGTAGCAAATTACAATTAATATGCAGTTGTGATGTGAACACTGATAATGTTTTGAAAACATAAACTAACATAATAACATCACTATGTAACTTTAACTTAAACAAACTGCAGTAAGATAGCATTTTCTTAACAGATGGGTGAATGATGCCAGATGAAATATTGCACAACAAATAATAACAGTAACAAGTGGTTTACTGTGTCAAAAACTTGCAAACATCCACATTGTACCTGCTAAGTTACCTGCATATAACTTTTTGCTTATGAATTTTGTAAAGTTGAGTGCTTTTCTCCACCAAGACCAGTTGTTAAACAATGCTAATAGTCTCAGACTATACTTTTCACTTTGTTGTAAAGTATTGTTTGTCTGTTAGTACACTTTTCAATTATTTTCAGTAGTGGTAAAAGTAGGGTCATTGGACTGAAATTTGACAAGTCATTATAAGACTGCCCCCTGACCTTTATTTCAGCTTCATATGGGCTGGATTCTGAATAGAACTGGAGTGTTACATTTCCTTTTCAATTAGGAAGTGTAATTCTGTTCCTGTTGGCCAACCATGGTAATTTGATATATTCAATTTCGTAGTTTAGGTGTTTCGGCATATTCACTTTTCGCTTACTTTGTGTCGATGTTAAAGCCATTGGCTATATCATGCTTTGATTACATGATATAGACCCTGTATATGGACATTGTTTTCATGGTATGACTAAATAATTTCAAGCCATTATCAAACTCCACTAGCAATTCAGAATCCTTTGCATTACCCTTCAAGTTGTTGTTGTTTGTGTTTCAGTAAGGGGTCGCCACAGCGGAACTCCGGTCCGCTAATGATTGGCAGTAGATTTTTACGAAACACCGAGGTGCCAGCTCGACACCCAACCTTCTACGAAGTCACTCCCATTTATGCACGCATGTCTTTCGAACGCTACCCAACCGTGGGGATGACATGCAGACTCCACACAGAAGGCACTCCCAAGCCCAGCCGAGAATCGAACGGGAGAACCTTTTGCTGTGAGGTAACAATGCTAATGCCATATCACCGTGGCATATATGCATTACCCTTCAAGTATATGGTACAAATGCATGTAAAAAATCTAAACTTTTTATGGTTGCATTTGGGGTCTACGATAAGCTCTCATATGATATACAGAGTCATGTCATGGTCAAATGGGGCCCTAGGCAGGGTAATGGACAAGTGCCCCCCACACACACACACGCACATAGCATTCTAATGTCAAATTACTTGGCTGACTCTACCAGTTATCATAAACACAGTTCAAACCTGTCAGTCTGCATAGTATTTTCTTCACTACTTTTAAAGTAATTTCAGAAACTGGGATTTAATTTAAAACTTTTATTTAAAATTTTATTGCAAAAACTCTGATAGCCATTTGCTAAACAAAATAAAATCCTCACATTGAAAACAATAGTAAACATCTCTTCCCTGGAAACACACATCCATTAGAAATGCATCGGGAACATTTTTTCTGTAAGCAGTAAAGCAAAATGCATGAACCAATAATGACAAAAGTAGTGAGTTCAGAACATTTCAACCATAAAAGGGCACTCAAACTGCTGTCATCATAATCCACCAATATCCATGGTCAATAAATGCAGCCACTTTATTGACTGTGTACACATCATATGTCTTATTGCAAAAAAAATGGTTACAGTAAAATGTTCCAATTTGCTTTATACAAATGCATACTAGTCCTAAAAACATACTAATGACTTTTTAACTTTATCAGCTTAGCAGCATCGGTCATTTTTATGCACAGACATCTACCAAACCCAGCAATTAGAACTACATTTTTTATTGCATCCTTCTCACATGTGTGTATGTTAAAAATAGCAACAATATTAATGACCAAAGTCACATATTTCAAATGTTTCATGCAATCACACAGTAGCAAACATATTCCAACTTAATTTACACACGCACACACACACAAACGCATACACACACACACACACACACACACACACACACACACACACACACACACACACGCACACACACGCACACACACACACACACACACACACACACACACACCATTCAATATGAGTGCTGAAATTAAAAAAAACTACATCCTGTGATGATCCATGCTAAATCACGCACTTAATGCTGCTGACAGGTTTTCATGGCTAGCAAAAATAAACTCAATAGATGCTACAATCCATTTAATCTATATATGATCTGAAAAGGAGGTCTACCTATAGTGCAGTCTATTACACACCCCTGCAGTACAAAGCAGGCTTGGCTAATCTGTCCTTCTTCCCATTTAGTCCAGTCAATCACATCTTCAGCTTAGTGTGCTGTAAAAGGTTGACTTGGCATTATGAATGCTACAAAAAAACAGAAATCTACTTTTCCATATGACCACCTGTTTGAATCATGTGTGAATTCCATGGATGTTTCTCATTGCTCTGCCTGCCAGCTACAGTCTCTTTCATTGGTTGGCTGATACTTTAAGCAAGTGAGACAGGAGCTGGTATGCAGAGCAGGAAATAAGAAGCAGATGCCAAGGGTGAAAAAAATCAAGTAGTATTATCTTTCTGTTTATTAATATTACACTTTAATGTGTGGCCCTGGCCAGGCCCCCCCCCCTAGAAAACACTAGGCCCAAGACAGCATCCTAAAGTACATTGTGCTGTATCCAGCCTTGGTAACACACTCTCATAATACACTTACTCATTGCCACTTGCTTGAATACGCAATATCTCAATCTACAACTAACTCAGTGACAGATAACTACTTAGTTCCCATAGCCTAACTAAAACCCTAATTCTAACCATAAAACTCCCTTCCTACTCCCTAAACATCAAGTCCTCAATCTACCACTAACTCAGTGACAGATAACCTCAAGTCCTCAATCTACCACTAACTCAGTGACAGATAACTACTTAGCTCCCATAGCCTAACCAAAACCCTAATTCTAACCATAAACTCCCTTCCTGCTCCCTAAACCTAACCACTCACTTCCTAACCCTAATACTCTTTTCATGCTCCATAGTGCTAAATCTCCTTCCTGGTCCCTAAAACTAAACTCTACCTCCCTCACCAAAACCTAAAACTCCCTTTCCCACTGGTGCCCAAATCTGCACTCCCAACCTTTCCAACTCCCTCACCACAGCTGCAGCTCTCATCTCACTCAAACTCAAATAACCTGTTCAGGTGAACTGTGGCTGCTGCTTGCCTGACTCATATTCAGGTTTAAGGCAAGTAGCAGGCTACCCAAGGTGCAAGACACTTGAGCTCCTGGCTTCAGAACAGTGGGTCTTGAGTGTTTGTAGAACACCCCACAGTGTGTCTTAATTATTCTTTATTACACTTTTTTTATTTTTTATTTATTTATTTATTTATTTTTAATCCGCAGTGGTGGTGCTGCGGTGGTGTTGTCGCCTCACAGTAAGACGCTGTACGGTTCGATTCACAGCTAGAGCGTCTTCTGCATGGAGACATGCATGAATGGGTGTACCTTCATTGAAGGTTGTGCGTCAGGGCTGGTAACTCGACACGTAAAAATCAACTACCAATCATTAGCGGATCGGAGTTCCGCTGTGGCGACCCCTAACCGGGAAAAGCCGAAAGACACAACAACAGCAACACTTTTTTTATTTTTTTAAAGATTAGTTTATATTTATGCATTGAACTTTCAGGAAAGTATAATTGTGTCCTAAAATACTGCAGCTGTGTCTCCACATTTGTGTTTGCATATAAATAGTAATATTCTCTTATATATCATGTCTTGCCAGCTCTGTAGCTTTACACCTTCACTACTCCCTCACAGCAAATTGATGTCCAGGAAACCACTAGAAAACCAGATCTGATTAAAAATTGTCTGGTTTAAACTGGTTTATATTCAGGGGTCTTCTAAAACTAAAAGGGTGACATGCATACTTAATTCCACAAAGACTTGGCTTTTTTGCAGTCAACTCAACTTAATTTCAAGAAGAAATAATAAAAGCAGGAACAGAGCTCTATGCATTAGGGAATAACTGACTTGTGAGAATTCTTACTACATTTTTAACTGAGAGAATGTTTTATGCTCATTATAGTGCTGTTGACATATTTAAGATAACCTTGTACAATGCACATACCTCATAGTCAAAGAAACAAACCTATATAATAAAATATATAAGAGACCTCAAGGAATATGAAATAGGTTTTGGCTAGAAAGCAAATGATATCATAGACCTCTTATTGGAAAGTACATTTAATTAATTTATGTGTGATATAGAATATTTTTCTGTACTAAATTGCATGTTTCACTTTCGTAACATGACATATCTGATATTGGGAAGAGATTAGGTCATAGGGAATATCATACTTTTTCTTCAACAAAATATGGAAACTTCAGCTAAATGTATATTTTTTTGTTTATTTATGCCCTGCAGGCAGTATATCTCACATAACAAACATCTCTATTGCTGTTATTTTGATTAGACAATGCATTAGTTCACAACCTTTATTATTATTTGATGTTAATAAAAAAGGAAAAATAAATAAATGTTCTTATCTTCCTACTCATAATCTGCAAAGAGTGTATTTTAATGCTGACACTATATTTTTCAAACTTTTATTTCATTTGCTTTGCATTGCATTTACTTATACATGGAATACTTACTAATATAATACATATTTTCAAATAAGCATGTCTAAGAAACATAGACCCCCGGATTTTCAAAAGCTTGAATGGAGTGCAAGATTGCTGCAGGAGCTCAAGCAGGCAATATGTCTGCCGTGCAATTCAGGAACAGCCTGCAGGGGCATGCACGAGAGCTCCTGCACTAATCTTGCATGGACAAAGCCCTTGTATGCAAATCACCCCATTTGCAGGAGAAATCCATGCAAATGAGGTGATTTTGTGATCCAGGAAGCTTGTGACCGTCCATGCAGGAATAGTGCAATCAACAGAAATGTACACGGTTAGTAACCAAGTACAGTTCTGAAAAATCCAAAATGGAGCTATGACAGCTCCAAATAAAGATTGCATATCATGTAATAAGCATGCCAATGGCCAAGTATAAGGCCACTGGCATATCAAACAATACAAAAAAATAAAAAAATCAACCTTTATTTTTTTTTTTGCCGATCTCAGCTAAGCGTAGGGCAGCAGAGCACAAACTGGATCAGGGAGAAAATAACAAAATCAACCTAAATTAAGCATTCTAATTAAAATCAGTATTCTGCCATGCAAGTCAATGGCAGGCAGAAGACAACCTGACCTGTAAGTATTGGTTGCTAAGGAGGGAGGCTCAGTGTGAGACATGTAACTATGCATTAGCAGGTAATCCTATGCAAATGAGGGGAAGGATAGTGAATCCCAGTTAACCCGAGCATGTGAGTCAGGCCCCAACAGTGTAAGAGTAGGAATAGCGTGATGCAAGCCTAGGAGGTAGGTGACATCATGGGGGGGGGGGGTGTCAGGCATACTGTAAGTGGATTGGAGCCCTGTGGTTCGGATTTGCTCCTAGCTTAGCACAGCTAAGCTATGTGGTGTGTCTAGACATGCCTAGCAGTCTTTACAAAGCCTAAGCAGGTGTGCATGCTGCGCACTGGGTTGTACAGGAAGAAAAAAGAGGTTAAACCATGAAATAGCAGCAGTGTGCACAAGTGAGCACTCTGTTTGCGCAGCACATCCCCGGGCTTAAACAGAAAGACAATGGAAAGAGAAAACAGCAGTAGGAAGGCAATTAAGGAGAACTAGCTTAGATGTCAGGTGAAATGTATCAGAACCAGCCAATTACACAGGCAGCAGACCAGCTCAGAGCACTACTATAAACTATGCAAACACCTACCCCTCTGGGTTTTCCCACACTTTACACCACCAGTGTAAACAAGTAGGGAACTTTTAACACTCACAACAGCAAAATGTTAGGGGCTGCAATAGCTATCATACAACTTGTGGAAGAGGCTGAGGGTGGTGAGGATGTGAATGCTGCCAAGCAACCCACAGTGAGGAGATGGAGAAGAGTGTACAGACCCAGGGTAACCTACCAAGGGCTACATGAGCTGGAGATAGTGGAGCGCTATAAGGTGGACAGGGACCTCCTACAGCAAATTGTTGAGCTGTGCCGGCCACACCTCACACACAGAACTAACAGAGGGGAACCCATCCCAGTGCATACCAAGGTATGTGTAGGCCTAAAAATACTAGCTGCAGGTACCTTCCAAAGGCCAACTGGGGATATGATGGGGATTTCACAGGCATCAGCATCCAGGGTACTCCACCAATTCCTGGATGCCATGTCAGCACATGTCGGTGAACGAGTATACTTCCCCAACACCTGTGAGGCATTGGCCAGTAATATGCAACTGTTCCACCAAATAGCAGAATACCCTGGGGTAGTGGGTGCCATAGGCTACATGCACATACACATCAAAGCACCACCCGGTGAGAGAAGTAGGGTCTACATCAACCGCAAGGGCTTCACCTCCATCAACTGCCAGGTCATGTGCAATGCCCAGGGCATAATAATGAACATGTGTGCTGGCTGCCCTGGAAGCTATCATGATTCCCACATCTGGCATCTGATGCAGCTGTACCAGAGATTTGCCAATGGGGACATCCCACATGGTCACCTAGTGGGGGATGCTGGATACGCACTGGAGCCATGGCTGATGACACCCATCAGAAATGCGCACACACCTGAACAAGAATTCCATAATGAGGCACACGCACAAACAAGAATCATCATAGAGCATGTGTTTGGGATACTCAAGTCATGGTTCCAGTGCCTGGACACATTCGATGGAGCCTTGCAGTACTCACCAGCTACATGTATCCAAATTGTTCTTGTATGTGCCATGCTACACAATATGATCCTGCAGAAACAGCTGCAGCAGGAACAGCACGGGGCAGTGCCACACAACCCCACACTATTGCCAAGGCCTGCACAAGAACAGAGTGACTCAGAGGAGGAACAACCTGAGCCTGCCCCAGTAGGCAGAAGAGGCGTGCCCAGTATGGCCTAGCCTTGGCAAAGAGGCAACGCATAGCACATACACTGACACGGGAGGGACCCAGGAAATAACACCTCTCCCTGACTCTCACATACAGTAAAAGGGATGCCAAACATTACACTACCTGTGCTCAGCCATGTCTAGGGAGTGTACTATGTGCATCCAACATAGGCAGCCCTGCAGCACCACCCTCAATACTGGGTCACCCACAAGGTAAGTGACTCACACATGTCAGTCAGGGGTGGTGACATACCCAACAACAGTCACAGTCAGCAGGACAGGTGTAGACAAACGCAAACAAATGCTGTGCTATAGCCTCTGAATAAGGCCTATGGGTAACCACCCCCCAGGCCTACACAGACAGACTACAGCAGGCCAGGCAGTGGGATGTCAGTTGTGAAGGCTAGGAAGTCAGAAACTAATATGTAGGTAATTAAAAGCTAAGATCTGTAGTACACTGGTATGCCTCTAGCCAGCACGATAGGTAAGACTACAGTCTGAAATGGAGTACCCGACATACCAGTACAGCCCTAGCAAATGTGTACAAATGTCAGGTGTGCCCCCCCATCCTAAGTAGACATATAGTAACAGGCAGGTGTGCTCCCCCAATTCTGTGTAGAAATGTAGAAACAGTCACATGTGCCCCCCCCGCTATGCAGAAATGTAGTAACAGTCAATGCCAAATGATCGATGGATACCCTACAGAGACAGCATGCTACCTGTCAGTGTACAGCACAAAGGTCAGCACTGCAGTACAAACTACCTGGACTTGACCCACACATGCAATACAGATGGCCAAACTGGGCATGCTCACACACAAACACATGAAGGCCATGTCTGCAAACACCAGCGGACTAGACATATCTGGCAGTCACAGTTGTTAGTGCAGACACTCTTCAGTATGAACCACTCATGCCTTGCACACACAGTGGATAGGAATACAGACATATATGTAAGGACAACACACTGTAATAAGCCAAAGGTAAACGGACATTGATGTGTGGAGGAGGGTGACTGTGACAGGGAGCCATCCAGGCCTGTCCCACCCAGCACACAGCCAAAGGGCCCCAAATACACGAGGTGCAGATGTCACTCACTGCAGATGCTAGCCACCAGCCCCTGTCAGCATTACAGACTATGTGGTGCACGTGACAGCTGAGCAACATGTCTGTACAAGGAAGTAGTCATCTAGCAGCTGTATACACGTACCTGTGAAATATGACCCTGTGTGTGCCCGCATGTGGCGTGTCAACCCCTAGATGAATGGGTTATGGTGCATGCATACACACTGCCCTCCCCATAGCCCTACTATGACAAGCCTGCTAAGGTCATCCAATGTGAAATACACCTTTGGGAGAAGTATAGCCCAGTAATCTCCATGGCACATCCCATAACTGGGTACTGCTGTAGTGTGATAAACTAGTTAGGTAGGGGTTCGTACCAAACACTTGACAACTGTGTCTGTTTGTGTGTGTGTCTGTCTGACTGTGCAGAGAGCAATGCTTTTTAGTGTACTTACACTCACAACAATTGAAATGCTCAACCTTGGCAAGGCTGCTGATGTCATCCACCTAGAAATACACCTCTGGGAAGATTGTAGCCCAATAATCTCTATAGCACATCCTGTAACTGCGTACTGCTGTTGTGTGATAAAGTAGTTAGGTAGGTGTTCTTATCCCAGACATGCCAAGTGTGTGCATGTCTGTCTGTGTAGTGAGCAATGCTTTTTAGGGTACTCACACTGCCTACAAGTCATATACTCAACTTTGGCAAGGTTGCTGATGTCATCTACCTAGAAATACACCTCTGGGAAGGCTGTAGCCCAGTAATCTCCATGGTGCGTGCCATAACTGCATGTTACTGTAGTGTGATTTAGAACTGTGTTAGGGATCCATCCCTACCCATGGTGGCTGTGGATGTTTTGTGTGTGTTACAATGTCCATGTAGGGGGCAATGCATTTTAGGCTAGTCACACGCAGTACATTTCAAATCGCCTACTTTGACAATCCTGCTCATGTCATACAGTGTGAAATACATCTTTGGGGAAGGAGTACTCCAGTAATCTCCATGGCACATACAATAACTACGTAGTGCTGTAGTAATGAACTAGTTAGATAGGGGTTCTACTCCCAGACATGACAGGTGTGTGTGTGTGTGTGTGTGTGTGTGTGTGTGTGTGTGTGTGTGTGTGTGTGTGTATATGTGTATGTAACTCATATCCTGTGTGGAGGTGGTTGTGTGTGTGTGTAACTCATATCCTGTGTGGAGGTGGTTGTGAGTGTGTGACACCTGTGGCCAATGTAGAGCATGTTTTGCATATTTCTTATATGGCGGCCCTGCTATATATCACAATGTCCACCATACAGGGATAACAGATGTGAAATAGCTGAGAGGCTGGAGTGCAAAGCCATACCCATAGATGTGACATCAAGGCCAGGCAAGCACAGTTAACCCCAGTATTACCCAGAGCACACTCTCAACCCATGTCTCATACACACACACATGCCTAGGCAACATCCATTATGTGGGTAGTACTGCATATTGGCCACTGATAGTGACTATGGAGTGATAGCAGTGGGCTACAGAGGGCATGGCACCCTGTTCATCTTGCCAATATGCACGTACATGCAGACAGTGCACCTCCCCCATGTTCCCCAATGGACACCTGCAACACCTGCGGTGCCATCACATGTGACCCACAAAGGACATACCAGGCCTGACAACATGCCCTGTATGAACAGATGCCCCTGCCACCAGGGAATGCCATTACCATGCTATCAATGTAGGTGCAGGGTAAACCTGCTTCCCATTACCAGTTCCCATCACAGGTGGGCAAGACTGACACATCTGATGATAATCTGTGTTCACAACATGGGCCAGATACCCCAGGTACAGTTCCACATTTCACTGTACATGCATGTGGGAGGTGTGCACATCCCAGACACCGTCCATGTCATGGACTAAGGAACACATACATGGCAAGTGATGCACAGCATTGGCCACCACAATAGTCACCCAGGTGACTGGATGGGGAATACAATACCCACAACTGTGGGCAAATGCAGAAACTACAGCCCTGAACCACAATGCTGACCATTGTTATGTGGCCTGATGCCAAGGTATAACCATTGTCTAACCTTGTATAGCTCTCTGGCAAAGTCGACCACCACACACCTGTGCAGACATGCACCCATGCATGTCAGTACTGCCACCCTGTGTGTTTGTGTGTGTGTTGTATGGTGCGTATGTTCACATCCACACTCACTATAACCCCCACTGGCATACTAAAGCATGCTGTCTGATGTCAGACACCTCCTCATACCCTTTGCCCATACAACCTCCGTATGACCCATGTGGTGCATGTGATACCTGCACAGTGATGTGTTGTGGCAATCCCACTACTGATGAGTTGTACTCTTGGCCCTGCCAAGTGTGTCAATGTGTGTGCATCCCTGTGATAGTATGGCTGTGTTGAAGCTGGCACCTGTTCATGTGGACAGGCACGTGTATGTCATCTACCGTATAGCTACTGTATCCCTGTTGCAGATGTCACTCATGATCACATATATGTTCTGAGGGCTTCACAACAGGTAACCCATGTGGCACAGCCAATAAATGCATAGAGCTGTGATAGCACAACATAGTTGTTAGGGGTTTGATACCCTGTGCTGGTAGGTGTGTGACACAAACATGCTTAGGTTTTACTCACTCACCCCTCCCTGACTTCTCTTTGCCTCTGTCTGCCTCTCTCACTCCCTCTCTGGTGGATGTATAGACCTACACCTGCTTTGCTTAGGCAGCAGCATGTGTATCTTAAGTGATGCTCATGATCAGCTGATGGCCTCTGCATGCATTGCAGGCCTCCTCTAGCTGATTGTATATGGAACAGCTGTGGTAACATTCCCATAGCCAATTGCATGGAAACACACTCCAATATCTAGGAACATCATGTTAGTGTTTGCCCCTTTCATTCATTGTGAGCAGAAACTAGATCTGTTGTTTGGCAAACAGCATCTCAGATGGATTGGGGATTTACCTCTAACAACATACAATGTGGAAACAGGTCAACAGACAGGAGGGAGATGTGCCTGACCTGACTACAGACTGTAAGTGCTGCTATACTGCATTTGGTGTAATGAGATCTGTAACACTTGGTAGTGTATTGCAGGCCGGATGTGTTTGGCTGGGAGGGAGTATGCCTATTAGTGCAAGATGTATATTGTTCGAGGCCTCTCAACCCCATTAAAGGTGCATGTGGACATATCTGTTTTTGGTAATCTACCATTACTATCTATGGATGTATGGCCACATGTACCTATATAGATATATATATAAATATCAGCTTACCTCTGTATGGCTATGTCCGTATATACTACATAGCTATATATCTGCGTACATATATGTACCTTGCTGTGTATATGTAGACATATAGGTGCATATATATGTGTCGATGTAGGCATTTGCATGTATATATGTTCAGATATATGTATACATATGTAAATATTTCTAAATATACATATATATATATATATATATATATATATATATCTAAATATATAAATATGTTGTATCTGTTTAGATATTAATATATTTGCACACACAAATACATCTAGATGTTGGTATACATGCATGACTGGGCTGAATGATATGTTTCTGAAAACATCAGATTTATGCATATCTGTCATGGTTTAGTGGTAAATCACTTTGTGCATGGTGTGTAGGGTCTGGGGTTCGAGCCTTGCAGAGGCTGTTTATTTTGTTGCTGGGCAGATATATAGTTATGTAAATAGATATATATATATATATATATATATATACACATAGATACAATAGAGAACTTAACAAAGACATATATGAACACAGGCACCGTTAATGGGGGTGAGGGGGATCAAGCGACATAAGTCTTACACTTATTGACATCCCCCACAACCAGCGAGACAGGTCAGCCCTGCAATACAATACCAACTGTTGCAAATGCCATAACCAGGACCTGACACTACATGGCCACAAGATGTTAACAGTAAGCCGTCCCACGTGTATTATGTCAGGCTGGTATTGATAACATATCATACAGTACAGTCTGGCTACCATAGTGAATGTACAATGTGTAAGCAATAAACAGTCCTAAGATACATATACACACACATGTGTATGCAGATACTTATATATGCATATGTATATATATATATATATATATATATATATATATATATATATATATATATATATATATATATATATATATATATATGTATATATATACATATATATATATATATATATGTGTGTGTGTGTGTGTGTGTGTATATATATATATATATATATATATATATATATATATACATATATATATATATATATACATATATACATATATATGTACCTAAACATACACACAGGGGTATGTTGAGAAAAATACATAGTCAGAGGGTGTACACCATATTGAACAGCCAGTATCCCTACAGTTGCAACCTCATCCGATGGGCAGTGTATGCGTCACCTATATCAAAGACAATTGTTGCCTGAAACATATACAACATATACCCACAGAGAAGTCAAAAGATGTAACACAACACACAGGTTTGTATTCATAAGAAATGTTTATTTGTGTACTATTACAGTTGTATATGCCATGTCATACAGCTGATTATGCTTTGAAATACATACAAACAGAGTAATGCAACTCTCAAACAGATCATTTATTGCAGTAATCCAAAACATCACATCTGCGGGTTGGGAGGGTGGCCTAATGGTTAAGGAGTTTGCCTTGCAAGCACAAGGTGCAGGGTTTGAGTCTCACAAGGGATAATTGGCTAGGCTTAAAATGGCTCGCAAGGGCAGTTAGCTTAGTAATGAACTATGAACTATGAACCTATGAACCTATGTTGTTGTCCATGCCAAGGCCTTCAAGCAGTACAACTGGGAAGGCAGACTGGGCCACAGGATAACAAGCAATCAACAGTGTGTAATGCAGATGTATAGCCCAGCGGCCTCTAAATACACTCTGCATGCAATCACTATGGTGAAAAGGCTTAGGTTGACACAATGGCCAGTATCTGCTACATAACCATGCATAACTGAAGTCATCACAATCACACTGATGGCAGTAAGCAGTATGCCAGCAATGTTCACAAGGTGAAATTTATGGTAATGTACATCCGCATACTTTAAGGCAGCTTACTACTGGTATTCCTCACATGTTATAACATCCTAGGATACTCATGGTGCATACCCCCCATACACTGACTTACAGGGGCATATAACACTGTTACATACACTGACCTCTAGACTGCAGAGGTGCACACATGTGTTGTGCAGATGAAGCCCAGATATATATGGTGCATATGTTCTGTACACCATTATTTATTGACATCATACCCGATAACAAGCCAGTCAGATAACAGACTGCTGGACATGTTGTGTGTAGTAGGGGTTGTTTCTGAGGACATTACTTGGACATTCCATGTTTGTGCATACAGTACTGTGGTCTGTGTATGTAGGGCAGGGGTCTGCAACCGTCACTATCCAAAGATCCAGTCCTGACCCCTCACCCACCAAACTAAATTCATCATGAGGCACAACAGCTATCTGACTCTTAACATGGAGACAGCGGAGCATATACAGGTTCATATATAGTTATACTAAATATGACATAACAAAGTGTATAAGAACAATACCTAACATATGTCCATAATTGTTTTTACTGGAATGTAATCAACTTCAGGACATGTTTATTAAGAAGGGATACACTCTATTTATGGTTAGGGAATTGGTAAGTGAAGTACAAAACAAGAGGCATAGGGGCATGTACCAACCTAACCTCGGGGTTAAAATTAATGAGGAACAAATGGAAATTAACCAAGTTTGGATGGTACATGATGATGCTCCTTTAGTAGGGTCCACATTTATTACTACTTTTAGCAGGAATGGTTATGACATCAAAGATATCATCAATAAGAACTGGGAATTAATTGTCCTTGACCACAGTTTACATGCTAAATTGAAGGACCCTCCTAGAGTAGTTTTTAGACATGGCAGGAATTTAAAAAGCTTATTACAGACTAGGAAGGAAGACAATTTTGGAAGCAGGAGGAAAGGGATGATAAAGTGTAGCATGTGCCCCCAATGCCCCTTCATGGAGATTGGGGTCAACTTCTCGATCAGAGGCGTGCCCTATGTGTCAAAGGGTAAATTTGACTGTAATACTAAAAGTATAGTCTATTTGGCCCAATGTCAAGCCTGCCCAGCTTTTTATATCGGGAAGTCGGACAGGAAACTAAAAGAAAGGGTTTACGAACACCTTTATAGCATTAGATCATCAAAGCAGGAAAATGCTCTGGTTAGACATGTGAGTGATTTCCCATTGCACTCTTTTAAATTTAGAGTGATTGACCAGGTTACGATTGATGGAAGGGGTGGCCCTAGTTCATTATTCCTAGAAAAACTGGAATTAATATGGCACCTTCGTACTAGGGCCTGCTACCCACCAGGACTGAATGAAGTTTATTCCATATCTTGCATCCTTAAACTAAAGAGTTTAATAAGGTGAATATATACCTTGTTCACTTCAGCCTGCAAGAAAGGTTTCACATTTTGCTTAAACAGCATATGCTAAATATTTATCTAAATAGTTAAACATTTATCCATTTATTTAGTTATTTATATATATATATATATATATATATATATATATATATATATATATATATTTGCATGGTTTTTCACATTCACTTAGTTGTTACCTATACATGAATGTATCTGCAATTATAGTTGTTCATGTGAATGTGCATACTCTTACTCCACCTTTTATTACATTCACCGGATGTCTTTTACAGGATTGTTTTCTTTGCTCCAGTCTTTATATCTTTTCAGCTTGATTGTTTTAAATTTAAATAACATGGGGCTAATATAAGTTTTTTATTGTATTTTTCATCCTACTCTTCAGAGCTTTTATTATTAATTATTACTGAAAGTTATTTAAGGTTTTAATACTTTTTCACACAGTGGTAAAGTATTTAATTTTATACTGTTTTCAATTTCATACTTCATTCTTAATTTATCATTTTTTCCTTTCATCTTAACTATTGGTTTTAATATTTGTATGTTTTTTAAATATTTTTCAAAACACTTTTAAAAGGTTTTTGAACTGATAAGCTATATTTATATTTACACATTCACAAATATATTTACTGCACATATATTTGTTTTACAAGAAGCCTGATTTTTAAAGAAGCATACAATGGGTTAATTGTTATTTCCTGCCTACCTTGGGGGCAGGCTTGTCTCTTGCTTGGAGGAAGTTGACGTAGTTTGAATTTGTATTTACTGTTTGAAACATTCTTGTCGCAACTGTCTGATGAAGTCTCACTAAGGGGTGAGAAGAAAAGCGCTTTATGGTTACTACTTTTTATTGTTTTTATCGTTTGAAATAAAGTCTGAAGAATAAACTTTGGAAACTGCTACTTGTGTGCGTGCCTCAGGTCCTCTTGCCTGCATTCCTGTTTTTGTAGTTACCTGTTTCGGTATTCCAAGTTTTTCTTTGTATGCATACCTGTGTGTGGTGTCATGTCCTTAGAATTGTGAGTGGGTATATGTTTAATGTAAGTATTCTCATTTGTGGGAATGGTTGCCACACTACACATTTCATAGGTGCCAGTTACAGGGCTTGTGGCTGAGGGATATACTTTGTACCCAGTACTTCCACACTACTTCTCCATATGTATGGCTGCTAATACCTTTTGCCTGTGTATGTGTGTATATACCTATGTGTGTATATATATATATATATATATATATATATATATATATATATATATATATATTATATATATCTCTTTTATATATATATATATGAACATATTTGTCACTGTATAGAGGTTTGTGCATATCTGCACCATTGTAATGTGTACTCCTTCCACATTGTACATTCCCTACAGTAGAATGACTTTTCTGCATGATATGTTACAGATATTTCCCTGACATTTGTCAGGTGAATTGGCTTACTGTTAAAGCATGGTAGCTGTGTTATGGAGGGTCCTGAAGTCAAGAACTGCATGTGCTGGATATTGGATTGTGCAGCATATCTATTAGGGCTGTGGAGGGGGGTAACATAGCACTAATTACCAGGTATCCCTCATTTGAGCCTCCACCCTCATTAACAGTGCTTATGGTCTATTATGTTGTAGTGAGTGGTTCAAGAGTTTATTCCCATGTGGAAATGCTATGCACATTTCTATCTGTATATTTATATATGTATATCTACATAATTATATATGTAAAACCCTATATATATATATATATATATATATATATATATATATATATATATATATACATAAATATGAACATATTTATGTATATATACACAATTTATGTTATATGCTTATTTGTGCATCATACATATATATACATATAGCTGTCTATCTGTCTACATTTACAGATATATATTTGTACATATGTCTATGCATGTTCAGCTCATCATTTTGGCCTGTACCTCATTTTCTTGGCAATTGACATGGATGATCTCAGGATTGACGTCAGTAACTAATGCCAACACTTTTGTGTGTCAGACTTTATTTCCTTGAAAATATGTGTTTTACTACATATAACTATTTAACTAGCTATGCTTTAAATGTATAGGAGAAGTATTTGACATATATCCTTAATTGTACCCACATTTTGGCACACTTTTTCCAGAATTCTTGCATTAAGAGGTTGTGTGGTATGATATTACTACATTTCCTGTACTGATGAATGATTGTGCTGGATGATATGTTTGTGAAAACATCAGGAATATGAATATCTGCCATGGCTTTGTAGTAAATCACTTTGTGTATGGTGTGTAGGGTCCTGAGTTTGAGCCTTGCTGAGGCTGTTTATTTTGTTGCTGGGCAGAGCACAGGCCATTGGATACAGAGTGATTAAGGCACTTTAAAGCAGTTGTAAATAGGTGTGCGTGTATTTGTGCAGAGGAAAGCACTGCTAACTTCCGGTCACACTTTTTTCTACTCAGTTAACTTCCATATTGCTTGATCTGTGTAGACAGTGCTTACCCCAGTGCAGACGCACTTAAACACGCTTACTAGTGCTTACATGTGCTTACTACTGCTTATTTGTGCTTAAACCTGCTTAGTAGTGCCTTATTCATTATGACACTGACACTTCACATGTGCATTTCCTGCAGTACTCTAGTTCATAAATATGTGTTTTTTTAGTGGGTTTTTCAACAACATAAGTGGTTATAACATGCATTGCCATGTAAAATAGACTGTGCTGCAGTGGGATTCAAACCAAGAATGCCTGCTCATTAGGTGGATTCTCTGCCCACTACACTATTGCTATCCTGCTTCATTTCCATATATCTTCCATAATTTCATACCCATGGTTCCTTCCCCCGCCCCTCATGCTCCATGTAAACAGCAACCATTCATTCTCCAGTTGCTAGCTCAGCCATACCACACCTCCACACATTGCCCACTCTCCACGTCTCAGTACTCATCCAGTATACTGTCTCGACTCAAGCTTCTACAGGCTCTTCATTAATTTAGTCCACATACATATGAGCCTTGCCTTGCTCATCTTTCAAGATATGTGTAGACAACGGTTTTACTCACAAGTTTTGGTACGTCCCACCAGGGAGGGACCTGTTTTTGTGTCAAGATTAGACGTAGCTGGTCTACACTGTTTCTCCCACTGGTAGCATCCTTCCAGGGGTTTGAGAAGTAGCAGTTTGGTCACACACCTGCCCAGCCACATCTCTCGGTTCTGTGGAACCGACGTCCCAGGTTTGAAATTCTGCTGTATTTGTATCTGCTATGGTTTAGTGGTAACTCACTTTGCCTATAGTGTGCAGGGTCTGGGGTTTGCAACTTGGGAGTGCAGATTATTTTGTTGCTGGGCAGGACAAGAGCTGTTGGATACAGAGTGACTAAGGCACTTTTAAGCAGTTGTAAGCGGGTTTGTGCTGGTTTGCACAAGGGTAAGCAATGTTACCCTCTGGTTACAGCTTCTTATTGGAGGTTGTGCATCAGAGCTGGCAACTCGGTACGTAAAAATCTACTGCCAATCATTAGCAGACCGGAGTTCCGCTGTGGCGACCCCTAACCGGAAAAAGCCGAAAGATACAACAACAACACTCATTTAGCTTCTACATTGCTTAACCATTGCAGACATTGCTTACTGCCAAGCAAACAGGCTTAAACCTGCTTATTGCTGCTTAAAAGTGCTTACTCCCACTTACCCCAGTGCTAATTTATTTAAAAGAAAAGAAAACGGGGTTGATAGGAAAGTGGTGAAAAAAGGGGCACAAAGAGGGAAAGACTGCAGGTACAATAGCCAGGGATGTGCAGGAAGGCTGAAGGGATGGTCCATAGCTGGCCATTTCTTCTACAGCAACAGCTGTGCATATACACTGAATGTGGAGGTAGATTTGGACACTCAAACCCCAGGGTGGGGGCGAGGACAACAATAATAAGTTGTGATGCCAATTAGACCAGGTGCAAAATGGACAGCTATGTATGGGGTGAGATTTTTCTGCCCTTTTTTTTCTTTTTCAGGTGAGAGTGGGATATTGGAGAGGGGTAGTAGGTATATTTGGGGAAGTAGGTTGGGTAGGTTAACAGACAAGACAAACAAGACACATACAGGGGTGGTATATGACATATGTGGTGGGTAAACACTTTGGACGAGGAGGGGTGTTTGGAAGTCGCAAGCCCATGAACCCCCAAATGGAAACAGTGGGACTGGGGTCCCCACCCATGGGCAGTCACCACTGCACCTTCATGGCCCCAAAGGTGGCTGTGCTGTGGACTGGGTAGGAGGGGCAGGCTCACCCTCTAATTGTGCCATGTGGCCCTCAAGTTGGCGTAGCTGGTCTCAAATCTCCTTGTTGAGCTCCCTACGCACCACGGCCAGGACCTGACAGCAGGTGACAGGTACCTCTCCTACTAACCTGCCTCGTGATGCAGCCTTTGCAGCCTAGTAGCATGGACTTACTGGTTTGCAGCCCATTCATCTGTAGCTGTCAGTGAAATACAGTGATATTTAGCCATTACCTATCCATAGTATACACAAGCTAGGCAATCTTTATCTACATAGCAGAATGAGTATGCCATCTGCCTTGCTTCTTGGATCCACTGGTCCAAGAGATCACCCCTCCACCACTTCAGGTCAGCATGGTGATGCCTGACCTGCTCACCAGACCAAGGGATACCAGTGGCACTGGTGAGGTCACGGGCAAGACTGTCCCAGGCATCCACTTTATACTGAGAGACCTGGTACTGGCCCTGCAGTAGTCTCTCCTCATGGTGTTTTACCAGGAGCCATACCATGAATCTGGGACTCCTGGGTGCCCCAGCGCTGCACTCTACATCGAGTGTCTTCCCCAACACCAGCCATTCTGCCTACAGTAGCGAGCTGCAACCATGTGTTATTTGGTGTTATTTAGTAGGTTTTGCAACAACAAAATTGGTTATAATGTGCTTTGCCATGTAAAATAGACTGTGCTGCAGTGGGACTCGAACCGGGAATGCCTGCTCATTAAGCGAATGCTCTGTCCAATTCACACTATTGCTTACATCCACGAGGCAGTCTGATTAGAACCACTCTATCCAACACCGGCATTCCTCGACCCATAATTTCATACCCATCGCCCCCCCCCGCTCACAGCAATCATCCTTTCTCTGGGTGCAGGTTGGGTCTAACCACACCACTACACACTGCACACTCTCCACTTCTCGGGACACATCACGTATGTTGTCTCGACCCATGGATCATCAGGCTTTCCCAACCTTGTAGTCCGAGAACATACATGCCCTGCCATGATGAATTGGTATAATGACAGGAATCCGACTATGCCATAATTTTTGGCTTGTCCCGCAAGGGACGTTCTTGTCTTTGTTTCCAGCTTAGACTTAGTGCATTCACAATGTTTCCCCCACTGATAGTATCCTGCCTGTGGTTTGGGAAGCAATTTTTTTTTACTTTTTTTGTGTGTTTGTTTGTATGTTTCACCTGTTTGGCTGTGGGAAGGGGGTGTAGGTGCATGTAACACGTATGTTGATTGAGACCCCTCACCATCATTGGCGGTGCATGTCGTCATATATATCATTCATATGTGCTGTATCATATAAATATATATCTGTGTATATATATATATATATATATATATATATATATATATATATATACACACACACACACACACACACACACACACACACACACACACACACACATATATATATGTTTATGTGGATATTTATATATATGTATGTATGTGTATATATATATATATATATATATATATATATATATATATATATATATTTTTTTTTTTTTTTAATTTATTTATTTTATTTTACATTTGTTAACCGGGCTAGTCCAACTGGATATATTTCCATTTTCAGCAGAGGCCCGGGGAGAAAAGCTCCACAGTAACATTTAAATGTTTATAATGTACAATTTTCTGAGAAAAAGGAAGCATGAAAGTGTAAGACAAACAGTACATGAGAGAACAGTAGTTCCAAAGTCAATACTATCTAAGAAACAATACCATATAGAAAGAGAAATATCTACACCAATATAAAAATATAATATATATATATATATATATATATATATATATATATATATATATACACATATATACATATATACATATGTAATACAGAGAAGGACAGGTATATATCTATTTAATTATATATATATATATATATATATATATATATATGTATACATACACACACACACACACATACACACACACACACACACACACACACACACATACATCTACATATTTAGCTACATGTCCTGTAATGTTGAATGGTATTGCCAGATGCTATGTTTGTGGAAACATCAGGGTTATGTATATCTGCAGTGGCTTAGTGGTAAATCACATTGGCTATGGTGTGCAGGCTCCTGTGTTCATGTCTTGCTGGGGCTGTTTAATTTGTTGCTGGCCAGAATGAGGCCCATTGGATATGGAATGATTGAAGCACTTTTATGCAGTTGTCAGTGAGTTTGCTCGACAGTAAGCACTGCTAACTTCTGGTAACATCCGCTTACACATGGTTAGCCTCACTGTTGCTTCCTCTGTGTAAGCCCTGCTTACCGTCGTGCAAACAGACTTGCATCTGCTTACTTGTGCTTATTTATCCTTACTGCTGCTATATTTTAGACAGTAATAGTCTACTGGCTCTTGACGAGGTGGTTAATTTGGCAAGTGTATGGGGTTATCATTCATTACACAGCTTACTACTCCAGTTCACACATATATGTTATTTATTAGGTTATACAACTAAATATATTGATCATAACAGTGATTTGACATGGAAATGGAATGTACTGCAGTGGGACTTGAACCAGGATTGACTGCTCGTGAGGCGAACACACTGCCACTACAGTATTGCTGTGCTGCTTCATTTGCACGTATATTGCTTTTTATCCTCCCTTTGCTATTTAAGCTACATTAACCGTAGCCAAGCGATGGGCAAACCCACTCACCTATGGTTAAACCTCATCTGTTTCATTAACAATACATATCTTTTTTATTTTTTTATTCACTATTGCTCTTATGTGGGGAGATGATGCTGGGGGTATGCGTACATCTATGGGCGGTCTCGCTCATTGTTTACAACCTTTCTGCAGTCCTTCATTGCAGGGGCGTGTATATTCTGAGAATTATTGCTATGCCAGGCGCGCTGCCATCCTGCTCCTAAATGGGTGCTTTCATGCAGGACTAAGCTAGTCCTGCACAGGAGGTTAGTGAATCCATGGGAGAATCTATGGAAACAACTTAGAATGTAAAAATCACTAAAATCTTGAAATACAGACACTTAGTGCAGCAGTTTTTTTTATTTAATCTGTGGGGGAAAAAAAAGCCATTATAGTCATTAGATAGGGAAAATGTGTTTTTGTTGAAAACAGGGAAAATTACACCAAAATTACACCAGTTAACAGATTTAAAGACAAAGGGGTGCTTAATCCATCATGCTGTATCATTTAGCTCACTGTTTTCTTCCAATTCATAAACCTGGTATTAGAAACAAACAATGCAATTATCATGTACTTTACTTTGCAGAAAGCACTATACATTTTAATAATGGGATACAGTGAGGAGGCAGATGATGATAAATTTAGTCTTAAAAATCAAGATGAGTGCAAGAACTACATGGTGCTTATATATGCTTATGATTAGAGGAGAGCATGATCTCATGTCTGCACAACTGGCACTGTTATATCCGGAACTGAGATATGTCTAGCTAGCAGATACTTAGTGTGGCTAAAATGGACAGACTGGTAGTAGATCCTTATCTTTATGTGATGGAGGTAGTGGTCTGTAATTTCCTGATCTTCTGCTTTTAAAACATCTCAGCAAATACATATCCAGAGCTGTTGCTTCAATGGCAAGATCTTCCTAAAAGGTTCAGGTGTTTGGTACATTCAAAGGTCAGTTTCCCATATCACCTGTGGAAAATGCTATAGTAGGATTACCTCAATGGTAGCTGATTCAGCATCCATTACACTTAGCAGCTGTAGTCTCATATAGCGAGAATTTTCTGGAATAAGATTCTCATGTTGTCTTGCAAAATTCAGAATCATGACTTCCTGCACATACCACATTACTTTACTCTAAACACTATGTTTGGTTGTTGACAGCATTCATTTTGCCATCTTGTAAATTGTTGCTACCTAAAATCTACCTGCATGAAAAAATATAGTTAAAACCTTTATCCCTGGCAAGTTTAGTGAATAATGTCCTGTGCA
Organism: Protopterus annectens; assembly: GCF_019279795.1. Classification (NCBI taxonomy): domain Eukaryota; kingdom Metazoa; phylum Chordata; order Ceratodontiformes; family Protopteridae; genus Protopterus; species Protopterus annectens. The sequence goes on from NC_056749.1 coordinate 699,285,659, forward strand.
TTCTTGTACATAACCTCATTCTTTTGAAGTCCATTACATTGTTAGGAATTGATTGATAATGCTGTATATCCACAGACAAGCTTCACATTGTAATGTAAGGCATTACACTTCTAGCTTACTTTATTTTAACTGTCACATGCTGAGCAGTCTAGCTTATAAAAGAACATAAAAGATCTCAGAAAATAATGTTATTGTTATTACTGATTTTATGCTAATCAGAATTTACATTTCTGACCAAAAATGTATTAAATCATTTTGTTTTTGCTCCCTGCTATCAGAATCCCTAGGACTTACATAATGCCTATTTTGCTTATTTGTTCCCACGGAAGGCAGAAGATAATTGGTAGGTTCAAAACCTAAATGACCTTAACATGTGACAGCACAGACTTATTTGACTTATCTGTGTCCATTAATAAGTAGTAGGCCTCAGGCATCAAAGTTTCACACAGTCATACCTCTCAAAAGTACTGATGATCACTGCGTGCCCTCAGTTTAGCACCATACATTTGTACTGGAAAATCATTAAAGAGAGAAGTAAGAAAGTAATGATACACATTGTAGTTTCAGACGTCACAACCCTTACAAGATCATTCACAATAACATTGGGGAATTTTGATGTTCTCAACTGTCTAACTTTCTAAAGCCAATGTAAGTCAAAGGTACTGATCAGTTCAACACCAGAAATGCAGATATACTAAGCACTAAGTCAGCTATTCACCCTGAGCATCAGACACAAACTTTATGTATAAAAATATGTATGTCATATAAGAGGGGACAGAATTTAAAAGACATATTAGTTAAGGCTTATTTTATACTACCGGATGTTAATTAGTTAGGTCCCCCAGATTAAATGGCACAATAGCATGTAATAATTGCAGTATATGTAGACATATTGTGCCTGCTTTTACTGAGACAAACAGAAAGAAGTTTATGGTGAATGGTAGCTATGGGTGTAATACAGAAGGTATTATCTACTGTTTGAGGTGCCCTTGTAATCTTTACTATATAGGACAAAGTAAAAGAAAGTTTAAGGTGCGAGTACAAGAGTACATTAGAGATATAAAAAAGAATAAAATGGAAAGTTCTATAGCTATGCATATTTTTGAGAAACATGATGGTAATTATACTTTATTACAGGCAACTATTCTAGAGAAAGTTTTTTTTAAAAAACTGGTGATGAAAGGTTGTTAAAAAAGTGCTACTTTTCAAAGAAACAATTTACATTTTAAAATATAACACTCTTGCTCCAGTAGGACTTAATCTGGAGCTAGATTGAAAGTGTTTAATTTGATTGTTTTATTGCTTAATTATTTGTTAATTGATGTTGGGTGGGTATATAAAGGGAAGATTTTTTGCTGTATTTTGTATCACTTCTTGAAGTCTATTTTGCCAAGGCGCTAAATTGGATTAAATATTTGGATCGAAGCCTGGTGTTGTTTTTTATCTTTTTTGCTGGGTGTGCTCAGTGTTTGTTGTGGTTAGTTATTTACAAAGCTTATGTATCCCTGAATTTAAAAGATAAAAGACAGGGATGTGGCACAGTTATCATCACTTGCACAGGGTGTTGTGTGGGGGGCAGAATGCCAAGGCTGACACAAAAAGTCAGTGAGTGTGTGTGAGTAAGAAAAAGCAGCAGGCAGACATTTGGATAAACCAAAAAATGACGAGTAAGACAAAATTAATTTTAAGCTGCACGGCTGAACCATGTAACTACTGCGTGTGCATCTGTAGGGGGTCCCTCAGATGAAACTGATGTGAGTGACTGCTTGAACACAACCAGGTTCTGTGCTAGTTCTATGTTTTGGTATGTTGGACTAATGTGAGCCTTGAATGGCAGGGGTTGCAGTTCATTGTTGTCAACCCCAACCATGAGAACTGGCTCTGCGAGGAATTGCACTGGCACATCCATGCCCACCGTCAGATGCATTGCTGCTACCTGAATGTGACTGATGTCTGCTGGATGAGCTCCCTTCACAAGGACACACAGGACCAAGACCCCATGGCCTGCCACATCTGGGTGTGGACAGCTCACACACTAATGGAGCAATGAAAGTACTGCCACTATGAGAGTGTGATTGGGAACAGCCACATTGGCTAACAGTGGATGATGTGGCTGACCTACACCCATGAGGATTCCATTTTCCTTCCAGTAGACGTTCCATCACAGACACCACTCATTCCATGACAAAGACCCCTTGCTCCAACATATCATTCATCCAATCCATTGAATCAGTAACAAGGTGGAAGCAGTCACACATGTTACTGTGTGCCACATCTACAACCCTGAGCATTTGTCTGGAGCACCTATGGGAATGTGCCTGTGCCTCCATGGTGGCCATAAACATACATTGAGTGACACAGGAAGAGACATCTGGATCAGGTGGAGGAGAGACAGCAGACCTCCTCTGAGCACCCTTAACAACCACCATGTATGGGACCTTACCTACTCTTTGGCTACAGCCAGACTCAACAGGCACTAAAGCTACAGTAACCACAGTTCCCTGATCAATGCCCTCCATCTGTCCAATATCTGAGGATTCACTGGAATGGGTATGTGTAGGCCTACTGTCTGTGTCTGATGGAATTGCTGATGGCTGTATGTCAACCACAGTGACAGATTCAACCTCTGCACCCCCCATCTGTGCCTCTGTTTGGCCACCATCATCATCAGAGTCTGCTGATGCACTGGCGTCAGGTGGTAGAAGTCCCACACTTCCAATGTGAGGATCACCTGTAATAAAAAGGAACAAACACAGGAGAAAAATAATACCCACACTACTACAGTCCAATATATGCTAACAAACTAACAGTAGTGCCACTATTACAGACAGTACAGCAACTTACACAACAGTCCTGACATCAACATCATGCACTAAAATATTTCTTTAAATTGCTCATCAGTACTGACATAAAAATGTTTGGCCTACCATGTGCAGATGAGGTTCTGCTCTGCAAGCAAGATGATCCCAGAACAAGTTAAGCAAAAGGTAAGGGCAACATCACCACAGTTAACAGTAACACAGAGGGTAATACTTTTAGCTCTTTATATGTCCATTAGCTATACTTTCAATAATAACTTGGCTGACAATTATAACCTAAGCTAATCAATCAGAATGAGTTGGTAACTGTAGCAGTCTTTAATTCCACCACCCCAAAAAATAATTTTGTGACACAAAAGTAATGTATTAATTTCAACTGATTTACTATACAACAGTATTCAACCATTGAGATACCAAAGCCTACCTCGAAACACCTCCTAGGACATGCTTGCTGTCCCTGAAACTGTTGCTCCGACATCAAGTGCATACTATTTTGCACTTTCATGGGAGCTGTCTGGATCCCTGACAGTGGACAGGAACTCTTCATTTAGTGTTAGTGGTGGCTCCATAGCAGGTCTTCGTCTGTACCCATCTGATCACAGCCCACTGCTGCTTCTCCCCTCTGTGCAGATGTGATCATGTCAGTGGCCCTATGGAGCACTTGCTCATATGTGGCCACCCACAGCATTAACATCCTCCACACAAAATTTGCATTCTGCATGCCATGTCTCCCCATCTTCTTTCAAGCAGGAAGGCATCATGTTGCCTAAAAGTATCCACTATCACATAATTTTCAGCATCAGTGTAGGGTGGTCTTCGATGATTGACACATCTGGATGGCATACTCCTAGGTGTCCTAAAGACAACAGAAAGATAATGCACATAAGTATCACATAACTATAAAATAACTTTGCCCAGATAAAACAGAAAAGGTAGTATCTCAATATTACCCACTGGAAAAAGATAAAATAATCTAGAGATGTGAAATACAAAAAACAGGCTGGATGCAAAAAAAGGAGAGCAACAATAACAACACATTCTTGTTTGTGCCATAAGAGAAATGCAGCTTTGCTCCCCCCCCCAAAAAAACTGTTAAATGATACATTTTGCTAATAAGCCATCTTTGAAATGCTAAAAGTGCTATTAAATGAACTATCCCTGAAACATTTGTACATATTTATCACACAACATTCTATTTAAAGTTATTGGCAATCATGTATACCTGTGAAATGCCTTGACGAACATACCCACGGCATCAGTACACATCTAACTAATGCATACAGATAGAAGTGTAATAGCCTTTAATTCATATTTTTCTTAATTGCATTCCAGCATATGCAGTATGTTACTTGACAAAATGTAAGCATACCTTCTGAATTTCAGTAATCCTCTACGCATATATATCCCAAAGTAATAGCATATGTTCAGTCTTCTCCACATAAACAAGTCTCCTCACCTTCAGTTTGCCTAGCTAAATGGTTGCCATTTTATATCATGTAGATTCAGAGCTGTTAGCATGGTGAAGATGCAAATGAGGTGTGAACTGATTAGAATTGCTGAATCCCAAATTCTTAGCTCCATGTAGGAGAGGTAAACATAGTGAAGGCACTCCTTCAGTGTTTTTTAATGGATTACAACTGCGAATGATTACTGGTTGGGAGAAGGAAAACAAAACAGCACTGCAGACTGCCTAACATCCAGTGGGTGTGTTAGGTTATACCTAAAAAGTGTTAGATGCAAGGCTGGAAATGTAAGTTAGCAGCACACAATTTACAGGATGTGTTCATTAACATCCAACCTGCCCTTCATTTGTTGGCAAATGCATATGATAGTATTTCCAGTCAATGATATAGAATGGCTTACAAAGTGCATGTCTCAGATTACTGGTCAGATAACTGAAAAATGACCAGCAAAAACAGAGAGGTAAGACAGAGTTGTATATTTGCAAATAATAATCATAAAAGGTTGCGTGATCACTAAGTGCATGACATCCAAAATAATAAATGTACAAATAACAGTTGTATGGTTTCATCTTACTGCAGATTATATTGCAGTTGGTTGTATGCAGAATGATTTTAGTTCCTTGTTGCAAAACTGATTGTGGAACAAAGAGGGATAAGGCACCCATCCTATGTTCTGAAGGTTCATTGGAGTGATAGTTCAAATCCAGATCTATGTAAGCATATCTCTTGTAAACTATTATTTTCTAGTGTGTATGTCATAGACTGGGTTTCCTCATTTCAACTACTTGTCCCTTTTTTCTCTTTTTTCCCTATTCTGTCTTTTTTTTTTTTTTTTAATTGTTTTTTTTTTTTTTTTGGGGGGTGCAGTGTTTGAGCGAGGTGCCACATAGCACAATCACAGGAACAGATGAAATGAATGGTGGGTTTAGCTGTGTTTATCTCATTTGCGTGAAGCATGGCACTCTGCAAACCTGACAACTGGCCCACCCAGGAAGCAGACAGGACCCAGACATCCAAAACCAGACACCGGATACATTCAATTAATTCTACTGGGAACTGTACAAATCCACTAAGTGGCGTTGTGCAGCAGTTGACGCAGAGACTTTAATAATGATTAGTAAATTAGGGAATGTCATGTAACTAGTCCTGTGGAAGCATGCGTAAGTGTAGGCCTGAAGTACAGATGGTCCTGAGTTCCAGAACAAGGTATGCAACTTTTTTTTTACTGTTGAGACAGTGCAGTTTATAGCGATGAACTGAAACATAGACAGGTGTTATTTCATCTTTCTTGTGGCAACAGGTGTAAGTGTAGGACTGCCATATACATGGTCCTGGATTCTAATACAGGGTATTCCATACATGAATGTTGTTCCACTACTCATTATATTCACTCTCACTTATAACACTATAGATAGTGAAGCTGATATGAATTATATGTATGAGGGCTGTAACACCATTATTGTATTTTCAGATGTATGATTGAGGGTATACTGTGTAATATATTTCTGTAGGTATAATTCTGCTATCCAGACTTGCATGGGCTTCACATTTGCCTAAGACACATACACAACTCGATCTATATCCAATAACCTTGTCAGGTCACACACATACTTATGTAACAGCTCAAACGGTCACCTGTATTTATGTATGATTCCTGAGTGTGTCTGAGCAGCACTTCTTCTGTGGCTAAGATGGCAAATCGGTGCTGTGAAAGAAAATGTTTGTCTCATGCCAAGGGTTGAATCCCACAGTGAAAAATTAATTTTCTCAGTGTATAAAGGTAAAAACGCATGTGTCAGGTCATTACATTTATGCCTCCAGTGCAGGTCTGAAAACACAGGTCACCTAACTCTTATCTTCCAATTTCCAATATATATTTCTAGGCTACATTAGTAGATATCCCTCAAACTAAGGCAATTGTCAGATTAACCTTCCAATTGCAATTATTTAATTCATCACTGTTTGGCACTGCTGCTCTCTGCTTTCCATTGTGCAAACGCATTACTCAGAGGTGTGCACTCCCAGTAAATGCAATACCTGGAATTGGCGGGAAAGCATCAGTCACCATTACTCTAGGTTTGCTGGCAGACATGGCTAGCATTTGTGGGGAAGCTGCCAGATTGAGGGCACAGAGTTAGGGTGTCCAGGAGTCCAGGATATTTATTGGACTCCTGGTAAAGCACCTCAGCCAAAGGCTTCTGCACGGGGATTATTCTGGCTCTCAGTACAAGTCAGAGACATGGAACACTTCAGCCCAGGCTGTATCCTGTGAAACTGGTATCACACACACACTGGAGAGCCATGTAGTCATCATTTTAATGACCTACACAGGAGAAAGATAGATACTCTCATCCATTGCTTAGAAGAATTTAGAACTGCTGACATTCCACATCTGTGTAAGTAATAACTAAAGAGAGTACTTGTAAGACTTAGAAGGCTTAATATAGGCAAGACGGGTATGCATAATGCTCTTCTGTTCTTTTCTGTACTTTCTCCAGCTGCCAGGGATTGGGATTTCAATGTCAGGGCTGATTATACTAGATTGGAGAAACTGAGGGAGGCAAGTGGTATGTATGCAACAGAAGAGAAGTGTTATTGTAACATTAAAAGTTAAAGATAGCTTTTTTGGTATTTTACAGAGTTGTATCAAATTGAGCATGCTTATCCCAACTGTAAAAACAAGTATGCATGCATTAGTCTGTACCACAAACCAATTGTAAGAGTCAAATATTACACTTTAGTTAGAGGCTGTGGGTTCAAATGCCACAATTTACAACTATACAATACTGTTATTTCATCAATAATATTTACATTTAATTAAAAACTCTATACCAGTGGCACAACTGCCCTGCTACAAACTGTAATCTGTATAACTGGAACATGCATATGTGCAATATATGCACATTTCAAGGATTACTCACATCAATCTGTAGTATAGTGTGTATCTGTTAGGAGGTATACTTAAATGCAAAACTTAAGATAAAAGAGTTGTGTAATTGTGGTAATGCATTGTATGTTACATTTTATCTCCTTTTTTCTCTCACCCTAACCCTTATCTTTCTTTTTTATTTTCTTCATTTTTTAAATATTTTTTCTTTTCTTTTTTTTATTTTGATTATGTGTCGCCAAAATGCATCCATGTCATCCATATGTACCACATCACTAAATGCTCCACAGCACAGTGAGGTAAGCCAGCTCCATTGGATCAGCCGGCGCCCACTCCATTGCCTCCAGCACCAATGCCTAGCATGAATGGGAGCCAACCTGTCAACACAGCGTCTGCTGCTCCTGCACTACCTGCACCCTTAGGTAGCCCTGCCCTGGAGGCTCATCCAGTGGTACCGTCTGGGCACCGTGGCAGAGGTGGTGATTTCATCACCTGCAGTGAGTTGGCAGGGATGATGCATAGGGTCATGCACTGCACCATTGATGCACACCTACACTGGATGGAAAGGCTGCTCTCCCTCATGTTCCATAGGAGGAGGAGATGTTAAGCACTCCAGCCACCACTGGAGTAAGGTGAGAGTGATGACAGTCCAGTGGGTGAGGACTCAATTCTCACTGTCTTCAAGCTTGATGGTCACAGGCCTGGGTTTCCCCTCCCTCACCCCAATCATGATGTCCCCCAACCTTCTGTGTACATCACTGTCCCTGTCTCTTGTCTTGTTTGTCTGCAATTGCTTCCTCACCTACCCAACTTACCTGACCCAGACATACCTACGTCCCTTCCCCAATATTCCTCTCTCTCTAAAATAAAAAAATAAATGGGCACATGTCCCGCAAAAAAAAAAAGTCATATACATAGCTCTCCATTTCACAATTTACACACATGTCTTCTTGACACACTTGATTCAGTCCAATTGGCTATACAACATGATTGCATTGTGGTCAACCCTCTTTGTTCATAGGTTCATAGGTGTTTACTAGGCTAACAACCACAAGGGCCTTTTTAAGCCTAGCCATACATCCCATATCTCTGACAAGTTCTGATACTCTTGATAAGTGTAAGCATAAGCCTGGGAGATGAACTAGTTACATGTTACCTGTTTGCATCACAGACATAGGTGCCAAACCAGGGATGAATTTCCAGTTTCCCATCCAATTGTTCAAGTTGCACTTGAATTGAATTAGGGAGGAACTCTGCTTCACATGGATGGGGAGCCTGTTCCATAGATGAGGTAGTCTCTGGAATACATACCTATCTCTCCAGCAGGTCCTATTTATATCACAGGCAAGGTTTTAGTCTTTATAATGGGTAATTCCGGTACTGTTTGTTTTGTGGATATGCAGAAAATCCATCAGAATGAGGTCTGACAATTCTCTGTATGCCAAACACAGATCTCCTCTCAAAAGCCTGTAGGAGATAGGTTCATAGGTTCATAGGTTGGTACTAGACTATCAGCCCTAGGGCCTATACAAGAAATCCCAATCCCTCAGAGCCACATGCTCCAGGGATCTAAACCTTGTCATCACAATAAACAAAACATGCTGGAGGGATAGGTTCCTGACCCAGAGACTCCCCAGACTCTGGAATAGACTGCCCATACATGTCAAGCAGAGTGCCTCCTTGGCCCTCTTCAAAAGGAACCTTGACAACTGGATGGGAGAAAGGAAATTCAGCCAGGGGATCACGTCAGTCGCCCTGCTAGACAGGGGTCCTGGGAAGTAAATAGTGTGGGAAGAAATAGCCAGGGAATTGTTATGGCTAGGCTTGTATAGGCCCTACAGCTGATAGTCTAGTACCAACCTATGAACCTATGAACCTATCTCCTACAGGCTTTTGAGGGAAGATCGATGGCTGGCATACAGGGCATTGTCAGACCCCATTCTGATGGATCTCCTGCATATCCACAAAACAAACAGTACCAGAATTACCCATTCTAAAGACTAAAACCTTGCCTATGATATAAATAGGACCTGCTGGAGATATAGGTATGTATCCCAGAGACTACCCATCTATGGAACAGGCTCCCCATCCATGTCAAGCAGAGTTCCTCCCTAATCCAATTCAAGTGTAACTTGGACAACTGGATGTGAAACTGGGAATTCATCCCTGGTTTGGCATCTATGTCTCTGATGCAAACAGGTAGCCTGTAAATAGTTCATCTCCCAGGCCCATGCTTACACTTTTCAAGGGTATCAGAATTTGTCAGAGTTTTGGGATCTATGGCTAGGCTTAAAAAGGCTCTTGTGGTTATTAGCCTAGTAAACACCTTTGAACCCATGAACCTATGAAGTCCAACTTTGACAACTGCATGCTTGATTGTAAATTCACCACTGGAGAGGCACCTATGTCCCTCATAGACAGGTCCATTCAGTGCTGCTCACAAAATTGCTCTGCTAACAAACACCATCTAATTATGCTCAATAGGGGTATTTGTGTTTCATATAGCTAGGCTTGTAAACACCCTAGGGCCATTAGGCTAGTAACCTTCTATGAACCTATGAAGCTATGAACCTATGGAGCCCTACCAACATCTTCTCTCCAACATGGCCTGCTGATGTATCCACTATAAGGTGACATGCAGTCTTGTAAAAGTCGGATGTGTGCTGTGGGACTTGTGTAAGGCACTGAGTCCTGTAGTCTGTGTACTTAGGTAGGGTTTCTGTTCTCACTGCAGTCAAGTGTGTGTGTGTGTGTGTGTGTGTGTGTGTGTGCGTGTGTGTGCGTGTGTGTGTGCGTGTGTGTGTGTGTGTGTGTGTGTGTGTGTGTGTGTGTGTGTGTGTGTGTGTGTATGTGTGTGTGAGTGTGTGTGTCTAGACAGAAGAGCAGAATTGTATATCCTATGGTTACTTTTCCAGTGCCATGGACTGACAGGATTTTGATACTTGCACATGTCTACACATCCATTTCATGCAGGCTTCCCAACATCTTTCTTCAACATGGGCTACTGATGTCATCCACTATAAAATGACCTGCAGTCTTGTAAAAGTCAGACTTGGGGCATGGCACATGCATAAAATACTCAGTTCTGCAGTTTGTGTACTTAGGTAGGGGTTCTGTTCTCAGTGTGTGTGTGTGTGTGTGTGTGTGTGTGTGTGTGTGTGTGTGTGTGTGTGTGTGTGTGTGTGTGTGTGTGTGTTTCTGAGCCTTTCACACCAGCATGTGTTACACTGCTATTGCCACATTCTTCTCAACAGACACTGCTGTTGTCATCAGCTATAAACCCATGTCTGAGACACTCCAAGTCAGACTTGATCTGTGGCACTTGCATAACGTACTGAATTCTGTAGTCTGTGTACTTAGAGAGGCAGGGGTTCTATTCCCACTGCAGTAAAGTGTGTGTGTGTGTGTGTGTGTGTGTGTGTGTGTGTGTGTGTGTGTGTGTGTCTGTGTGTGTGTGTGTGTGTGTGTGTGTGTGTGTGTGTGTGTGTGTGTGTGTGTGTGTGTGTGCTCGCGTGCTTCCTTGACATTACACACAGTATTTTACACTAACATGTGGGACACTGTTATTAGCATATTGTCTTCAACCGACACTGCTGATGTCATCAGCTATATCAGATTTGTGGCTATGCAGTACTCTCACTATGGCAGAGTCAGAGACTGGCCTGGAGGTTAGGTAGAACTCACCTCATCCTATATGAGACAGATTACAGTGACATGGCTTTTAATCTATTCACATACATCATGTCATGGTTTGTAGACCCTGTGTTTTCTTGATGAGAAAGCCCTGTGGTCTCTCCAGCTGATGTGTGTGTGTCTGGTGAGGGACATGCAAAAGAGAGCATTATACGCTATTAGTATTCTGGAGAGGTTTGAGTACAATGCTGTCATCCAATCCTAGGATCTGAATATGATGGCATGACTTATGATGTGCCTACATAGGCTTTCAATACCGGTGTGGACACTTGGTGGTTGAAGTTCAGATAGCTATCTACATGTGTTCCCAGTGCTTGCATCACTGGATTTCAGCATAGCAGAAGTGTTGTCAGTGCTGAGATTAACATGGAATTCCACATTTCAGATGGACAACATAAAAAAGACACATTTCTGCATTTATTTGTAGATCATGTGCCTTTATCACCAATCATTTGTCTGTGTTAGCTCATCCTGTACTATGTTATCATCAGTGGACTCAATGATTGCACCCAATATGCAAGAATCAGCAAACTTGGTAAGCCAAAGGCCATATACTTTAGTCTGAACTGTCAAGAAATAGAGCCCAAACAGTGAAGGGTCAAGCACAGATGCCTGGGGTTTGCCAGTGGTGACAGCTGTACTGGCACAGGTTGATTCACTAACTTTCAAAGCATGTGTTCTGTCAGTGAGCCAACTGGTTACCCATCTAGTGATGTAAAGATTAATCCGCAGCTGGGAGGGTTTCTGAATGATACCTGTGGGGAAGATTGTGTCAAAACCCTTGGCCAGAGCATGATAGACAGTATGCACTGTTTTACCTTCATCCAGACCTATCACATGGAATCAATTGGTTGTGACAGTGCCACAGATTGCCTTCCTGATACGGTTGAATACACACTTCAACACACCCTACACATGAGCTTTGATCCTGTAGAAGGCTGTACATCAACATGCAGACATCTGGGTTAGGGGGACAGCACCTTATGCATGCATGTATAGAGACATCCAGACTCACCTCATCTGTGAGGTAGACCAACATGTCATCATGGACCTGTTCTAAATAGACACTAGTAATATTCTGGCTGTGTGAAACAGACCTGTGTCAGTTGTTAATGTTATGTCATATCTGCTACATCTGAAAGATGTCCTCAAAGAAGTCACTGAGGGCATGCATGATGATAACAGTATCATCTTGTGGAGCTTGAAGTGGTCAAGGCTTTTGACACAAATCCCCACTGAGGTATTCAATCAACACTGTCATATGTGGCCACAAACAGCTATCTCACCAAGTGGGTAGACCAGTGTATCACATAAGTGACATCTCACTGTGTTGAAATGTGTGGAGTGACCAATAGCTCAGGTCTAGTGATTGGGTCCATACATCAGAACTGTCTGCTAGGCCCTTTCTTGTTCATTATTTAAGTGATGGACTTCACAGATGACATACACATCCTGTGTCCAAACAGCTGACTGAAGGGCTACAGATTGTGGGCAATCATTGACTTCAGCTGTGATATTAGTATACTACAGACAGTATCAACATATACCAAAGATTGCTGCCACAGCCATGCCAGCACCTATAATGACAAGAAAACATGGGGGGATTTGTTAAGTCAGGAAAAGAAACACACAACCCAAGTGTAATGTGGACATCACACCCTATAATAAAAGCAATAGGTATGTAACCTGTGTCCTGGGGTAGATGGTAAGTGGAACATACATCAGGATGTGGTCACAGTGCTGACTACTCCCTTGCACGTAACACAAGAATTGAGTATGTGAAAGACATTCACATCTGAAGTCAAACTACCTTCATAGTCCCCAGCCTTCATCACACCAATAACTGAGTACAATGCACCCTTCTTCATGTACCTCCCTACACATCTTCCAGTGATGTGTAACCAAAGTGTACCACTTTTCACAGTGAGCTGTCATACAGCTTATTGGCCATACCTAGGTATTCTTTTTGTGCCATATACATGACTGTCTGATGGTACAGAACACCAGTCAAGTTGTTACACCAGATGCATGTGTACTACCTGTTCTGCTGATGCACACAGTACATACATGGGTGTTTGACAGCATTAATGGCATGGACATAATTTGTGATGGTGTGGATTGTGCTATATATATATATATATATATATATATATATATATATATATATATATATATATATATGCCATGCACAATCAACTAGACTGTATTGCTCATAATGTCGCATATAGGTGTAGCAGTGTCCCCATAACACCTCCAGCAGATGTTACAGTGCCAGGGCAGTGTGCATGGTTACTCTCATACAGTGTGGATGTATCATACTAGTTGTTCAGGTGTGTTTGTGCAGAATCATCTCTTATCACTCTAAAATATATTATGTCAGAGGCATGGGATTACTGGTGGTATTATTCTGATACTGTCCATGATTGCGGTAGGTTCTTTTCATGTTTTCCATGAGCCTTTATCTGTGCCCCACTTACTGGAGACCTTTGCTGAGAGTACACTCATATCCAGGCAAATCAGTTTGCTCAGCTTCACAAAATGTACCCTACCTTAATTGTATGTCAGATCCCTGATAGATGTCCTCTGCATTATTCATGTAAGGATGCTTATCTCACACAGACATCCTCACCATTGTTATGCCACCTTGTCTGACAGTCACATAAAACACATTTTCAATGTGCAATCCCTACTGTACCATACAGATATGTGATTGGTGTTGCTGCTACAACCATCTTCCATTGACATTCCCTCACCTGCTGTACATTAGGTTGTTTCACCTGTCCTCTTTCCCCAGGTTCATTCCTACAATTCATCTGTGCGTCCCTATTCAATACACACACTTCCCCTGAGTGTTTATTTTACATGGCAGTCCATGTACTATTACAGATCACTCACACAGCTTCAGTACAGAATGCTAGGAATGCGATATCACAATACTCTGCACTGTAGATTCACTGACCTGTACTGTGTTTAGCATATACTTTGCATTCATACCGCTCAACTATCCAGATATTCACAGGATGTCCAGATATGTTCCTTATCAAATTTGTGGCTTTCTGCCATATCACTGGGATGATCTCAGGACTGATGAGACTCACTATTGCATAAATTTCTGTTTCATACTTCAAATCCTTCAACACATGGACTTCTACCACATTTCTATACGGCATCTATGGCAAATATGTCCCTGTTTCTAGTCATTATCCCCATATTATATTGGCCTTTGTGCAGACGTGTTGAACTAAGTGATCGAGAGATATCTGTGAAGCCCTGGTGATCATTGTGACATTACGTGCAAAACCGAGGACTGTAAGTGCTCTGCTTTAAACAGGTTTGCTATCCATGCTCACTTACATGGTTTCTTGGCCAGGAGCACTATTGCCAGTCATGAAACCTTTCTTAGATGTGGCACATGGCATAAATATGAATTGCACGGTGGTGCACGGTGCTGCTCACCACACACCTCCACGCAATGCATGTAAACAATGTGTAGGCATCGTGTACAGCTTACATGGAGTTTATTGAATCCTGGGGAAGGTCCACCACAAAACTGGATTAGAGGAACTGACAGTTTAGAAAGCTGTAACATTCTTGATGCTGCCATGCACAGAAAGCAAAGCTGCAACAAGAGTAGTGTCAGATTTTAAAGCTCTTGGTTGAATAATGGTGCACTTTTTCTCTGTCTGTTTTCTGTGTGGCTGTAGTAAGTGTGTTAAGCAATCAAAACTGTAAAATTATCTCCAGAGAAAGAAGAGCATTTTGTAACCTTTATATTAGTTTCTACCGCTTTACAATAGTTTTTACAGTATTCGCATGACTAACAACATAAAAATGCAATGTCCAGTTATATTCCAAGAGCAAACATGGAAAAAAACTGCTAACATGACACCTCCCCAGCACTTCTAAAATCAGTGTTATTTCTTTTCATAGCTGTTCAGTTCACCATACATCAAGTAACTGCTGTGTCCACAAATATGAATAGTTCAGTATACTCAAACCCATTGAATGTCTCTCCATTTACCAGTGACATACAATCCCTATTAAGTGATCAAATCCCATCCCCAATTCCCTTTACCATGATCATTTTGCATACAAAGCAAAGTGATCTGAATACTGTTTTAATTTCTCGAGAAAAAGAGACAAATAAGCCACAATGAGGAAAGACTTCATTATCAGCTAATTTGCATGTCTCTCCCACAGACTTGCATACATTCAGACACACACACACACACACACACACACACACACACACACACACACACACACACACACACACACACACACACACACACATACACACACACACGTTAACTCATCATCCCTCTCAGTTGTCCATGATTTTACAGAATGTCCATGATTTTGAGATTTATATTTGCTTTGCCTTGTAATGGGCCATTGCAGTCAGTCATTAATTCCAGCCATTTAAGTTTCATACATCTTACTGTTCGTTTAAAGATTTTTTGCTGCAAAATCTCTTATTATATTAACTTTTGCAGTAATACTTCAAAAGTATCGCCGGTGTCTAGTGACCCCCATATTACAGCGTTTGCTTGTTAGTCTAGAAAAAGTTAAGAGGTATGGAAGCCCCTTCTAGCCAAACACACACACACACACACACACACACACACACACACACACACACACACACACACACACACACACACACACACACACACTCAAACACACAGACACACACATTCACCTGAGACTAAACATTCCCTTGCAAACATCCAGACATGCTCCGATACACATATGCACACACATATCCCTACCAGTACATATATCTTAAATTGTCTGACACTTGCCTGCTGTCTGGTCTCCCATTGAAAATAATGGATGAACATGGCCTTTTGGTTGCATAAACCTCATTAACATTTCAGGAGGACAGTACATGGCTAAGTAGTATATGCCACTCACCTGGAATGCCTAATTAGCATTTCAGTAGGCCATGGTGACAATCCACCACAGTGATTCTGCACATCGCAAAGAATCACTGAGAAGTTCCCCATCAGGGGAAAAAAACAACCACATTAGAGCTTACCAGAGGCAACTCTTTCTGAATTCCATGATTTTTCTCCCCACTACATGACTTTAATTACAGAACATCTTCAACTAGCAAATCCCTGCTATGTGCCCACACTTGCACAGGAAACAATGGTTTCCATTCTTTAAGGTAATCTGTGTTCATTGGCTGTATAACCAGTGGAATTATGTGTCTTTTCTCCATTTCCTTGATTACCATGGCTCCCTATGCAGGACTTAATGTTCTGCTATTATTTACCCACTCCATTGAGGGGTGGGATTAGGTTTCTAGGTGTTTACTAGGCTAACAACCACAAGGGCCTTTTTTAAGCTTAGTAGTGCATTTCAAGTCTCAGTCAAGTTCTCTCCTTTGATAAGTGTAGGCAGGAGCTTGGGAGGTGAAACATTTACAAGCAGGGCCCTGGGATGTGAACAATTTACATGCTGCCTGTGTCCATTAGAGACATAGCTTCCAAACTAGGGATGAATTTACTGTTCCCCATCCAATTGTCCAAGTTACACTTGAATTGGGTTAGGGAGAAAACCTGCTTCACATGGATAGGGAGTCTGTTCCAGAGAAAGTATAGTCTCTGAAATATATACCTGTCTCACGAGTAGGTCCTGTTTATATCACAGGCAAGGTTTAAGTATTTAGAACAGGTAATTCTGGTGTTATTTGTTTAGTGGATATGCAGTAGGTCCATCAGAATTGGGTCTGACAATGTCTTGTTTGCCAGGCATTGATCTCCCCTCAAGACTTGTAGGAGACAGAATACAAGGATTGGGCCTTGAGGTGGTCTGAAGAGGACATGTTACTTATGCTCTGCATGCTTTTAGTGAGGAACCTCTGTGGATTCCCAGTGATTCCTCTCTGATCCCTTAGCAACCTCTGTACCTTCTTCATGAAATCTTCTAACCTCATGACCTTCACTGATCCTGTATTTGTTATGGATGACAATCTTCTGAAAGATGTTGAATTAGGCATACTATTTCATTCAGTACTCTCTAGGCATACTTATCAATGACCCAGAATTTCACAGAATATCCATATTTTTGCATCTTATGTTTTATCTTTTCCTCATAAAAGCTGTGATTTTCTTACATATTGTTGAGCATTGCAGTCACTATATAATGACAGGTATTTGAGTTTTAGACATAATATCCTTCAGAAAATGCTTGCTAATAGAAGCTGTTATTCTAGCAACTTTCTAAGTTTATAAGAGCAGTACATAAAATCTGTCCCTGATTTTTGATCTTTGTTCCCTCCCTTTCATTATTTTTGCCTTTGTTCCTGATTCATAAGCTAAGAGGCTAAGAGGTATGTGTATGTATCAAGTATTTGAATCATGCTGCTGAGTGCGCTGACATTTTACAGTGAATCTAGCAGCTTCATAGCAAATAACCCTGCCTGTGGTTGGCTGACCTTTATTACAAGGTAGCACAAGATGTTTTGTTTTAGGTAGCATGTGACTCCATAAAGTCTGCAACAATTTCATGCACAAAGCCAACCATGTGCATTACCTGAATAAATATAGCATCAGTTTTGAAAATCAATACGTAATAGGAAAGCATGTTTAACATCTTAGCTCACCGTGTTTACTTCATGGCCATAGGACCCCCAGACTGTCAGTCACAGTCATGTTTAAGACAATACTTCCATTCTGTCTTCACTGCAAACTTTACAAGAATATGGTTCATAAGTGGTACCATATGGTCTAAATGTCCATAAAAGATAAGATTAAGTGTCAACTTTGTATAAGAAAGTAAGAAAAGGTGGAGGATTATCATTGCAAACTACAGATATTAAGTTCTGCTATACTAAATGGTTTAAATAATGTGCAGATATAGCCAAATCTGAATAACTCACTGGATGAAAGGCAGCCTTAAGAATAAATCAATAACACATTTAGCAGTTGGCAATTTTAATAATTCACTTACATATGTGTATACTTGTTACCTTGGTATATCTCTGACTTGAAATATAACCTATTTGCTATGATCCCAAGTATTCCAGTATTCTACACAGGTTGTAACACCTGCACTATTGTTTTTATAGTTGATGGAAATAAATACCTTTAGTTTTAAAACTGGTATGGAATCAGTGTCCTTTAAAAACTGATTTGTTGCCTAATTAGGTCACTCATTTCTATCTGCTCTCATGCTAAGCATGTTGCAGAGAACCCTGTACAGAATTTTGATTGTGATTACCCCGTTGACTTACAAATCTTTCAAAATGCTAATATACATTTTACTGGCACTAAGTGTACATTAAACTTGACTAAAAGCAGCTCAAGGGACATATCCTGTTGCTGCATTACAAAGGCTTTTCATTAGCCATGATTCAACCTACTCATATTAACCATATTCTCAGAAAGCAACTTGAAAGAACCACAGGGAACAAAATCAAATCAAAACCATATATGCATGAGGGCTGTGGGCATGCATGTGAGAATACAAATTTTACAGAATTTGAGGTTCAGTTTGAAACTGCTCTTAGATTCGATTAAGGTCTGTATTTTCATGACACATTAAACTGATTAGGAGGATTGCAGCTGGTTTAGCAGCCTAAGCATAAAGGGCTGCTTCTCAGCTTAGATAAATAGTAATGTCACAGATGAATAGTGATGTCATGGATAAATAGTAATGTCATAGATGACTAGTGATGTCACAGATAAATAGTAATGTCACAGATAAATAGTGATAACAGTTTATCTGTTTACTGTTTATACATTCTACAGCAAATGCTGAAAGCATCAAACCCTATGAGGCAATACGTAGCTAACACACTAGTAATAGGTGACTCTATAGTCAGGCACACTGACGTCCCACTCACTAGGCTGGACAAGGAGAAGGTTACTGTTAGCTGCCTGTCGGAGCCAGAATCCGCCACATAACACAAGCACTCAGGTCACTCCAGAACAAGTACAAATATGACTGTCATTGTTCATGTTGGTGTGAATGACCTGAGACGTACCTCCCTGGACTACATGAAAGAGACATGGAAGAGCTCTCTGATCATTTAGCCCAGGAGGGTATGACCCTGACCCTGAGTAGCATCCTTCCTTCACCAAGAATGATACTGCAGTATAAAGAAAAAAATGATTAACTTCAACAATTGTCTAAGCTTCTGGTGTCATTCAAAGGGGATCCAGTGTCTGTCAGCCTGGGACAACATGCTCGACAAGCCTTGTTGCTTTGCAAGAGATGGCTTGCACCTGTCACCCCTAGGCTTTCAAATACTGGCCAAGGCTCTTGCTGCCACCATAGTGCCTTTTTTAGACAAGGCTCAAAAGTCAAACCCACCTCCGTAAACAGCACAAAAAAAAAATGAGGGTTATGCTACTCAACGCCAGGAGTTTAAATCTCAAAATGCACATGCTCGAAGCACTCCTCAGTATGGAGAACGTCGACATACGTGCAGTAACTGAAACCTAGTTCAACGCTCCACAGAGCACCCCAGCACTACCGGGCTACAACTCAAACCACACATTTCGGCCACAGAACATGGACCGAAACACAAGAGGAGGAGGTGTATCCATATTCATCAAGGATACCTACACCTCCAGGTTAGTGGTGCAGCATGATACCTCTGAGATCATCCATGTGCAACTAACATCGGGCAAATCTGCAATGCAAATTGTGGCCTTCTACAGATCACCCTCCATGACCTAGGACCTCCACTCCGCCTTTCTGGGGACACTGGAAAAAAATGAAGGTCCTACCAAACACCCTGATATTGGGCGATTTCAATTACCCTACTGTTAACTGGGAAAACTACTCAAGTACAAATTCCCAGGTCCAGCGCTTCCTGGAATTTATCAACTCAAATGCCCTGGATCAGCTGGTAAACTCCCCTACCAGAGATGAAAACATATTGGACCTGGTCATCACCAACATGGGCGACAGGTGTTCCACACCAGAGGTCAACCCGTCACTGGTTAGATCAGGCCATAAACTAATCATTCTGGATGTCCACACCACACCACCACCCCCAACCAAAGGAACCACAGTGAAAAACTTTTCTATAGCAAACTTCAACTTACTTAAGACAGAGGTGGTAAGTTTCACAGCCCCCACGCTAAAGGATAACAGTGTCCAAGATGCAGGAACCTGTACAAATGCACTCTATGAGCACCTACAAGGATGCATGGATCATGCTATCCCTAGCAAAACCAAGACTCATTCCCCTAAGAGAAGGAAACCAGTCTGGTGGACCCCTGCCATAAACAGGCTATACAATAGAAGGGGGAAACTAGTTCAGAAAAAAAGCAAATCTCAAGAAGGAAAGACATCCCTGATCAGTATCAGTAAGAAACTAATGTCCCTCATAAAATCATCCAAGGCTAATTTCGAAAGAAAAATAGCCAAGGATTCGAAAGATAACCACTAAGCCTTCTTTAGCTATGTCAAGAATCTAAGTGGCAACTCGCAGATATGCTCTGAACTAGTGCAAAATAGCACAAAATATACTGAACTTACTGGTTCCCAAAGGGCCCACAACAATACTGGAAAAGTGTAGTGTCCAGGAAATCACAGATGCACAGGTGAAATCAGCCTTTCCAAAAGCCAAAAGCACAGCGTCAATGGGGCCAGGTGGTGTCCCAGGCTGCGTCTTGCATGAACTACAGAACGAACTAACCCCCCACCTAAACACACTGTTCAACCTCAGCCTCTCCACAGGCTATGTGTCCATAGAATGGTGCACAGCAATGGTTATTCCGCTGCACAAAGGAGGGGCTACAACTGACCCTGGTAACTATTGCCCCATAAGCCTGACTTGCCTGGTCTGCAAGGCTATGGAGCGCATCATCATCATCATGGAACTCATTAACAAAGACATTGGGAACCTCCAAACACTTGACCCGACCCAGTTCGGCTTTGTTAAGGGCAGATCATGCCTACTAAACCTGGTTGACTTCTTCGAGACAGTCACCAAGACCATAGATGAGGGGAAGGAGGTTCACACAGCCTACCTTGACCTCATCAAGGCTTTTGACACCATTCCCCACTCAGGAATTATAGAAAAACTCACCAGCCTGAACATAAACCCCTACGTCATGGGATGGATTGCCAACTGGCTTACAGACAGAACTCATACAGTAAGAATAGCGGGCTCCAGGTCCGACTCTAAACCAGTCACAAGTGGTGTCCCACAAGGCTCAGTCCTGGGACCCCTACTATTTGGCATATACTTCTCAGAAGTATAGGCAAACACAGGAGGACTATGGCTAACCAAGTTCGCCGATGACTGCAAACTGGGAGCCATAATTGACTCTCCGGCTGACACAGACATTCTCCAAAAGGGCCTTACTGAAATGGACACCACGTGTCAAAGTCATGGTCTCAAGCTAAATGCCAAAAAATGCATAGTCATCCCATTTGGGAAAAACAAAACACCCATGAATTACCGCACAGGTGGCAGCCCCCTTAATACGGAAGAGGTAATAAGAGATCTGGGGACCCAGGTAGATAGTAATCTCTCCTTTGACAATCATGCTGCCAAAGTAGTTAGGAAATCCTTCTATGTAGCTCATTTAATTACTAAAGGGTTCACATCTAGAAATAAAGAGGTTATAGTGCCCCTCTACTCATCACTCATCAGACCCATCATAGAGTACAATGCCCCATTTGGGATGTACCTTACAAGACATTTCCAACAGCTGGAAAGACGACAAAAGTACCCCACCAAGAGGATTACTGGCCTCAAACATATGTCCTATGCAGCCCAACTGGAAAAAATCTGGCTGTACTCAGTGGCATATTGCTTACTCAGAGGTGATCTCTGCCTGACTTACAAAGCCATGTCCAACTCAGAATTGATGGGCATGCTCCACCTAAAGAAATCCAAGTCACTGCAAGCCACTCGCTCTAGTGAGTTAAACCTCACCACAACAATAAATAGAACATGCTGGAGGTATAGATTCCTGTCACAGAGACTCCCCGTACTTTGGAACAAAATTCCTAACTACATTAGGCAGAGCCCCTCACTAACACTCTTCAAGAAAAATCTTGATGAGTGGATGGGTAACAGAACATACACCCCTGGGATCACTTCACTGGCTCTTCTTACAGAGGTTCAGTTAATTAATCAATGGGTTGGCGAAAGCTGACACACTCTGGCTAGGATTATAAATGCCCTCGGGCAGATAGCCTAGTACCTACCTATGAACCTATGAACCTATGTTAGAATAGGCTTAATGTACTTAACTACCACAGCCTTAAGAATCTGGTTTGGCTTTTCACTAACTCTAATTTTTTGTGTTTACAGTGTAAAGAAATAAGAGTGTCAAGCATAATTTAAACCTCTTATAGTTTCTGCAAATGGAGCAAAGCTTATCTTCCTCATACATACTATGTCATTCTGCTACAGTCTGGAAGTGTCTAAATGCTGTCATAGCCTACAATGAAGTATGTACTAAATCTAGTCACTTAGACAGTGATAATATCTAGCATCTGCATTAGTTCATAGACAGTTAAACACCCACCCGGTATGAAATATATTTGGTCTGCATTTACATAGGTTTGACTTGTACTTCCTAGAATACTGAAGATGATTCTAAGGGTTTTATACAATAATTATTAAGAAAGCTATAATAAAACATCAAAGCTCCCTAGTGAATGTGTAAATACCATAAGGTATCAAAATCACATCACATCAGAACAAAATATTGTAAAGCACAATATCACACAGAACTACCAAATCATCACTTCTGTAGGATCTGCACCTCCCCCAGGGTGAGGTATCTACTGCATCCCCCCACACCTTTAATCTTTAAATATATTACATACTACTGGTGATGCTTGATGCTGAATATCCTGAAACTACATGAGCTCAATTAAAAAGGTAGTGCCCTGTCCTTATGATAATCAGCTGCAGTAAACAATTGTTTTGCTTTGCCACATGGTCTGGTTGGTCCTTTCCTCTCTGGCTTCACCAGTCCTCATAATGGTCTTGTTGGTCCTTTCTGCTCCTGCTTCAACAGTCTTGGTAATCTTACATGTGCCCACAGGTGAGTAGCCTGCTGTGCTCTGGCCTCATCCACATAGAGTAAATATCCCCTTGTGGCTCAATGCAGTCCATTTACTGACATTGTGTTATGAATACAAACCTGAGTTTGTCTGTAGATAATGTTTACATGGCACTATGAGGGCAACACTGTTATCAGTCATGGACTCTATTTATATAAATAAACACACACATACACATAGATATATATAAACTTTTTTTAAGTAGAAATGATTCAAGATGGGAAAGGATGTTCTCACAGACAAGGACAGTTCACGGTTTTACAGCCTAGTGTCCAATAAAAATCTAGGGTGCCACATATGACACACTGCTCATCCAGTCTAGATAATAGATCAACATCAAGGCTCAGAGAACAGTCATGTGCAGTTACTTACTTACTTCCAATACCCAGAAGTTCAGAAGACTGTGGATTCTACCCCCATAGCAGGTCCTTGAAGTTCTAGTCCATTACTCACATGGTACTGCAGTGTGATGTGGGTTCTGCTCCCATTGCCAGTCTTTCGAGTCCTAGTCAACTACTGACATGATAAGGTAATATGATGTGGGTTCTCTCCACATAGGAGGGAGACTGCCCTTCATAGAAAACATTAAACTGAAGTCTCCATTGCCAAAATTAGGGGTATGTCAGGAGGATATTAAAAATCCCATGGTACTTGTTGACAAAGAACCTCTTCATTAAGGACCATAAACTAGATGAAGAACATAGTTTAAATTCATAAACTTTTAATAGCAATTTCCTATTGTCTCAGGTCCATAGTATTCAAAAGAGTATGTGATAATTATCCAACAGTATTTAAATGACCCTACTAATTAAGCCTCATCTATCAAAATATAGAATCATTTGAGCACTTAATTATAACCCCATTTCCTTAAAGTTGTAACATTTCAGTAGTGATACTGTAAAATCTAAAGGAGTTGAACATTAGTATTTCATTAAACAGATATTTAGACTTGATTTGATCATTGTATCCATCTGGGAGAAACTGTATGGAATTAAAACATCATTTGTGCTTCTATTTTAAGATATTGGAAATAGACTTTTCTACTACAGACTGCACTGGATACAAATAACAGAATTGTGCTATTCTGTATAAGGAACCCTAACATGTGAAACTAACCCACCTTGTGTCTTCTCCAGCCTAATGTCATACAAATACTTGTGCTTAAGCATCCTTGTTGGCTGTCTGTTATAAATCACTATATGGAGTGCACACTACATTGTTAGTTTGGTGCAGAAGTTGATTTGTAACTAATATCTGACTGCTCAGGATCAATACATGTTTCTTAGCTGCAGGATGAGATATATGAGACTATGACCTATCACTGATCTTCATTCAGTAGTACATTATTTCAGTCTCCTTTTGCAGACTGTGTGACTCTGAGAAAGACAATTTATCAGAAATTACTGTATAGCCACCCATGAAAAGAGGCTTTTTTCCATTGGGTTTCCTAGTTAATAAATCATAGGATCATAGGAGATTACTAGGCTAATGACTCTGAGGCCCTTACAAGCCTAGCCAAGAGTTTATCCCCAGAAAAGAAACCACAATCAGCACCTGTTGCCCCTGTCAATGAGGGACATAGGTGGAACCCCTGGGACAAATTTGTGGTTGCCTATCCACTCATCAAGGTTACACTTGAAGAGGGTCAGTGATGTACTTTGCTTGAGCTGTATGGGAAGTCTATTCCATTGGGAAACAAACCTGTCTCTCCAGCAGGTTTTGTTAATGTCACATATTAGATTTAAGCCTTTTGATCAGGTACTACATGAGGATTTAGAATTACGGATATGGGCCATCTCTAGTAGAGCAGAGTCTGAGATTGCTTTGCAGGTGAGACACAGGTCATCTCTGAGCAATCTGTGCGATACAGAGTAGATTGATAGTGATTTGAGCCTGTCCACATAGGACAGGTGTTGGAGGCCATGGATTCTTTTTGTGAGGTATTTCTGTGGCCTTTCCAGGTGGTGCAGGTGTTTGGAGAGGTACATACCAAACTGGGTGTTGTACTCAATTATTGGCTTAATAAGAGAGGTAATAACCTCCTTTTTTCTGGATGCAATCCCTTTACTTATGAGATGAACCAAGCAAAAGGCTTTTCTGACCACTGTCGCTACATGATGGTCAAATGTGAGATTGTTGTCAACTTGTGTACCCAGGTCTCTCACCACAGGTTGTGTGATTAGGGGGTTGCCGCTAATGTGGTAATCATTAGGGGTCATGTTTTTGCCGACTGGTATGATAATACATTTTTTTGCATTTAACTTAAGGCCATCACTTTGGCACCAGTCATTTGTTACTCTGAGACCCTCCTGAAGTTTGTTAACATCATTTGGAGAGTCAATGACAGCACCCAACTTACAGTTGTCCACAAACTTGGTCAGCCATATGCATTTTGTCTTTGCCTGGACCGCTGAGAAATAGATGCCAAACAATAGGGGTCCCAGAATAGATCCTGGGGGGACACCACTAGTAACAGGTCTGCTATCGGAGATAGTGGCACCTATTTTGACCTTGTGGGTCCTATCAGTGAGCCAGTTGGCCACCCACCTGATGAGATAGGAATTTACACCAAGTTCTGTTAGGTTTTTGATGAAGCCCGAGTGGGGGATTGTGTCAAAGGCTTTGGCCAAGTCAAGGTAAGCTGTGTGTACTGACTTCAATTAAAAACATTGCATTTATTGCACGTACAAATTTCAGGAGAGATAGTCAAACCCCTTACATTTAAAAACTCCAGGAGGCAGAGGCAAATTCCTTTCAGCAAATCATGGGGATACTCCACTCAAAATACACTGCCTTATTCCTCTATCATGTGTAACAAAATCTACCAAACCTACCAATTTTCATAAATTACATTTCCAACCTAGTGCCTAAAGGTAATCATGATGATACTAAATTGTACAAAACTCCACCAAAAGATACCTTGGAAATATGGTTCAGTTACCTCCCCAAAAGGAGAGACACTCTCCACCCTGCATTTCCTTACTAATGTATACTAACCCTAAACTGGCCTCTGCCCTTAACCCCAACCCAAGTGCTGTAGTTAGCTACTTTTAAAACCCAATCTGGAACCCCTCTGATAGAGAAAACAAAGCTCCACTTGAGTTGTGGAAAAAAAAAAAAGACTTCATCCCACCCTAGCTATGTTACTGCCGAATCTTACACACACACACACACACACACACACACACACACACACACACACACACACACACACACACACACACACACAAAAAACACTAAGTCTATTCCATTCTTTAACCCTTACTCCAACCCTAACTGGCAAACACTTGCAGACACCCTTACAACCCTAATGCAGAAATTTTCAGTATAGATGAAAATGTTGACATTTAAACCAACAATCCCATTTACTGTAGCCAAAATAATTGATCCTCCTCTCTTCATCACCTTCAGGACTTGATAAAGAACTTTCAATCTTTTTCCAAAGCAGTTCACTCTGTCAACTGACTATCTGACAAAATAAACTGCATCTATATAAATAACTATATACATAGCAAGAGATGTGGATCTATAGTGAATCATCAATGTATACTGCATCAGGATTTAATATACTGGTTCATGCAAGCATTATAACTATCCTGATCCATCAAAAGCATAAACTTGGCAAAACCACTGACCCCACTGAACCTCCCACACTCTTTCAACTTTAAATGTACTAACTGTGAGACTGCACACCAGTGGGCATAGGACTAAATCCTTATTCCACTGTCTCCCAGTCTCACCAATAGACATAATGCATGGCTCCTTTGCAGTGTAAGTGAAGGGAACATAACTATCTATTGCCATTCACTTACAGAACTACACAACATTGATAAACACACATTGATTAAATTTACTCCGATTAAATGAACCAGTAGTACAAATAACTGAAACACCTATTCATAAAATGTGTGTCTCCTAAAGATTATATATGTGCATATGCAGACATAAAATACTCCCTATTTCATTCAAGCATTTAAAATTTTTAGTATAGCATTTACAGCCCTCTCTTCAGCTGCTAAATCTTACAATGCCAAAAATAGGAAATAGTTCTTAGGCAAAATCACACATCCTCTTCACTTATTCTCTTCTAAAATCCCCAATTATCTTCTCCCCCTAGTTTTCCTCCATATTTGGTGTATTTACACGTTTCTTCAATATTTTAACATTTCCATGCACTTCTGATGTCCCACAAACCCCCTTATATGCTGCCCTGCCTGTAATATATAATGCCTACTATACCCTGTGACTCTCTTTTTATTTATCTTTTCCATAAAAATGATCACAATCCCTTTTCCATCGTTCACAAATGACATTTCTTCTTCAACTTGCTCCACCACATACCTCTGCTATTCTTTCCATGCCACCGCTTTTTTCAAATAAACCCTTTTTATCTTTTTATGCTCTTAGGTCCTTCCTACTGTTCCTGTCTCAAAAACCTTGTGTACTTTTTGTCCTGATTGTATACTTTCTTCACTTCTTTACATTGCTGTTTTCTCATTTATCCATAAACATTTGTTGACTTCTTTTTCTCAAGATGTTCAACCACTCTTCAAGCTCCCTAAATAAAAATGTTTTATTCTTTTCTGATCTTCTGATACACCTTCCATGGCAAGCACCATCTCAGTCTGCTATGAAAATCTTGTTGTTTTAGACTTGCATTTATTTAAGAATATTGAGTCAGAAAGACTTAAAACCAAAACACACAAAAGAGAAGCAAGCAGTAATATTTTCCTTCATTTTGATAGTGTGAGTCTTTGTTTTTAAGTAAAAAATTATTAGGGTCAAGCCATTAGATACAGCAGATTAACACCCAACAAATTAAAAGGGATTCCTGATTAATATAGAGCCAGACATTACTCTGAAGCAATCATTTCTACAACTATAAAAGCAGAATCTGATGGTAGAAAATACACATTTAAGCCCATTATTGAGACAGACAACAGACAAGAAAAGTGTGCACATCAAAGTGGTGCAAGTGAATAAAAGCTGGCCATGAAACTGCAGCTTATTACCAGGTTGGCAAGTAGGAAAAGAAATTCATGATAACTGAAAAGTGTCAGTTGTTAATCTAGATATACTAGAAAAGGTTGTCCTAAAAACTGTAATTTTAATGTATTTTGTTTTTGTTCAGGATAACACCACAGTGATAAAAACAATAGGTAAGAAAACCTAACAGAAGTTGACACAAGGCCTTCACAAATAAGATGAACATTATACAACTTGACATAATGAAAGAAAGACAGAAAGATAGAAAGAAAATAAATCTTTTATGTACTTGAACAGGTAATATGTCTGTAACTGCTCAATCGTGCAACATGCTGTACAGATGCTGACTTGGATTGGTTGTATAGTAAATAAGCAGATATTGCAAAGAGGTACAGCTGTCCTTGGGAAGATAATATAAGCTATCTGCAAACTAGGATAAACACAGTTGAAAACTTGGAAAAGACTGCAAATAATGACACCATGTAGAAGAAAGAAGAAAATTTAGCAGAGATTGTTGTAGATTTTAAAGTTTTTTTTTTTTTTTATTTCTCTCTGTTTTTTTTTTTTGGAAATAAGTTATTAATTTTTTTAAAAGAAACAAACATTACTGGCAAGAGATTGTAGTGGGTTTTAATGTTT
This sequence comes from Protopterus annectens, assembly GCF_019279795.1. NCBI lineage: Eukaryota > Metazoa > Chordata > Ceratodontiformes > Protopteridae > Protopterus > Protopterus annectens. The sequence goes on from NC_056749.1 coordinate 699,314,197, forward strand.
TTTTTCTTTCTCTCTCTTTTTTTGGGGGGGAAATAAGTTATTAATTTTTTAAAAGAAACAAATATTACTGGTAAGCAACTGTTTGATAAATAAGCACCAATTTTATTATGCAATTTACACAAAAATAAATAAATAAATAAGAAATGTTGCAGTTTGTAATGGAATATGCTCCCAAGATCGCTATATGCCAAATAATAAAAAAAACTACAAAAAAAATAGCAAATCTAGAGTTTTCACTGTGTGATACCTTAAACTTCCTGTAATAGAGACCTCTGGGATACATGCAAATGACCCCTTAAGGATATCAAATGTTTCAGCTATACAGATTGTGAATGTCCATGACTTTTTATTTTTTCTTTTTCAGTCTTTATAGATACATTTAGGCCAATAAAGCTAAAGCCCAATAGCTGTAGGCTTGTATGTTTCAACTATCTTAAGATCTCAGAAGCACAGCACAAGTGGATTAGTTGGCTACAATTTAGAAATTCAAGGTCTTTACACCCAACTGATGTCCATAACCATTAAGGTGTCTGCAAAATATCCCAACTAACATCCAAAACCAAAGAGTAAAAAGGTCACACAGACAAACCAATTAATAAAAAAACTACAAAAAAAATTAGCAAAGCTACAGTTTTCGCTCTGTGATACTTTAAACCTCCTGTAACAGAGGCCCATAGGCTATATGCAAATGACCCCCTAAGGACATCAAGTGTTTCAGCTATATGGCTTTTGAATGTCCACAACTTTTACTTTTTCTTTTTCAGTCTTGTACAAAGCACGCAAATCAGTGACATTAACAATGGATTATACAATATTCATTGTAATATAATAATTAAAAATATATATTTTTGCGAATAATTTTGTACATCTTAATTTTCAGGGAGAGATTCAGACAATGCTTTAGACATGAACATATTTAGATGGCACATTTTATTTAATGTCAGTTGATGGGTGCATTTCAGAAAGGTTAGCATGAAGAGTAAGCCTGGTATTCACACTGTAGTAACCATTTCCGATTCAGAGACAGCCCTACTACACTGCTGTACCATAAAATGCCACAGCACCATGGTGGGCTGTCTATGCAGTCACCCACAAATGCTAATAAGGCATTCCAAAGGAGCAGGCTATCTTAATTAGCCATGTGGCCTAATGGAGTTGGCCATGTGGCCTAATGGATAAGGCATCTGACTTCAGATCAGAAGATTGTAGGTTCAGGTCCTATCATGGTGGTACTGCCATTGAGCTAGTAGTTACATCCTACAGAATGGCCTCACTGTGACCAACGACTGGTGTCAGAACTATGGCCTTAAGCTCAATGCCAAAAAATGTGTCATCATCCTCTTTGGGAAAAACCCAGTTCCCATGAATTACCACATTGATGGTAGTCCACTGAACGCAGAAGGTGTTATAAGAGATCTGGGAACACAGGTTGACAGCAACCTCTCTTTTGATCACCACATTGCCACTGTGGTCAGAAAGTCCTTCTGTGTGGCACATCTCATTACTAAGGGTTTTGCATCCAGGAAGAAAGAGATCATTGTCTCCCTCTACTCTTCCCTCATTAGGCCAATCATCGAGTACAATGCCCCATTTGGCATATACCTCACTAGACACCTGCAACAACTGGAGAGGCTGCAGAAGTACCTCACAAAGAGAATCCTAGGCCTTAAACAGTTGTCCTATATGGACAGACTCAAATAAACTCCAACTATTCTCTGTCTCATATCGTCTACTTAGAGGCAATCTCTGCTTGACTTACAAAGCCATGTCTGACCCAGCTCTGTTAGAAGTGCTACATCTAAAGAAATCCGAATCCCTCCACACCACACACTCCAGAGACCTCAACCTCATTACCACAATTAACAGAACATGCTGGAGGGACAGGTTCATAACCCAGAGACTGTCCATGCTATGTAACACACTTCCCATACATGTCAAGCAGAACACCTCGCTGACCCTATTCAACAGAAATCTTGATAAGTGGACGGGGAACAGAAAATTCACCCCGGGGATAACACCAGTGGCTGTACTCGACAAAGGCACTGGGAACTAAGGTTGGGTGGCACTATGCCAGGGTAATCCTATGGCTAGGCTTGTAAAGGCCCCAGGCCCATTAGCCTAGTACACACCTATGAACCTATGAACTTATGTGCCTCCCTCCCCCAGAAATGCCTGCATAAATTACCTGAGCCAGACATGTTAATAAACATAGTCCAAAACTCATCTTCACAAATTGTTTCTAATCGGTGAAACTGCATTAGAGGTACGTTCTGGGTGTTTAGTGGCAAGGTAGTGGCAGTGGGTGTGTGCATGTATGCATGTGTGTGTGGTTGCATGTGTGAATATATACTGAGAGATGAGTGGCCTCAGATGTATATAGCTGAGTGTGTGTGTGTGTGTGTGTGTGTGTGTGTGTGTGTGTGTGTGTGTGTGTGTGTGTGTGTGTGTGTGTGTGTGTGTGTGTGTCAGACCTCTCAACCATACCAAATTCCTCAGTATTTACCGGTTTTAAGGGCAAAATATTGGGGTCCCACAAATTCCTGAGTGGCCCCCTTAATTTCCAAATTTCCCAGTCTCTCTCCCCCCCCCCTTTTTTTTTTATATAATTTACCACTTTAAATTTTTGGCTAATGTCACCAAGCATCACCAGCCTATAGGGGCTTGTGTGAGAGGAGTGATGACATCAGTTACTGCCTGCTGGACTCGGAGGGAAATAGGGATAGCTGCTGGCATAAATTTTGCAGAGTCCTCCAGGTAAGAGGAAAAAGCAGCTGTTATTGTCGGCCTGTATAACTGTGCATTGTATTATAACTTGACTATTCCACTACATTTAGTTTCTCTGTCTGCTGTGTTCAACCGTGCCGGTTGTCATTTATTTACTTAGTTATGCTGGCTGGCCAAGTTTGCTAAACAACACATTTATTTAGTTTGTCCTTGTTTGCTTTGCTGGCTGGCACTTTATTTAGTTTGTCTGGCTGGCTGTGTAAGTTTATCTTGTTATGCTGACCAAGAAGAGTTTGCTATGCGGCACGTTATCATGCTATAACTGCCGATGCTGCATTCATTCTTATTTAGCTGTGTTTTAGTTCATGTTACGCTGGCCGCATTTGCTACACATTTATTAAGTTGCTGTTGCTGCATTCAGTCTTATTTAGATGTTTTAGTTTGACCGTTGCTGGCCGAGTTTGCTACACATTTGTTAAGTTACCGTTGCTGCATTCAGTCTTATTTAGATGTTTTAGTTTTGCCATTGCTGCCTTAATTAGTTGCCATTGCTGCATTCAGTCTTATATAGATTTTTAGTTTTGCCATTGCTGGCCGAGTTTGCTACACATTTATTTAGTTGTTGTTGCTGCATTCAATCTTATTTGGCTGTTTTAGTATTCAATTTCAATCATATTTAGCTGTAGTTCTGCTTCTACCGTTGCTGCCTTTTAGGTGTGCATGTGTGAGTTTCTGAAAGAGACGGCTGAATGTGCTGGGTTTTAAGCAAAAAAAGATATAAACATTTACATACACATGCAGTATAATTTTGGTTGATATAGCTGAATGTAGTCTGTTCAATAACTGAAATCGACCAGTTTATACCAGACATGGATAAGGGTGGACTGAAGGGACAAACTGCTTTTATCTACCTTTGAAGTGTGTGTCTCTATGTACCACAGAGACGTAGCGATGTCACAGCAACACTTTGGTTTCTACCTTTTCATTTTATGGCTCTATAGAAATGGTTGAATACTAGTATTGTCAACTCCTCTTATTAATGAATAAATGCTTAATCACATATACGCTCCAGTAGCAGCAGGTTTGTAGTGCATAATGCATTGTATTCTTTATTTACATATTAATAGTTTCTGTTAATTACCTCCTGTGCTGATTATTCCTTGCTTCCATGGAAATTACTAATATTTCTTTTGTTCTTTATTGCTACTTGTTGTTTACTTTCATGTGAAGTGTTTTATATATTTTTCTGTGGAAAAAAAGGAAAAGAACATTAAATGATTTTGTATTTTTGTGATTTGCAGGGACTGCTCTTATTGTGTATATGAAAAACATTCTGCCTTGCAGAACCTCCTAGATGAGAGATCCTAACAACAGACCTCCACTATTTTGGATTAGTAATAATGTTGTTATGCAGGAGCAAAGCTGCTATGACAACAGCCCTCCTATTTAACCAGCACACTGACGAATAATAACAACAGTCCAAAAGCAGATGAAAGATGAGATAAGTTAATTTGCAGCTTTAGTTAATAAGCCATGGAGGGCGTCACTTGAGTATCCAGAAAACAGACACAAGTTTGATTCTTTCTTCTGTTTACTTATTTTACATTTTAAATATTTTCATTAGATGCAACATTTTAAATTGTGACTTAAGTACATAGACAATAATAGAAGAGAAAACAAACCGTAATAGCAATGCCATTGCCATTTTCAGGTGAGAGGGGGCAGGCAAGTAGTGTAACTTGATTGGGTTAGTAAACACTACAATAAAATATTATACTCTTAAGGGGAATGTTTCTGCTTAGGTAAATATCTTAAGATTCAAAAACCAGCAATATGACACAGTTCAATGCAAACAAAAAAAAAATCCAATCTGCCCATCTAACATAAATATCATGACACTTACTAGTATCTATCTTGGCTCTTTTAATTCTGACGCATTTGTCTGCCTAGTACACTACATCCCTCTACAAGAGCCCATTGGTTTGCCTTTTGGAACCCTCATTTTTAATTGCTGATTGTGGGGGAAGGAGAAGAGACTTAAATGTGTAGCATGCTCTTATGCACTGTAGCAAATTTGTGTGTATGAAATGCACCAGTTAGGAATACTTGGTGGTTAAGGTTACTCAGGCTCAAATCCTACATCTTAGGTACAAGAAGCAAGAGCCTGAATTCTCTACCCATACCACCATTTCTGATTGAAGAAGGTATAGCTCTCAACTGTACAAATTTTCACAAAATGTCTGGAATGTTTGTCTCTTACTTTTCAATGGAGCAGTGGTAGTGTTGTTGCCTCACAGTATGAGGTTCTCTGGTTTGATTCTTGGCTGAAAAGTGCCTTCTGTTCTGTGTTGAGTCTGCATGTTCTCCCTGCATTTTGTGTGCATTTCCTTTGGGTGCTCTGGTTTCCTCCCATGATGCAAAGACATACAGGCACTTTACTTGTAGATGAAAAAAAAATATGAAGTTGTTTGCTAGCAGTAACCTCTTCATTAGTTATAGATCTTTTAATGTGGAATTATTTAGATGAGTTTTACTTCTGCAGAGGTTGTGCATATTTACTGATACTGGTGGATTGTAGAATTTTGAGTAGAATTTTTATGATGGAAATGTTCTGAATTGGGCAGTTTTGTCATTATTGGTTCATGCATTTTGTTTCATTGCTTACTGGAAAAATGTTCAAAACAATAAATTTAAAACGGGCTCTAACAAGTGTGCTGTATTATACAAGGAATATAATTTAATACAGTTAGGAAGGTGTATCAAAGAACATGTATGTTTCATGTGCAAGAGGTCTATGATTTGAAAACAGTCCAAAGGTAATCTTTATCCGCCACTAGCCAAATGTGGGTTTCAGTGCTGTTTCAATGAATGTGTCCATTATTTGTGGATCATACACTGTAAGTCCAAACCAACTGTCAAACCTATTTTTAAAACTCCCAAGAAATTCTGATTTCCTTGTATTCAGAGAAAGACTGTTCCAGAGTTGTGGAGGAATCTGTGTAATATATTTAGCTCTCAAAGAAGAACTTTGAAGTTTTATTTTGAACATTTATTATGTCTATGAGTTTTAGTATTGTGATTTATATTCAAGTCAAACATAGCCTGAAAGATTTCATTATTAAAGACCTTATAACCACATATACAGTAAGTTTTCCTCTTAGCTATCTAGAGTGAACAGTGCAAAATTTCATTTTGAGACATCTATCTGCATAGGGAAGATCTTTCAAGATTTTACTTCTTTTAGTAAACTTTCTTTGCACCGTCTCAAGTTTTGTAGTGTGCCCACTATTGTAAGAAAAAAATACATTATTATATTCTAAAAATGGTTTAACGAATGATTTCATTAACTCTGCCATATATCTATCATCCCTTAAAGAAATATTTATCATTAACATCCTGACATATTTCATAGCCTTAGCAACTGTAACATTAACATGCTTAGTTAAGGTTAAAGTAAAGGAAATTAAAATACGTAAGTCTCTGAACTCATGAACTTCATTCAGAATCTTATTGTGTAGCATAATAGGTTCTTTCTTAATAAATCTATCAAAAAATATTATTTTTCATTTCTCAATGCTAAAATTAATGCCAAGATTATTGGCGCAAGATGAAACGTCTACTATATATTTATGGTACTTATGTATTATCGCAACCAGATTTCCGAACTGCCGTAATTTGTACAGTTTTCGCAAAATGAGGTCTGTTCACCTAAGAAGGGAAGTGTCAACCATTAAGTACTAATATTAATAATACTAATACTAATAGTATTAAGTCAGATACTTCTTCACATAGGAAGAGGAATAACTGCCACATTCCTCTTCCCTGGTAGCATCGTTTCCCAACCTATTCACATGACTGCTGCTTGTCACTTGTCCTTAAAGTTTCAAATCATGAAAGACAGCACATTCCCACCCAGACAAGCAGCCCATTTCAAAGACCTTTCCGTGGCCAGACCATAATGTCACATACTTACATTTCAGACAGATTGCAATGAATCCCTCAGCATGTACAGGACCTCTTGTTAGTAATCTGACTGCCTGTTGCGACTTGTGAGTAAACAAGTTCAGATTTACACAAGTATCTGTGTGAAGCGGCCTAGAGTTTGACAACCCTCGCACAGGAGTCCTGCATGGGAGAAAGGCAGCACTCCCCGAGCAAGCACTGAGCCGTTACTTACTCTTCCTTACAGGTACCTTCGGTTTTGGTCTCTACTGCCCAGGAAAAGTCAGTGCGTATTTCGTGACTCACTTTCCTTTACCTAACATGGTAATGAGGGATGCAGGAATTGTAAAGCGGTAAAAGAAAAATTAAATTGTAAAGAGTAAATGAGGCACGTCACCCGAAAATAAATAATTTCATCTTTTTTCATCCTCCTGCCTCATACCAGCTGTGCCAAACTACTATCTACTAATTTCCAGACCCCATTGTAGGACAAGCAACCTGTTTCCAAAGAAACATGACAAATTATTGCACTTCGGAAATCTGGATGTAATAATACGTAAGTACCATATTTATTTATGCTTATATAATCATTTGCAGAAGTAAGGATGAATCTTAATTTACAATCATCTTTGTATTTTTTTATCCATCCATTTTTTATAGGCTCATTGGAGGTTACTTGGTTAATGGCCCTAGAGCCTTTTAAGCCTAACTATTCATGCCCCAATGTTCCCAATTATCAATGCCTATGGGCTTGAATGGCTTTGGTACATGCTTATGCCTTAGGGCATCTACAAACTGCCATTGTCTGCAAGGACCACAGGTGACAAGCCAGGGGTGAATTACTGATTTCCCATTCATTGGCCCAAACTGCATTTGAATAGGCTTAGGGAAGAGCTCTGTTTCACATGAATGGGGGTCTGTTCCAGAGCAGGGGTAATCTCTGAGATACATACCCGTCCCTCCAACATGTTTTGTTTATGTCACAGACAAGGTTTATATCCTTAGATTGTGTAATTCTAGTGCTGTCTATTTATTGAATGTATAGTAGATCCATCAGGGCTGGATCAGACAGTGCATTCCACATCAGGCATAGATCGTCCATAAGTGGTCTACAGGGACAAGGCACTGAGGCACTCTGTATCTGACATATTATTTTTACCTTCTATTCTTTTAGTGAGAAATCTCTGTGGCTGCTGCAGCTGTTATAAATGCATGGTCAAGTGCATGCCGAATGATGCATTGTACTCAATTATTGGTCTAATGAGGTCTGAGTATAGTAGAGCTATGATCTCCTTAGATCTTGATGGCATGTCTTTGCTTATAATTTGCGCCACTTAAAAGTATTTTCTCACCGCCATGGACACATGGTGATCAAAGTTCAGGTTACTGTCAACCTGTGTTCTTAAATCCCATACCACCAAGTCTACTCTTAGTGGAGTGTTATCAGTGTTGTAATTTGCAGGGGCAGTCATCTTCCCAAAGAACTGTATAAATATATAAATATATATATATATATATATATATATATATATATATATATATATATATATATGTATACACGCACACACATATATATCTACACACACACACACACATTTTTTTATTTATCTTTTTGTTGCCTAGGTTAGACCCAGAAGGCTAGTAGCCTTCTTTCAGGGAGAACAGAGGTAATATCTATACTACTAGGTCAAATTTGGCTTGAGCTCCAAGGAACCTCTCCTACTCTTTTCATTTGTGCTGGGAGATCATTTTACATCTGCCTGAGCTACCACTTGCTCAAGCAGATGGACTTCAGTTTAAAGTCTCATCTAAAGAATGACACCATCAGGAATGCAGCACCCCTTATGCTCCACTGCAGTCATAGCAATTCATCCACCTGCTGGGGTAATAGAACCCACAGCCATCTGTACCAAAGGGGAGAGCACTACCTGTTGTACCACTGACATTGTATTACAGCTAGAAAAGAAACAAATACAGTGCTGAAAAAAATGACTAAACATGGAATCTTGTGGTGAAACCTTCAGTTACATGAGAAAGAAAAGATCTTAATCCAGAGACTGTTACTACTTGTTTCCTGTCAAACAACCATTCAATAATCCAATTGGTTAAATATGGATTTAAATTATCTTTTATAAGAGTTTCAAAAAATAAGATATGTGGTAGAGTATCCAAAGCCTTAGCTAAATCTTCATAAATAAGAAAAGCAGACACTTCATCATTGAGTACATTGGTAACATGGTCGTAAAATTCAACTACGTTTGTTAAGGTAGATTTACCACTAATAAAACCATGTTGGCATATTGATACAAGCCATGTTTGTTATTTGTCATTCTGTCATGGGTTATTATTTCCATTAAATTCCTTTCATAACCTTTCTCAGAATAGATGTCAAACTAATTGGACAGTAATTAATTGGGTCAGTTGTTTTACCCTTCCTGTGTATAGGAGTTACTGCAGATAATTACCATGTCCTGGGTAAAGTAGAAGTCCTAAGCAAGGAATTAAATATATGGAAGAAAGGAATAATTAAATCGTCCTGTACTTCTTTTAACAGTATTGAAGGGATATTATCTGGTCCTGCTAATGCTTGGTTCAGGAACTTATCTAAAGATTTTCTAATGCTCTCTAACTTTATATCAAGGCAGCTAGTTTCACATGTACGTAACTTTTCAAATGAAAATATAATTATTGACTATGTCAGAAAAATGCCTGTTAAATGCATTAGATATATCATATATATGACTGGGTATGATGTATTCCTATGAGATTCAATATAATATATGTCTTTTGATTATCTGAAGTAAGGCTAACTTAATCTCAAACCCATATTTTTTCTGTCTGATTTTAATTTGCAAATCCTTAGTTATTCTGTTCAGATTACTCTTGTTACATTTTGTAGAAAATCTTTTATACTTTAAAAATATCCTCTTCTTTTTCTTATCTTATTTTGTAAGTCTTATCAAAGACTTATTTCACCAATGAGGACATTTATTTTGTGATTTATTTGCAGTAATAGTATACTTAACTTCTTCAATTAATAGCTTCTCTAAAGCAGTGTATCCACACTCTTCTCAATATGACTCATCATTCCAGTCATTACTTAGGATATCATTTTTGATTAAATCACTATAATTGTGTATTATCTTCCTAGCACAAAATGCTCCTTGAATACAATGTCAAAACTTAATGAGTAATGATCTGACAGTCCTAAAGGCATATCTATATTTATATTAGACATTCAATTAATATAATTTGTTAATATTCAATCAAATATATTATTTTTCCTTGTTTTGTCAGTAACCATTTGTGTCAAATTATCAAAGCACATTGTATCAATAAGTTTTCTTGAAACTGTATTCTTAGTACAGAAGACATTTCAGTCAGTATCAGGATAATTAAAGTTGATCTGAAGTATTAATTTATCAAGTGTTAGTCTATTATCCAGAATGTGTAAGAATTCCTTATGCTTAACCTCATCCATATTTGGTTTTCTATGACATGCCACTATTCTTATAGAACTAATGGATTGAACTTAATCAATTCATAATACTTTGTTAGATGTAGAAGAAAAAATAGTTCAGACTCAATGCTATCCTTAGTTAGGATTAATATACCACATCCCCGTAAAGACTCACATAAACATTCAAATTTTTTAAACCCCAGGATGATAAACCCAGACAAGTTCCAGGATTCTGCAATAACTTTCAAATCATAATGACATTCAATAATAATGTTTTAGTTCATTGAGTTTGCTTGCTAAGCTTTGAGTACTAAAAAGTAAGTTTTTATATGTTTAGTTGTACCTCCCCAATAGCTGTTGTGGTAGTGTATTCTTTTATAATGTTATAAGATTTTTCATTTCTGTTCCCGTGTATGTCAGAGCACCTAAAAAATGCTTAATAAGTTTATCAATCTTCCCTGCCAAATATTCTGAACCATAGCTACTTGGATGGAAAAGGTCTTTAGAGTACATTCTTCAGTCATACTTGATTAATTATATACTATATATAGTTGATGCAACCATAAATTAAACAGGTGAGCTTTTGTAATACAAATAATCATTCCATTTGACTGATGTAATTATTTCACTAAATATGAGCATGACTGACTTAGTTCCCAATTACGCAATAATTGATTGTTTCATGTAGTTTAATAGTGTATATTTTAAATCATTTGTACCAGCATGTATTATGATTGTCCCATACTTTATTTCACATTTAATTAATCTAACATGTCAGGGAAATGAAGCAATTTTAATCCAGACATAGGTTCATAGGTTCATAGGTTGGTACTAGGCTAACCGCCCTAGGGCCTATACAAGCCTAACCATAACAATTCCCTGGATATTTCTTCCTACAATATTTACTTCTCTGGACCCCTGTCTAGCAGGGCAATTGACATGATCCCCGGGGTGAATTTCGTATCTCACATCCAATCATCAAGGTTCCTTTGGAAGAGGACCAAGGAGGCACTCTGCTTGACATTTATGGGTAGTCTATTCCAGAGTATGGGGAGTCTCTGGGTCAGGAACCTATCCCTCCAGTATGTTTTGTTCATTGTGATGACAAGGTTTAGATCCCTGGAGTGTGTGGCTCTGAGGGATTGGGATTTCTTTAAGTGGAGCATGTCCAACAGCTCAGAGTTTGACATGGTCTTGTATGTTAAGCAGAGATCACCTCTGAGTAGACGATATGCCACAGAGTATAGCTGGAGTTTTTTTAGACGGTCAGCATATGGCATCTGCTTTAGGCCTGTGGTTCTTTTAGTGAGGTATTTCTGTGACCTTTCCAGTTGTTGCAGATGTCTTGTGAGGTACATAACAAATGGGGTATTATACTCTATAATGGGTCTAATGAGGGATGAGTACAGTGGGACAATGACCTCCTTTTTTCTGGATGAAAAGCCCTTAGGGATGAGGTGTGCCACATAGAAGGATTTCCTGACTGTTGTGGTGATGTGGTTATCGAAAGTGAGACCACTGTCCACCTGTGTCCTTAGGTCTCTCATCACACTTTCGATGTTTAGTGTACTGCCACCTATGTGGTAATTCATGGGTACATGTTTTTTTCCAAAGGGGATAACTATACATTTCTTGGCATTAAGCTTGAGCCCATGGCTCTGGCACCAGGCATCTGTTTCTGTAAGGCCCTTTTGTAGAATATCCACATCATTTGGGGATTCAATAATGGCTCCCAGTTTGCAGTCATCTGCGAACTTTGTTAGCCAGAGTCCCTTAGTGTTGGCCTGTACTTCAGAGAAGTAGATACCAAACAAGAGTGGTCCCAGGACTGAACCCTGAGGTACTCCACTTGTCACTTGTCTGGAGCTAGATCTGGAGTTGGCTACTTTTACAGTCTGGGTTCTGTCAGTAAGCCAGTTGGCATCCCATCGAGTGACGTAGGGATTTATGCCCAGCTTAGTAAGTTTATCTATGATTCCAGAGTGGGGGATGGTGTCAAACGCCTTGGCGAGATCCCGATAGGCTGTGTGGACTGGCTTACCCTCATCCACAGCTCTGGAGATTAATTTGAAGAAGTCAATCAGGTTCAGGAGACAAGATCGGCCCTTCACAAACCCAAACTGGGTGGGGTCCAGTGTTTGAAGGTTGCCAATGTCTTTGTTTATAAGTTCCAAGATAATGCATTCCATGCCCTTGCAGATCAGGCTCGTCAGACTGATGGGATGGCAGTTCCTGGGATCCAAGGTGGATCCCCCCTTGTGGAGTGGGATAACTGTAGCTGTGCACCACTCAGTGGGCACGAAGCCTGAGGTGAGGCTATGATTAAACATGACACTTAGGTGAGGTGCCAGTTCATTTTGTAGTTCATGTAGTACACAGCCTAGGATGTCATCTGGTCCCATGGATGCTGTATTCTTAGCTTTGGAAAGTGCAGTTTCTACCTGTGTGGCTGTGATTACCGGAATTTGGCAATCTTTTGGTATTGAGATGGGCCTTTTAGGGGTGAGAGGGGGGATGAAGTTGGCACTAAATCGATCTGCCAGGATATTTGCAATATTCTTGGGATCAGTATATTTAATGCCATTCTGTTGAAGCTCAGAGCAGATCTGAGCATTGCCATTTAGATTCTTGACATAACTATAGAATGCCTTGTGGTTGTTTTTGGAATCTTTGGTAATTTTATTTTCTTAACTAGCTTTTGAGGATTTTATGAGGGATCTCAGCTTCTTACTGAGGCTGGTGAGGGAGTTTTTTGCATCCTGGGATTTTCCTATTTTCTGCAACAGTTTCTTCCTTCTGTTGTATAGTTTGTTTATGGCAGGGGACCACCAGATTGGATTCCTTTTTTGGAGGAGAGCATCTTGGTTCTATTTGGGATGGCACGATTCATGCACGAGTGGATGTGCTTGTACAGTGCCTTAGTGTAGGATTCTGCAGTCGAACATTCAGATACCGTCTGCATAGGTGTCATGAAGTTTGTCACTTCTGAGTTCGGTAGCATGAAGTTGGCTTTGGAGAAGTTTTTTAAGGAGGTTTTCTTACTGGGGAGTGGGGGTGGGATGTGGATGTCAAGGGTGATTTGCTTATGGTCAGACCTGACCAATGAGGGGGTGACCACTGGTGTGGATCATCTATCTCCCATGTTGGTAAAGACCAGGTCTAGGATATTGGAGCCCCTGGTGGGACAATGGATTAGTTGATCCAGGGCGTTGAAATTTACGAATTCCAAGAACTGTTGGGAAAAGGAGTTGGTACCAGAGTAGTTTTCCCAGTTAATGGCAGGGTAGTTGAAATCACCCAATATTAGGGTGTTTGGTTGTATCTTAATATTTTCCAGTATGTTTAGAAAGGTGTAGTGAGAATCTTGGGGCATGGTGGAGGATCTGTAGCAAGCTACAATTTGGATTGCAGTCTTACCTAGTGTTAGTTACACCTGGAGAATTTCAGACGCATTGTGTTGGGCAACTAGCCTGGAAGTGTGAATATCCTTGGTGAATATGGACACTCCTCCACCTTTAGTGTTTTGGTCTTGGTTTTGTGGCTGAAATGTGTGGTAAGAGTTGTAGCCTGGTATTGCAGGGGTGCTCTCTGGAGCCTTGAACCAAGTCTCAGTTACTGCACAGATATCGATGTTCTCCATTTTTAGGAGTGCCTCGAGAGAGTGCATTTTGAGGTTTAGACTTCTAGCATTGAGTAGCATTACCTTCAGATTTTGCATGCTTGTATCTGTTATGGTGGTGGTTTTGTCCTTTGAACCTTTCCTAAAAAAGGCACTATAGGGGTGGCAAGAGCTTTAGCCAGTAACCTGAATCCCAGGGATGACAGGTGCAGACCATCTCTAGCAAAGCATCGTGGTTTGTCGATCATGTCTTCCCAGGCAGACAGATACTGGATCCCCTCTGAATGACACCAGAAGCTTAGCCAACTGTTGAAGTCAATCATTTTGTCCTTATACTGTGGTATCATTCTGGGCGAAGGCAGGATGCTACTCAGGGCTAGGGTCATACCTGCCTGGGCCACATGATCCAAGAGCTCTTGGAACATAAAAGAAATTCTGTCTTTATGAATAGCATATAGCCTGCTTTCACAATGCTTAATAATGGAGTAACCAGTGGTCAGAAAGTCAGAGCCAGTAACTGAACAAACTCTATTAGTTATTTCAGAACCAGCTGCCTCCGTCATGTCATTATCAGACTTTTTATCCCCAGATATAGAAGCAAGAGTTATAATGGCAGGGTTATTTTTGTTCATCTTTTTTGCATTTCCTGTTTATCAAATGTAGTTGTACCACCAAGAGCTCAACTTTTTAATTTCTTTACTCACTTTGTATGCAAATTATCAGTAGAGACTGTGTTATTATTCTCTGCAATACATTCAGTTTTATTCTCACTGATTAATTGACAAGACTCATCAGATGAAAACATGACTGATTCAGAAATTGAATGCAACAAATGATCACTATTTTTGTGATCTTTTTTTTTTTTTTAGAATGAAAAGAAGAAAATGTTTTGCAGACACAAAGACATGATGTGGGGGGAACATTAGACACCAGGGATAAATCTTTATATCATACCTTAAAGGTACTTAAAACGATAAAGGAACAATATTTTGCAGCACAAAATATGTGAAAAAGGGAAAACACTAGACACCAGGGAAACATTTTGGGTTGTTCTGTAAAATCAATTAAAAAGATAACGGACAATGTTTTGCAGCATGAAAGATGTGGTGTGGGGGGAGCACTAGACACCAGGAATACTCTTTATCTCATTCTTTAAAGGCACTTAAAAATATTTAAACCCTGGGCCCTTAGTATTCAACCATATTTCTTTAGCAGAATGGGTAGTTCTGTCTTCTAGCACCAGACACCAGTGACCATCCTAACATATTATCTTAAGTCTTCCAAAATAACAATAAAAAATCTAAAGTAAAAATTTGGATTTTCAAAGCATGTATTATTGACAAAGAAAACAGGAGCTTAAACCCTGTGCACTAACTAACAGTCAACAAGCAAGGGTATTTTTACATAATAATAAGTATGAAACTCTGCAAAGCCATGGAGCTTATTAAAACTGATCTCATAAAATGATAATAAGAATATTGTTAAACTTCACCCCCCCCCCAACACTTTGGCTTTGAGAGGGTACATCCGGTCTATTTAATGTGTACACTTCTTTGAAAGGGTTACAGAGACTGTAGACTGTGCCCATGCAGTACACACTGCAATCATGATCTGGCCAGGTTCTTCAACACCATTCCTCATTCTGGCATCACAGAGAAGCTAACTGAGTGCAATGCCCCCTAAGGAATGTATCTCATTAAACATATCAAACAATTAGAATGACCCCGAAGGTTCCTAACCAAAAATATTGTAGGCCTAAAGTATCTGTGCTATGAATATAGACTGGAAGCTATATCCTTTCCTTTTATTCACTGTCTTATAAACCTGTGAAAGGAGATCTCTCTCTCATTTACTGCACTACTAAAGACTCATTTGTTCTGTAAATTCTGTTCTTCCACAAGCCCAGTATCTCTACAAATCCATCATTTCTATCAGTACTACAGCCAGGGCCTACATCTTCACCATCAGATAAATATCACACAGTGGAAGGAGAGGTTTATATCCAAGTACCTTCAAAACCTCTAGAACATACCCCCTGAGAAATTAAACAGTACCATTCACTATCTTCCCTTAAACATAAAATAGATGTCCAGATGGGTATCCACAAATTTACTCTGGGTTTGACTGGTTTGGCCATCCTGGAGAAAGAAGGTGTGTTCTGAGGGAGAGTACTGGCAAGATGTTAATGTTGAGTAGACTCAGCTCCCTTGGAATATCTATGATAATTTAGTGTCACATTATTCACTGACTGTAAAAGTCCTTGAGTTACAGGAGACAGGGCAGGCATAAGAGGCAACAGCAAGAGCATTCTGTAAAATCAGGGGCAGCTGACAAGGATGAGGGAGTATCTGGGTGGGATGAGGCTTCTGGACAATGCCTGATGTAATGCTAGACTACAACAGGGAGAATTTTAAACCATTACTTGGGACTCACTGTAAAAGTGAACAAATGAACATGTCTAGTAATACGCAACACACTTTATGAACAATAAGAAGAATGAAACTCTAATTTCTGCCATTACTGACTGACTGTAAGGCTGTGTGATTTATGAATGATAAGAAAAAATAATCAGGGAGATTCAATACACAAAGGGGCAAGTAAGAAGTATGTTGGATATGTGTGTGTGTGTGTGTGTGTGTGTGTGTGTGTGTGTGTGTGTGTGTGTGTGTGTGTGTGTGAGACGTGTGTGTGTGTGTGCGCGCACGAGTGCATGTGCATGTTTGTGTGTGTGTGTGTGTGTGTGTGTGTGTGTGTGTGTGTGTGTGTGTGTGTGTGTGTGTGTGTGTGTGTGCATGTGTGTGTGTGTGTGCGCGCGAGTGCATGTTTGTGTGTAGGTGTGTGTGGTGTGTGTGTGCGTGTGTGTGTGTGTGTGTGTGTGTGTGTGTGTGTGTGTGTGTGTGCGTGTGTGTGTGTGTAAGAGAGAACGAGGGGCAGTTCTGTGTCAGTGCAATGTATAAGCCCCCAGTGGTAACTGCTGCAGAAAAGTGTTGATTTGCACTCATGGCAGTTACAGGCAATTCAGAGATATGCAATATAGGCAATAATTAGTTTTTTCGTTACCGAGGCTAACATGTCTGAATCTCATTTTCCCACAACACAGAAATAGTCTCTTTTGGACAGACCTTTTACTAATGGCAGCGGGGTTCTTTCTGAATTCCTGGGATTGTGTAAGACTTAATATTCAAATTTTAAATGTGTCTTGAAAACCAAGAATTTAAGACATTACAACTTGTAAGTGGTCATTTTTTTGCACATGAGAAATGATGCTTTCATTATTTTAGGTGTTTACTTTCAGTTAAGTATCAGTCTGATGAAGTCATTCACTTGACACTTGATAAATTAAGGCCATGTACATGGTTCCCCCTCTGCAGCATGCCATGCATATTAATCATGGCGAGTTGCCAAGGGAGAGCCATGGAACATGGTTATTGAATCAGTGTAAGAAGTGTAGTGCTAACTATGTCTGCAGATAAGTAAGACACTCCCTGCACTGTCCAATTATATTATGTCAATCATATTTTAATGTTTTAATTTTTTTAAAGCATATTTGCAGTGTCGCACAGAGCGCAGAAATGCTAAGCAGACATCGGATATATTTATGTATTTAAATGTCATGTTTAAGCGTAGTTGAGCAGGTTTGCATGTCGTGGCATGGTGCTCAGCAGTGCTTATAGGTAACTCAGAGGTAAATGCAAGGGTGTAGCAGAATTCTACATATACTTGTAGCTAAATGAGTAGAATTATGGCCTCATGAACAGTAGGTGCAGCGTTTGGATACATGGAAGGGAGAATAAGCATTTATTTTTGAAATACAAATTATGCCAATTATTTTTAAATTCTGGTCCACTGCACTCCGCTAAGCTCTGCTAAGACCTACTAAGACCTGCTAAGCACAGCGTAAACACAATAATGGCTGAAAATGTTTATGCACTGCTCAGCTCTGCTTGGCAGGTTTGCGCACTGCTAAGCATAAGTGTCTTTGAGTTGTCACACTACTCAGCTCAGCTGCACTAGTTTGCATGCTACTAAGAGATGCTCTGCATTTTTAAGTGCTGCTCAATGGTGTGTAAGGGCAGGAAAACAGGCTATATTAAGCCCAATAAGTGGGAATACAGCATAATCCATTGGGGTTTGGTCTCTGAAGGGTACTATGGCAGGCATTGGTGAGGGTGTGCACTTCCAGGTGCAATGTTGGGGCATTCTGGAGTCCAAGGTCATGATTGGACTCCTAGTAAAAAAGCATGAAGACTGGCTGCTGCAGAGAGGTTTCCAGGGCTCAGAGTGTAAGGCAGAGGCCTTTGACCAGTTGGCAAGGGAACTCACCAGTGTTACTGGTATCCCCCAAACAGGTGAGCAGTGTCGTCATCACCATCATGACCTGAACTGAAGAAAGGGGGATCTTCTCGACACCTGGGTCCAGGAAGCTCAAGCAGGGAATGCCCCACAAGTCTCTAAGTAATTTTACCGCTGTTGCACAAATGTTTAATCTGAATGTCTGCTGACCTGGGATGCATAATGGTGTGCTACTCTCCCAACAGCTGCAGAGGAGAGGGCTCGCAACATTGAGGCACATGACAGGTGTTTGGCCAGGTTGTGCCATGAGTGTGGTGAATACAGATATATTATAGTAACTCTACTGAAATAAACAAGACAGAATAAAGCATTAAAATAATAAAGCATATACAGTAAAGTTTGTTTTGCAATAAATGTAGAATTAGAGCTATAATGCAATAAATGAATAATGCCAACTGTAGTGCAATAAAACCATGAAGAAAACAATACCATTATCTGCATTAAAGTATATACAATAAAGTCTGCAGTGCAATAAATGTGGAAGTAGAGCTGTATTGTAAGACCTGTTGTGCAATAAAAACTCGAAACAAAACCAGTCTCCAGAGCCATGGACAAGGGTAAGGTGGTCCACACAGCCTATCTGGACCTCACCAAGGCCTTCGACATCATCCCCCACTCTGGAATCATAGGTAAACTTACTATGTTTGGCATTAATCCGTACATCACTCAATGGGTTGCCAACTGGCTTACTGACAGAACCCACACTGTAAAAGTAGCCATCTCCAAATCCAGCTCCAGACAAGTGACAAGTGGAGTACCTCAGGGTTCAGTCCTAGGACCGCTCTTGTTTTGCATCTACTTCTCTGAAGTACAGGCCAACACTTAGGGACTCTGGCTAATAAAGTTCGCAGATGACTGCAAACTGGGAGCCATTATTGAATCCCCAAATGATGTGGATATTCTACAAAAGGGTCTTACAGAAACAGATGCTTGGTGCCAGAGCCATGGGCTCAAGCTCAATGCCAAGAAATGTATAGTTATCTCCTTTGGGAAAAAACATGTACTCGTGAATTACCATATAAGACAGTACACTAAACACCGAAAGTGTGATAAGAGACTTAGGGACACAGGTGGACAGTGGTCTCACCTTTAATAACCACATCACCACAACAGTAAGGAAATCCTTCTATGTGGCACACTTAATCCCTAAGGGATTTTCATCCAGAAAAAAGGAGGTCATTGTCCCACTGTAGTCATCCCTCATTAGACCCATTATAGAATACAATGCCCTGTTTGGTATGTACCTCTCAAGACATCTGCACCAACTGGAAAGGCCGCAGAAATACCTCACTAAAAGAATCACAAGCCTAAAGCAGATGGCCTATGCTGACCATCTAAAAAAACTCCACCTATACTCTGTCGCATATCGTCTACTCAGAGATGATCTCTGCTTAACATACAAGGCCATGTCAAACCCAGAGCTGTTGGACATGCTACACTTAAAGAAATCCCAATTACTCAGAGACACACGCTCCAGGGGATCTAAACCTTGTCATCACAATGAACAAAACATGCTGGAGGGATAGTTCCTAACCCAGAGACTTCCCCAGACTCTGGAATAGACTGCCCATACATGTCAGGCAGAGCGCCTTTTTGGCCCTCTTCAAAAGGAAATTTGATGATTGGTTGGGAGATAGTAAATTCACCCTGCGGATCATGTCAGTCGCCCAGCTAGACAGGGGTCCAGGGAAGTAAATACTGTGGGAAGAAATAGCCAGGGAATTATTATGACTAGGCTTGTATAGGCCCTATGGCCGATAGCCTAGTATCAACCTATGAACCTATGATAAACTGCATTAAAGCTTATACAATAAAGTTTGTAGTGCAATAAGTGTGGAATTAGAACTGGTTTGCAAGAAATTAATAATTCCAACTGTCCTGCAATAACACACGAACCAATGCCAATAACACCAAGATAAATTGTGTACATTAGGATTGTCTTGTTTTAACCATTGCAGTACAAATGTATGCATACAGACTGTAAGGTAAGGTGCTGTAGTCAAGTATAACACTGTAATAGCTGTAGAATGCAAATATAATGCAAATGTATTGTTTAATATATACAGTGCCGTTCAAGGCTGTTTCTATGCTAATATTGTTCACATAATGCTCTGTCATCCACAAATAGCAGGTAAGCAAGGTATATGGATGAGGTACCCCACTCCATGATCTGATATTGTTTGTTGACTTTACAGATATTTCAAACCAATAACAATATATTGTGTACATCTGCATTCTAAATACTAATGTAGAGATTACCTACTATCTCTGTCATGTTTGTATTTCATGCATGTGTACTCTACTGTCACTGCAGTCTAGTATACTACCAGGTCATATTTTGGTTCCAGGTGAGCTCTATGCAAATATCAGTCAGTCAGTAATCAGCAGTGACTTAGTAACTCAGTTTGTGAAATGCTCTGTATGTAGTACACTTTGCCACACACAAACAAGAGTTTGAATCCAGTGCTATGTAGCACTAAATATTACAGTATCAAACATGCAATGTTTACAGATTCTTATTCCACAGGTACTACAGGTAAATGAGTCAGGTAGTCCATATTATGAATAAATAATTGTGTATTTAGATGTCACAGACTGTTAAAATCATTAGCAAGAATGTGAAAATACAGCATAAAATAAAGGAAATAAATATAATAATAATAAAATTAAATTAAATAAACAAAATGTATGATCTTTGCATGGCTGTATGCCTGGAGGGTCTGTTAAAAGTTGCTGCAGCCAATTCATACATTTCATGCAGATGTCTTCTGCAGTCACTGCTATTGGGTTCTATCCCCATGCCTGTCAAGCAAGGCATGATAGTTGTTTAGTTTCTGTACTGTACACATACATGTCTCTCAAGTGTCACGCTGTCATGTAATGTAATTAGTAGTGCGTAATCCATCTGTCACAGGATTGCCATTGAAATGATTACCTAAATTGTAAACTGTAACTACATGAGCCCACAGTACACCTTGGAAGTTATATAGGTCTACCTGATGTGCAAGTGTTCTGTGTAGTTGTGTATCCACAGTTGTTACTGTTTGCACCATACAGTCCCATACGAATAGCTTGAGAGGTATGTATGTGCTACAGCAGCTATAGGGGACTTGTACACATAAAAAAGGACAGACCCTTAGAGTAGATTGTAGTACTGTTGTCAAGTAACTAGCCTATAATGGCATTAATGCACTGTTTGTCTCTCTCTCCCCACCCCTTATCTTCCTTTATTTATTATTATCTATTGGTTATGGTTTACTATTAACATATGTTGTTAAATTAACTGTATTTTGCGGGACATGTATTATTATTGTTATGTATTATAATGGTTGCATATTAACATATCTTGTTGAATTACCTATTTTGTTGGCCTTATGTTGTAGCTGTTACTGGCAGGCTGTTAACATACTTACTGTTCTGTCACTTATTGTTGTGTTTCACATAATATACCTTGATATGTAATTGGGTTATTTCCACTGTTCTGGCATGCTGTTATTATAAACAATGTTTTGCTCATAACTAACCTATACATATTGCTATATCTCCATCAACACAACATGTCAGGATAGGCTGGTTCTCAGTGATCTGCCTACCTTGCCTCAACTTGCTGTGGCACTGGGTGCTAGGACGTCTGGGACACAGGTCAGTGGTGCCCCCTCCACTGCCCATGCCCCACCTGAGGCATTGGGTGGAATGTCCTCAGGGTCTGGGCCTGCCTCCACCTGGGATCAGTGGCAGAGGGGCTGCAGTCACACAAGAGCAACTGCTGGTCATGGTGCACAGGATCATTCATTGGACATATGACCGTTGCCTGCACCAGATTGAGGGCACATTGGCTGACCTGGTGGGGCAGGATGGCCCTGGTTTCCAGCCTCCAGCACAGCTGCTATCAGGACAGTGAAGGAACAGTGTCAACTGCCCATGGATGGGGATGTCAGTCACAATGCTGCCATCTGGAGGCACATGTGACTCCTATAACACAACACCCTCCTCATCCAAGGTGTTTACCCCCCTCATGTGTCACATATCACCCTTGTCTGCTGTCCTGTCTGTCTTCTCTATCTGCTATCACATCCTCTCCTACCCAACTATATATATATATATATATATATATATATATATATATATATATATATATATATATATATATATATATATATATCGCCCCATGCATAGCTCTCCATTTTACACACATGTCCACTGGACACAATTAATTTGGTCCAATTGGCTTGACAACACATTTATGTTGTCCTCACCTCTCTCTGGTGTTTGAGAGTCCAAACTCATCTACAAAACCTGTCAAAATGCACAGCTATTGCTGTACAAGAAATGGATAGCTATGGGTCTTTCCTACACCCATCCTGCACATCCCTACCTACCTTTCACATTGTTTTCCCTCCTGCTTGCCCCCATTTCACCACTATCTTTCATCCCCCTTTTTCTTTTCTTTATATATTTTTAGTGTGCTTTTCACGGATTTGTGTGGAGTGGCGGTGGCGCGCCGTGTGACCTCGCTTAGCTCAGCTTAAATGAGCTTTAATAAGCTTTAATGACTATATGTATCTATTACATTGTTACTCATATGTAGAAAATAAACACCTCTGCCAAGTGCCAAACCCAGGCCACACACACCAATGCAACACACTGCATTAACCCACCGTGCTACACAGGCCTTAAGTTAAACAGGTGTGTCCAGCATAACATACTGATTGCTAATTACAGTCATTATGCATGTAACTGAAATAAAACACTACTGTGAAAACCAGGAGTGTACCCTGGACTCTGGTGCAATACTAAATAATAAGAAAGATATATACTAATGGATGTAAGTGAGGCCTGTGATAGCAGGTATATGTGCCCTGTTATCAGCAACTTGCTTAGGCAGCAATGGCAAAGTACATGTACAAATGGGACCGTGGTGCAGAACTGCAACCATATAAAGCCACGCACATACTCATGGATGTAGAAATGTTTCTCACAGCCTATATATGTTCACATATATCTTGCAAATACACATGCTTTTGTAGTGTCTCAGTATCTCAGTCTGAAGACATGCAGTACATTTTGCCACACACAGTCCTGGGTTCAAATCTAGTGTTGTGTTGCACTTCAATTACATTGTTGTGAAAACGGCAAGTAATGACTGAGTCATGCAATTTTAATCCCCCCAGGTTACTGCTACTTAATTATCTGCTAACCATTTCTGGAAGTCAAAGGCCTGCAGGTAGGGACACATTGCACATATCCTTATAGCCTAACTATATGTCTCCTACTATTCTGTTACTGGCACTATTGCATAACAGATGTACTTTAAGCACATGCCTCAACTGGTCTGTAAAGGGTGCCCTTACCCTGGGTCTGTTGTAATGAGAGGGCTGCCACAGCTGTCACAGTTACACATACAGCTTGCTGTCCTCCAAAGGGTTCGCACTCCCCCCTATGTGTTCTAGGCTGCAGCAGCAGCTGCAGCCTGTAGCATACACAGCTGTATGTTAAGGTAGCTGCTACCATACCTGCCAACCCCCTACAACAAGGAATCCAGCCACAAAGGCCCAGAGATAGGGACATGTTTAACAGTTTATGCCTACAAAGACAGTAAGTTGATAGAATAGCAGCTACTGCATTAGCATGCATATACTGATGGTTGTGAGGTGTGACACTCACATGTCTCTCTTCCCTTACTGACCTCAACGTACAATGTTTGTCAATGAACAACAAGATGACCACAATGTCATGGGGCACTGACCAAACATATGAGGCAAACCTGTGGACATACTTCATAAATCTCTACAGTGGACAGTATTTGTACCTACCCTCTGCAATGTTGTAGTCTCCACAGCTCAGTAATGTCCATCTCAAAACCTAAGAAAGGGGTCAAGGCCTACATGAAGGCCTTATATAGTGCACTGTGGTGGCATGTCATTGGCTAATGATAGTGCAATTCAGCTGTTTTGGCTGCAATTAGCAATTCTGAGTCACAGATTGGTGCAGAAAAAATTACCTGTTAATGAGCATTACCTTCAAAAGGCAAGCAACTAGTTATGGAGAACAGGTCTGCGTGAGATTTCAGACACACAGACAGCGTATGTCCAAAGCATTTCTAGAGGAAAGGTTCAAAAAAGGAATACTATACTCCACCAGGTATGTAATAGATTTCTCCATGTAATGGGATGTAGATGGGATGATGGCGGTATGGGGAATAGGGATTACAGCACTAGGCTTGTCTTAGATCTATGGTGTTGACATGTCATTGATACTCTGCTGTCCTACACCTACAGGCATGCCTCTCAACTGTCCCTGATTTCATTCACACCTCAGCTCTGTCCCTGTCAATCCCTCCTACAAGGATCGGCTGTTGTATGAAAGCTAGTTGATTACACGTAATACACAGTGACAATAACTAAGGGTGTACACTCCTGTAACATCAAACGATGTACTGTAATTCACCTCCTCTCATTCTGTCAATGTGTCACATAAATAGTTCCAACATTGTAAAAGTGTCCCTGAATGTCCATAATGTACTCTGGCTAAGTCCCTGTTTCATTGACAGGTGTCCCTGTTTGGTTGAGAGCTATGCCTAACATACCTGTCAACCTCCTACAGCAAGAAATCAGGACAAAGCCAGAATTATTGGGGGGGCCAAAGGCCCAACTCAGTGAAAGAGTATAAATATTGCCTGTACAAAGTAAGAACATGAATAGACTAACAGATATTACTGTAGTATAACTGTTTTCTGAGGGGTATGACATATGAAAGTCAGATTCTGTCTTTATTTTCTGACATTGACCATCAATGATTGGCCAACCATTTGCCAGACATCCACAAGTTTCTGTGAAAAGGACCACATCTACAAGGCAAACATCTTGCATTCTGCAAACATCTGTATAGTTGAGAGGCGTGATGCCTACAGGGAACATATACTACAGCAGGTTTGCATTGCTCTCTATCATTGTGGCACACTGGTGTTGCTGGACAGTCCCCATATAGTTGTTGTAATAGCACATTGCTATTTTTTTGACAGTGGCCATATGATACATTATTGGGGATTTGCCAGTAGGGGACATACCACTGTAGACTGCTGTGATGGGTGTAGGGACATACAGCAGAATATGTCATGGCACACAGGGACATAAACCAGTATTGCTACTATCTTGCTAATATCCACATATGTAGTGTGTTTACAGACTGTGGGGTATGATGTGTGAGGGAGCCGTTTATAGTGCAAGCCATTATGGGAGTGCAAGATCTGTACATAGTGGACATCCATGTATCTGGTCCTGTAATGTGTTCCTGTCTTGTTGTTTTTTAGGAACCATGTGCCACAGGAGACATCCACCATTCTCAACTGCGGAGAATGACAGCATAATGGATGGCCTCAGACACCACCATCACACCTTGCTTTCCAGGGGGTGGCACAATCGTGAACATCAGGCAGCATTGTGGGCAGACCTTGTGCAGTCTGTTAATCAGATTGGCCAATAGGACAGGACCTATGAGCAGGTCTGACACCGGACCACAGATATGGTGAATGCTGCATGGCAAAGGGCAGCTGCTGCTGCCAGGGATTGTGCTGCCAGCAGTGGAGGGCCTGCAATGGAACAACTACTCTCGGCCACAAAGGAATTACCGGTGAACCTAGGATCAACCAACAGCTTCCAGGCATCCATCATGCCATCCATCCTAGAGATGGGTGCCACAGCGTCCACAGAAGAGGAGCGTCCAGATAAGTTTACTGTGTTCACCAGTGAAAAACTGTATCAGTCATGTGGCAGGCTGTACATGCTAGTAGATGGGTGTCAGGTCTATCTGCATTGGGGGGGGGTTGGGTTTTATGCACAGTTGTGCACACATACTCAGAATGTCAGCAATATAGCCATTATCACAGTAGCTACTGTATATGTAGATATATCTACATATTACCTTGTAGCACTGCAACATTTGGTGGTGCTGGCAATACCTCTCCCTCACCTTTTCATAGGTCCATTAGGTGTGGCCAAAGTCCATGATCCTGTACCTGGTAAGTGTGATACTGTTGTTTTACAGATCATATATGCCCAAAGAAAGTTAAGGGCTGCCATTTTGCCCTATGTACAACTGTTGTGCTTAGCCAGAGTAGAATATTTGTATGTTCCATTCTGGAACAGTTAACTACAGTGCATAGTCTGGGTAATCACAGGTGTGTATTTGTACAAACATTAACATGTTTGCACTTATAGCTATGAGCAACTATGCAGCCTGCTATATATGAGGCAACTACTCCAAGATGCCTATTCAAACATAATAGGGAGATGGTACATACCTGAAGCAGTGTTACTACTATTGGCATATCATTCTCAAGATAGGTGTACTGGGTTTTATGTGTAGTTCTATCATATTGCATACCTCACAGGTGTATTCTATTGGCAACATTAACTGGATGTAGCTGAAGTGCTTGTTATAAAGGGCCTGACTTGCCTGCGTATGTTGTTGTGAGTTTGTCTGTTGTGCATGGGATCAGAGATGAGAAGATGTGCCACGTGTAATGCAGTTGTGGATGCTCATCTGTATGAATGTGTGTGGAGTACCATATATAATAGTACAGGTAGTAATGTACTGCTTTTGTCGTGGTGATCACAAGTGAATAGGAGGGATTGGCATCTGTCCCCTTCACAACCTGATATCAGTGTCTCATTGGACTCTGATTATGATGGTGGCCATAGTGATGCACAGGTGAGTTTGTCAGGGGCTAAATCTGTCTGAGACATTGACATCCCTCTTCTGACCCCATTATCCATGCACATAGTCAGTATGCCCACACATACCCAGTCCCCAGAGGTCACAGATATTGGACAGTCAGAGGGTGACAACATTGTACAGGGCAGTGTGAAAACTATGGCATCAGTGAGTGTAGACACTGGCCATAGCCAGAGAGCTGGCAAGGTCCCACACAGGCAGATTTACAGGGGTGCTCAAACGATGACTTCTGCCCATCCACCACCTGTTGCAAGTGTCACAACACTGGTCACTCACTGCATATTATGGGCCATCATGGAGGCACAGGCAAATTCTGAATGCAATACCAGATGGATGCTTAGGGGTATGAGTGCAACACAGTCTGACATCTGTGACTGCCTCCACTGTATTAGTGACACCCTGGATCAGTTCACTGATGTAGTGGACAGATGGTGGGCTGAGACAGTGTCACTCTTTGACCGCACATTGTCTGTGCTGGAACATCTGGTTGGAGTTGGGCATCAGACACATGGACATAGGTCAGCAAACCATCTGCTAAGAGTCCAATTGGCCATGCACACTCATGCTCCTATAGTGACAGTACCTCCAGCACTACAGAGGGAAGTGTGCTATCCACACCACGATGTGGCAGGCCATGAGCACGTGGTCTTTGGCAGTCCTGTGGGGGACATGGGCCTAGCAGACAGCAGTCACCATCAGCTAAAAGCACTGCATCTCACCTTGGGCATGGTGGTGCCAGTGCTATCCTTGGTAGAGCCAGTTCTTCTTTTCATGGCTGGAGACAGTGAATTGTCCATTCTACCATGTATGGTCCGCAGCTGTCCAACATACACACATGTAGGGCTAGCACTGGGCTTGACTGTACACACACACACACACACACACACACACACACACACACACACACACACACACACACACACACACACACTCAAACATTACTGTCATGTGCAAGTCACCAACAGACATGCACAGCACCTCTCCATGGCCCATCTAACCAGCACCCCTTCCTGACTCATACACATGCTGTTAATTGTTTGGTACAGCCTAGGCCTCTGGCACCTGC
Source organism: Protopterus annectens (assembly GCF_019279795.1). NCBI lineage: Eukaryota > Metazoa > Chordata > Ceratodontiformes > Protopteridae > Protopterus > Protopterus annectens. The sequence continues at coordinate 699,342,094 of NC_056749.1, forward strand.
ACACCACACCCTGTGCATATGATGATACATGTGCCACATCCCTGCCATCAATGCAGGGACATGCAAATATGTGTCTGGTGCACAGGGTGACCATTTTACTTTACATGAACTTGTGTAGTGCAGTATTTTTTATGAAATGGCAGTTGTTGTGGGCCACGACAGGTACTGTATGCTGGCATGTGTCATGACTACACATCAAGCTTTGTGTATATTTGTTGCATGATGTTAGACTGGCATTAGTGTTACAGAATGAGAGGTGTGTCATGGACCTGTGTATGTTTCTGTTCCAGGAGTCTTAGCGGTTAAACTATAGATGTATGACAGGAATACAGGGCACAAGATGGTATGGCAGCACAGCAGAAATATGATGTCAGCAAGGTATGGCAGTATATATGCATGGCTCCTTATGTGCATATGTGCAAAACAGTGTGTCAGAGACAATGGTGATGGTCAGTGTAATCATGATTTCATACTTTGTGACAAGGTCTACTACCCTGAACATACAAATCTAGATGGAGGCAGACAGCAGTTATGCTTATATAGATGAGAACAATTTAGGACCAGCAGCTAGTCACAGGGCTGTAAGATGCATAACCATTGCACAGAGATAGCCCATATGGGGATGTGTGCACTGCTGCAAGCAGATAGATTTTCACACACACACACACACACACACACACACACACACGTTGGATGTTGTGAGATTAGAACCCCTACCTATCTAGCAGTGCACACTATAGCTTGCAGTAGTTATCACATGCATCATGGTGTTTGTCTGATATGCCACTGTCAGCCAGCACCCTTAAGGTGGATGACATCAGCAGGCCTTGTAAAAGAGGCCAGTGTTGAGGCCAGCAGCTAATCACAGGGCCATAGCATGCATAACCATTTCCCAGAGATAAGCCAGATAGGCATGTCTCAGTCCTGCAAGAGGATATACTTACACACACACAAACACATGTTTGATGATATGAGAGTAGAAGCCCTCTTAATCAAGTAGTACACACTATAGTTTGCAGTATTTATCACATGTGCCACGGTATTTATCTGATATTACACTGTCAGCCAGTGCTCTTAAGATGGAATATTGACTTGGCCAAGACCTTTGCACAATCTCTCACTCAAGCACCATTGAAAAACTAACACAGCTTGGCGTAAATCCCTATCTCATCAGGTGGGTGGCCAACTGGCTCACCAATAGGATGCACAAGGTCAAAATAGGTGCCACCACCTCCAACAGCAAACCTGTCATTAGTGGTGTTCCCCAGGGGTCTGTCCTGGGACCCCTACTATTTGGCATCTACTTCTTAGACATTCAGGCAAAGACAAAGGGCCTGTGGCTGACCAGGTTTGTGGATGACTGTAAGTTTGGTTCTGTCATTGACTCCCCAAATTATGTTAACATAATGAAAGAGGGTCTCACAGCTACAAATAACTGGTGTCAAAGTCATGACCTTAAGTTAAACACAAAAAAAGTATTATCATACCATTCAGAAAAAACACAGCCCCTACTAATTACCACATCAATGTCAACCCCTAAGCACACAACCTGTGGTGAGAGACCTGGGTACTTAGTTTGACATCAATCTCACATTCAACCATCATGTGGTGGCAGTGGTCAGAAAAGCCTTTTATTTGGTTCATCTCATAAGTAAAGGGATTGCATCTAGAAAAAAGGAGGTTATTACCTCTCTGTTCTCTTCCCTCATTAGGCCTATAATTGAGTATAATGCCCTGTTTGGTATGTACCTCTCCAAACACCTGCACCAACTGGAAATGCCATAGAAAGACCTCACAAAGAGAATCCATTGCCTCCAACATATGTCCTATGAGGACAGGCTCAAATTACTATCACTCTACTCAGTATCATACAGATTGCTCGGAGGTGATCAGTGTGTCGCCTAGAGGGCAATATCGCACCCAGCTCTACTAGAGTTGCTCCATAACCGTAAGTCACACTTCTTGCATATTACCCACTCAGTAGGCCTAAATCTAATATGTGACATCAACAAAACCTGCTGGAGAAACAGGTTTGTCTCCCAGAGGCTGCCCCATCTTTGGAATAGACTTCCCATACATATCAAACTGAGTACATTGCTGACCCTCTTCAAGTGCAACCTTGATGAGTGGATGGGAAACCACACATTTGTCCCAGGGATTCCACCTTTGTCCCTCATGGACAGGGGAGACAGGTGGTGACTGAAGGTTCTTTTTTGGGGATAAACTCTTGACTAGGCTTGTAAGGGCCCCAGGGCCATTAGCCTTGTAACCTCCTATGATCTTATGTGACTGGGGTGCATGACATAATACCACACACAGGGTGACAGTCTGCATACCTCTCCCTGTAGATGTTTTTGCTGAACATTCAGCATTTTGCCCCATATATCTGCTCTGTTCCTCATACATTGTGGTTTTCCCATAATATTCTGTAAAATTCAATCACTAAATTCTTGTAACTACTGACACATTTAAGTGATAGCCTTTACATCCTGCAGCTAATCTGACCTATTGCAATCTGCTGTTATACTTGCCACCTTCTAGGCTACTCAGAGCATGTATAATGTCTGTCTGTATGTTTGGCCCTTTGTCCCCCCTTCACTCTGGCTTTGTCCAGCTTTCTTGCAGTAACAGATTGAGAGGTTATGACAGTCTGTGGGAATACCACCATACAACTAACTCACATGCAAAAGATGTAGATGCTGCCAGATTCGGACCATCAACACCATCAACTATGCTAATGTTCCTAGCCCAGTGAGCCACACCAGCCTCCAGACAGAGAGGTTTCATTCCTCACACTATCAACAACATACAGACAAACATTGACACCCCTGCATTAGGTGGGAAATACAATGTGTGGCCAGGTTCTATGTTATAGCCCTGGAATTGTCTGGTCTGCTGACTATCATTGCAGAATTACTGTCACAGCCGTTGTATGGGAACACTGATGTGTTGGGAGTGGGGGATGACCAGCCCATGCTCTGCTGGCATAGACAGTCAAGCGACTGTCCTGTGACCCCACTGTTTGGCATCTCCCTTGAATAATGTAGGGGCGTTTCCAGCCATCTGGCCTAGTGAATATTACGGGGCACATACTATTGGACAGAGTACCTGTTGTTCCAAGTGGCTGTTTGATCTCTGCAAGTAGCCCAGTTGCCCACTATAGATCTCTGCAAGTAGCCCACTATATTCTCTTGCATCCATGCGGCAGGACCATACATATGCTACCATAGTCTAGTACCCCATACAAGTGATGTATAGGAGAGTGACTTACCTTGCAAATGCAGCAGTTGACAGACCTGTAGTTCGGGGCTGACTCTGTCTGATGCATGCAGTACACAGTCAATACATGGTTAGATACAGGTAGTGTGGGCTGGCATCATTTTTAGTATATGTATGCGAGTCAGAGTAAGGTGTCAGTCCCTAGGGCCCCTAGATTGTTAGTACATGTGCTATGCATTGTCTTTTGACCAAGGCCAGGGCATACTGGGCACACCTACATCTGCCTACAGGGACAACCTCAGGGGGTTTCTTCACTGAGTCACCCTGTGGGTGTGGCTGTGGGGACATAGGCACTGGTGGGGGGCTGTTTATCCCTTCCCTGTGCTGATCCTGCTGCAGCTGTTTCCGCAGGATCATGTTGTGTAGCATGGCACATACCGTGAACATTTGTGCACATGTGGCTGGAGAGTACTGCAGGGCTCCACCAGATATATTGATGCACCGGAACCGTGACTTCAGCAGCCCAAATACACACTCTGTGATGTTCCTAGTTTGTGTGTGTGCCTCATTTTTCATTAGGTGTGTGTGCATTTCTGATGGGGGTCATCACCCACGGTTCCAGTGCATAGCCAGCATCCCCCAGTAAATGGCCGTATTGGATGTCCCCCATACAAACATCTGGTACAGCGGTGATGCATGCCAGATATGAGAGTCATGATAACTGCCAGGGCTGCCAGCACACACATTCATGATAATGCCCTGGGCATTGCACATAACCTGGCAATTGATGGAGTGATACCCCTTGTGGTTGAATTAGATTCTACCCTCCTCACTGGGTGGTGCCTTGATGTGCACATGAGTACAATCTATGGCACCCAGTAACTCTCAGGGTAGTGTGCTACACAGTAGAAGAGTTGCATTCTGCTGACCCTCTCCTCAAGGGTCTGGGGAAAATAAATGTGCTCACTGGCATGTGTTAGTATGGCATCCAGGAACTGGTGAAGTACCCTGGATGATGATGCTTATGAGAGTCCCATCATGTCCCCAGTTGGTCTTTGGAAAGTAATTGCAGCTAGTATCCTAGGGGCTACACATACCTTTGTTTCCACTGGGATGGGTTCCCCTCTGTTGGCTTTGGGTCTGAGTTGAGGGCGGCTGAACTCAGTGAGTTCTTGCAGTATGTCCCTATCCACCCTGTAGTGCTCTACAGTCTCCAGCTCATGTAGCTCCTGGTAGGTTACCCTGGGCCTGAACACTCTTCTCCTTCTCAGTCTAGGCCTATTGTCAGCAGCAGCATCAGCACTGACCTCAGCATCTGGCACATACAGATGTAGCAAATCTGCAGCAGCCCCTAGTAGTCCTTCAGTTAAAAATCCCAAGTTTGTACTCTACTGGTGCAGAGTATGAGGGGTGAAATCAGATTGCAGTGTGTATGCAACCTTTATAGTGTTCTGCTGTAGGTGCAGCCTATGTGATTGTCTATCTATGATGCATTCCACCTGTCAAGTACATCATTAAGGGATTTTAAGTGCCCTAGTTTAAGGAAAACAGGGGTTATCAGTACTTAATTTATCATTGGCTTTCTCAGCCAATTTTTTTACAGCCTTCCTTGCTGAGCACTGCTGCATGCCACACACACCTGCAATACAAAGATAACCAATGCTCAGCAGTCAGTAGACACACCTCCATAGATAGGCATGCCCAGCACAGCTGAGCACCACATAAGCACACAGAAACACTCTGAAACAAGCACCATGAAGGTAAACAAAGCGTAATAGTCACTGGACACACCTCCATACCCAGCAGAGCACTATGCCACGCAAACAGGCGCCACTGAGCTCCAATGAGCTTAAAAGAATGCAGACACACCACCTTTTGATGTCAGCTGCCTCTTCTGTGGACACCAACATAGTTGTCTGTCTACACTGATGGGATCTGCAGACATGGATACCCATTTGTGCTATTCAATAACTCCAGCTCACTTGCATAGAGATCCATGCACACAACCTGAAAACTACACAGTTCCAGGTCTTGCCTTGTTACTAACCACAGCAGTCTTCCATTGTACATACTCCACGCAGGGTCCTATAATGCATTACTGTCACATACTACTAATTTTCATTTTTCATTTGTATGCAATTCACCTGCTTATGAGGTGATTTGCATCCCACAGACACTTCCATGTTGGTGAACTCGTGTATGCCCCTCAGCTCTGTTTAATGGATCGCAAATCTACTTACTTCCATGTATGCACCATGCCACTATGCCTACATGGAAAAAAGTCCATGTAGGCTTTATTGAATTCCCCCCAGTAGTTTACATTTTATTTTTTTTCTGTTTTAAAATGCATTAGCATGGTTCCTCTCAAGACAGAAATTTTCTCCAAGTGTCTCTCTCACTTCCTTTTGTTGTCTGTTTAATATCAAGAACTAATTCTTATCTGAGATGTAAAACAACATTCCTAGAAGACTCACAGTCTCTTATTTTAAATCAGAAGTTTTAAATAGTGGAGGTTATTCCTTCACATACAGTTAGTGCTATCAATAGCATAACATAAGATGTAATAAATGCACATTTTAAAAGTGTTAGCTTATTTTCTCCCAAATTCAGATTTGATATTTTATTAGCCTACCTTTATCAAAAATATAAAACTTTTAAATACACTGCAGTGAAAGCAGCTTAAATTTGTAATGTTTACAATATTTTAAGTCTGTGTTAATTTTCTACTGCAATATGGATGCCTACATTTCTGAAAATCTAATCATCCCCTTAAAGATATATAATGGCACAGATACCAAGAAGAATTGGGCACAGAATAACATGCTATGCTGTGCAGTTATGCCATGCCTGAGTCCAAAACCTAGATCAGAAATCTAGGGGTCTGACAGTCTTCATTCAGCAAACCCTAATACATACTGTAGAGAGCCTTACGCCCAGTTCCAAAAGGGTTGATTAGATTTCTGGTAAGGTAATTGGGCTTGCAGCACCAAAACGCTTCAGAGTTGTGCAATGGCAAAGGTTGCCAATGTATAAGCCTAAAGCAATCCATTAGCCCTTTGAAGTGAATGGGCTGCTTCAGTGAAGCAGCAGCAACACCATGTGTAAGAAAAACTTGGTACTGTAGGGTCTACCTTTTGGAAAAATAGACTGCCTGTAGTGGCAAGATCCACATACAGATGGAGTTGCAGGATATCTTCATGGCCATGCAATCCCACCTGTATGACAGGTCTACTTCTTCAAGCCTGCTGAGTCCCTGGGCAGAGTCACACTATCTTCATGTCTAGCAGAAGTCTCAGTGATTCAGTACCTCAGCATTGTGAGGTACAGATCTGGGCATACCTCTCACTCAGGATGATAGGATTTCTGGCTCAGGGATAAACTTCAGCTTCCAGATAGAAGGGAGTATAATGGAAACTCTCCCCTATGTAGCACCAAACCTTTTGGAATACCACACTATAAATACATATATATATATACACACACATATACATATATATATACACACACATACACACACACACACACACACACACACACACACACACACACACACACACACACACACACACACACACACACATATACTTACTCTGGAAAATTACACAGTGTGATAAATATCTTGGTAGATATTGCAGTAATGTGTTATAAATTCAACCATTAAGTGCCTTGTTTGGCAATATATCTTGTGCTATAGTGTTATAACTATAAATTAGCAATGACTATACTTCATATATAAACAGATTATTCCATAGAAATGACCTTTCACAGATATCTCTAAGTGTCTTTATAGAGAGCATCACAAACTGATTAGATTAAGCTACTTGTTTTTGATTTAGTGGCATATAATATTAGCAATGTTTAATGGAACCCTAGCAGCACTGTATGAAAAACAAACAAGTTTAGGTTTTACACTACTTGTTTTTCTTAAAATATAATTTATTTATTATTACCATTTTTAAATATCAGCATGCAGTTTTGAATATCCTTTTCTTCACTTACTTCAACTGTCATCTCTTCTGTGTCTGAGCATTGCCACGTAAAAATATCAGCATAGGAAACAGAGCAGTCTGCAAGCCTTTTGAGTGTCTTGCTAGTAAGAACAAACTTTTGCCTGATTATGACATTTTCCCTCTTTTTAAAGTACACAACACAATTTCTGCAGAAAGGTTCCCAGCAAAAAACCTGCCTCCACTTTAAGAAGAACAGAGGAGATTCCCCCGTGCCATGACAACATTTCCCCTTATCAGTATTTCCTGTAAAGTAACAGCTTCTAAAGGGCACAGCTTGCTCAACAAAATGGCACATGTAAACAGTGCCCTGATGCATTCCTTTTATACAGCTATTGAAAGTCTGAGGTCCAACATGAATTTAGATGTGACCAGGAGGAATGTGTAATAGTTCTGAGATTGTGGGACCTCTGATTATTCCCCCATTCAAGCTACTGTGATCCCAGAGGGTGTTGGGATACAAGTCTGTCTCTAACCCATGGTGGGATGCAAAAGGTCCCCCCCACCCAAAAAAAATAAAACGCTTTAAATGTATAGCAGTGAATTTTGAAAAACAATATTTTTATCAAACTCACAATTAACATTTTTGAAGTGTTAGGTCTACTCAACCATTCCCTTCCAATAGGGAGTCATTCTGTTCACTTGCTGCTTCTGCCCCATTAACCTTTAACTAAGAAGTATTTGACCTTCCAAGAGTATAGGTCTGTCTTTTGTCTTTTTCTTTTTTACTCAGTTGCTTAAAGTATTTGAATATCTGTTTGGCCTGAAGTAATCCTAGTGCCGTAGAAAATTTAGGAATATTCCCGAGTCAAATTTTACACAATGAACCTCATCTTCAGAAAGGTATATATGGATTTAACTGCTTCTTCTCCTTTGTCTACAGCAGGGCTTTATTTGCCAACACTTTTTCTACACAGCACCTTCCCTGCATGTCTTCTTGTGTTTACATGCCATGTGACAACATTGTGGAGGGGCTCTTTTTTCCCAAATTGTACCTTTTCCCTCTCATAGCCTCATACATCTCAACTTCTTATAGCAAAAAATCTGGACAAAGCCATAAATAATTGGGGGACACAGGACAAAAAATAGGGACACTTTAAATATTGCTCTTACAAAATTAGAAAGTTGATCAAATAACATGTGTTGCAAATATTCTGAGGGGTATATAGTTTGAAACTCAAACATTTGTCATTATTTTCTGACGTCAACCCTAAATTATTTACCAATGATTTGCTCAAAAACACAATTTTTATGAGGAAATAGACCAAAAATATGAGGCAAAAATCTGGACATTCTGCAAAAATCTGTACAGTTGAGAGGTATGCATAGCCCCACATTGTCTTTATGAATGTATGGAAGATGTGCAGTTTTGTTAGGAAGGGACATAAAGTGTTTTAAGTAACTGAGCAAAAAAAGAAAAACGGAGGAAGAGAGAATCTTAATAAATCATGTGGGTAGTGGGACAGAATGGACAGGAAATCAGGACTACAAAATAAACAATGCCAAAGGGGATTTACTAAATGTAGTCTATACAACTGCAAAGAGTTACAGGGATGAGCATAGTCCTTTCACACAAGAAAGGTTCCCAAAAGACTTTCACAACCTAATAGTGCACAAGTAAATAGCCTGTGAAAGTATTCATCATAGTATTCATCACAGAATTTTAGGAGAACTAAAGCGAGTTTTAGTGATGCATCTTACTAAACACCTTAACAAAATGTAGGAAGAAGGAAAAAGCTCCTGAGAATTAGAATGGGGAAAACATGACCCCACTTTACAAGAAAGGATGCGGGACACTAGTTGAATATACTGACTTCTCCATTTAACCTCATTTGTTGGGAAAAAAATCACAAAATTATCATCAAAGGAAATATAACCTCATTTGTTGAAGAAATCATAGAATTATGACTGATAGAATAATTCTAGAATGTCCGGAAGCTACTAGATTCAAGACCCATGGGGGATGGATTCGATAAATTCTACACAATTTGGTCACACCATCTTCAAGTTGCAGTGTGATGTATACACAATAGTACACTGATTTGTATTCAGTAAATGGCTCTACGTGAAGTGTAGAGCTGCTCAAACCAGATAAACAGTGTGGCATTCTAATTAGTGCATAAGCAGCTGAAATATATGTGAATCAAACAATCCAAGACAGTGTAGCTATTTAGCAAGCTATAAAGGATCATGTACATTCCATGTAGCCATCTGCCCTCTACTCCAAAACCTTTTGGAATACAGCCACAGAAACTATACTGGAAAGAAAGAATTTTAGGGGCTGCTGCTGCTCTTCTGTGTGTTTATGTGCAATTTGGTCATCTCTATGCTGCTGCTGCTGATAGACCTCTGGCAAGGAGGAGAAAGGTATTTAGACCCTGTTTAATTTTTCAGGGTCTGCATGAAGTGGAAAGATAGAGACACACTCCAGGAACTTTGCAATGTCTATCTTCCTCACCTGAGACCAAGAAAAAACTGAAAAGGACCCATACCAGTGGAGACCAAGGTATGTGCAGAACTTAGAATTTTATCTACAGAGACCTTTCAGAGACACACAGAGAACATTGTGGGAGTGTCACAAGCATCAGCATCCAGGATTCTACACCAATTCCGAAATGTTAATACAGTATGCCAGTATATATATATATTTCTCCCGTAACCCTAAGGAGAGAGCTAAAACTATGCAGGAGTTCTACCCCATAGCACACTTCCCTGAAGTCATGGGTATGATAGACTGCACGCACATTGAGATCTAATCACTACCCAGGGAACTGAAGAAGGCCTACATCTACATCAATAGAAAGGGGTTCTATTCCCTTAACTGCCAAGTTGTGTGTAATGCTAGCAAAAATCATCCTAAATTTGTGTGCTGGCAACCCCAACTTCCATATCTGGCACACCTTACAGCAGTAGTAGAGGTTATTCCTGGGCTGATATTCCACAAGACCATTTACTGGGGTAATGCAGGTTATGCATTGGAACCATGGCTGATAATGCACATCAGAAATGCACACATACCCATGAAGGAACTCTAGAATGAGGCACACACTCAAACAAGAAACATCATAGTGCATGTGTTTGTGATGCTAAAGTCATGTGCCTAGATACATCGTGGGGGGGGGGGCTGCAGTATGATCCCAGGACTTGTGTCAAAATTCTTACAGTCTGTGGTATCCTAAACAATATCATCCTGCAAAATCAGCTGCAGCAGGAACACCTAGGGGTAGAGGCACACATTCCATCAGCTGCAGCAGGAACACCTAGGGGTAGGGGTAGAGGCACACATTCCACCACCACTGGGAGTTCCCACTCTGACTCCTCACCTCCATATGCTGAACCTGCCAGTGGTGGTGGAATGTGTGCCTCTACTCTCTGCAATGGGTATAGATAGATATAGCTGTGCACAATATGCCCTCGCTCTGGCCAAGAGGCAATGGATAGCAATCATGCTGACCACCAAAAGTACAGCTTTCATCTTATACAAAAACATACAATAAAATGGATGCCAGGCAATAGTCACAACCTTCACTTCCCCATGTAATGGCTGCATACTGCTATCCTCAGACAAAGTCAGCACTAAATGACAACAGTTGTAACCGAAAGACTGTCAATGTAAGTGTGGAACCTGTAATAGAAAAATAAATGTGTAAGAACATGAATGGATGGCAGACACCTGCATAACTGGTACTTGTAAATGTACCTAAGAAGAATTTGTGTGATTTGTTCAGCAAAGCCATCACTATCTGACTATTTACATCTGTGATATATACTTATACAGTTTACCAAATAACCAGCCCCATGCCAACTAAAATACCCACTGCAGAAAAAGCAGGCCAAAAAGTGTACTTATCCCTCACAAATGGAGTAATAAGCATGGCTAAAAGCAGCCTCCTCACATTCAAGTTCCCTAGCTACATGGTTGCCTTTTAGTGTAGATTCAGCCCTCTGAGCTCTCTGAAGATACACATGATGTGTGAATTCATTAGAATTGCTGAATGCCAAGCTTTTGACTTCGCATAGCAGATATAAACATAGTGTAGCCTCTACACCATTCATAGGTTCATAGGTTCATACTAGGCTATCTGCCCGAGGGCATTTACAAGCCTAGCCCATCGTTTTGTGGCTTAGGCCACCCCTTTAGTATGGGGAACTATACCCATTATTTTTCTGTGCCTCTGTCGAGCAGTGACACTGAGGTAATCCCTGGGGTATATCTGCGATCTCCCATCCATTGGTCAAGATTTCTCTTGAACAAGGCCAGCGAGGTGCTCTGCCTCACATGTACCGGGATTTTGTTCCACAGCATAGGGAGTCTTTGGGTGATGAATCTATCCCTCCAGCACGTCCTATTAATAGCCGTGTCAAGGTTTAAGTCTCCCGCCCTTGTGGCTCTGATGGATCTAGATTTTTTGAGGTGAAGCATATTCATCAAATCTGGGTTTGACATGGCCTTGTATGTTAGGCAAAGGTCACCTCTGAGCAAGCGGTGCGACTGAATAGAGCTGGAGTTCTTTCAGTCGGGCAGCATAGGACAGATTTTGAGACCCTTTATCCTTTTGGTGAGGAACTTTTGTGGCCTCTCCAGCTGCTGCAAGTGTCGGGTCAGATACATTCGAATGGGGCATTGTACTCAATCATTGGTCTGATGAGTGATGAGTAAAGGGAGACTATGACCTCCCTTGATCTAGATGAGAATCCCTTCATGATAAGGTGGGCAATGTAGAAGGTCTTCCTAACTACTTTAGCTACATGGGTGTCGAATGACAGACTACTATCAACCTGGGTCCCCAGGTCCCTGATAACTTCTTCTGTGCTCAGTGGATTGCCACCTATTTGGTAGCTAGGGGTAACCTTGTTTTTCCCGAAGGGTATGACTATGCATTTTTGGCATTTAACTTTAGGCCGTGGCTCTGGCACCAGTTATCCGTTTCTGTGAGACCCTTCTGAAGGATATCTGTGTCAGATGTGTTTTCTACTATGGCGCACAGATTGCAGTCATCTGCAAACTTTGTCAGCCATAACCCTCCTGTGTTTGCTTGTACTTCGGAAAAGTAGATGCCAAACAAGAGTGGGCCCAGGACTGAGCCCTGTGGGACACCACTTGTGACAGGCTTTGAGTCTGACATGGCGCCAGCAGCTCTGACCCTGTGGGTTCTGTCACTCAGCCAGTTTGCAACCCATCTTGTGATGTATGGGTTGACATTTAAGCTGATGAGTTTTTCAATGATAACCGAATGGGGTATTGTATCGAAGGCCTTAGCCAGATTGAGGTAGGCTGTATGGACTGCCTTTCCCTCATCAATGGCTTTGGTGACTGTTTGAAAAAGTCAACCAAGTTTAAAAGGCATGATCTGCCTTTGACAAAGCCAAACTGGGTTGGATCCAAAGTCTGCAAATTCCTATGTCTTTATTTATGAGGTCCATTATGATCCTCTCCATGGCTTTGCAGATAAGGCTTGTCAAGCTAATGGGCGGTAATTTCCAGGGTCGGTGGAGGCACCGCCTTTGTGAAGTGGTACCACAGTTGCAGTGCGCCACTCCTGGGTACGTATCCAGAGGTAAGACTTTGATTAAACAGCTGTCCTAGCTGTGGGTTTAATTCCTCATTGAGTTCATGGAGCACACAGCCGGGGACACCATCAGGTCCCATGGATGCTGTGTTTTTGCTTTGGAGAGAGCAGTTCTCACTTGGGCGCTGGAGATGTTTGGGCGGCTGCAATCGTTTGGTATACATATCTCTCCTTTTGACCGGGAGGGGGGGCCGAGGTTTGCGGTGCACCTGTCCGCCAGTATGTTGGCAATGTCTGTAGGATCAGTAATCTTCACATCATTTTGAACTAGCTCTGAGCATATCTGGGAGTTTCCTCCCAGGTTTCTAACATAGCTAAAGAAGGCCTTATGATTGTCTTTTGAGTCTTTAGCTATTTTTCTCTCGAAATTTGCTTTGGATGATTTTATGAGAGCTCTTAGTTTTTACTTATAGTGATCAAGGGGGTCTTACCTTTTAAGGATTTTGCTCTATCTTGTAGTAGCTTCCTCCTTTTGTTGTAGAGTTTGTTTATGGCTGGGGTCCACCAGACTGGATGCTTGCCTTTGGTACAAAGAGTCTTTGTTTTGCTTGGGATTGCCTTATCCATGCAGTCCTGCAGGTGCTGGTAGAAGGCATTTGTAAGTGATTCAGCGGCTTGAGTACTGTTTTCCGCCGCTCGGGGCCTTAAAGGAGACCACACTAGTCTTTAGAAGTGTGAAGTCGGCTTTTGAGAAGTTCTTTACTGTGGTCTTTTTATTTCAGGTGGGGGTGGGATGAGGACCTCCAGCGAGATTAGTTTGTGGTCTGATCTCACCAGTGAGGGTACACCTCCGGTGTTGAACATTGTGCTCCCATGTTCGTGATGATGAGATCAAGTATGTTATCTCCTCTTGTGGGGATGGTGACTAGTTGTTCCATGGCATTTGAGTTTATGAATTCCAGGAACTTTTGGGCTAGGGTGTTTGGGCTTGAGTAGTGTTCCCAGTCTATATTAGGGTAATTGAAGTCACCTAGTATGATGGTGTTTGGTGATACATTTATCCCTCTAGTGTTTTCAGGAAGGCCATGTGAGGTTCCTGAGTTTGTGAGGGTGGCCTGTAACATGCTACAATTTGCAGAGCAGTATTGCCTATGGTTAATTGCACCTGGATGGTCTCCGATGCATCGTGCGTTGCCACCAGTCTTGAGGTGTGGGTGTCCTTGATGAATATGGATACCCCCTCCTTTCTTGGTATTGTCCAGATTTTGGGGCGGGCATGATATGAGGTAAAACCTGATAGCGCCGGGTGCTCTCAGGAGCCTTGAACCAGGTTTCTGTCACAGCACAGACATCGATGTTCTCCATACTGAGAAGGGCCTCGAGTGCGTGCATTTTGAGATTTAGACTTCTGGCATTGAGCAGCATTACCCTTAGTTTTTTCCTTTTTGTGTTCTAGGGTGGTAGGTTTAGAATTTGAGCCTTGCCTAAAAAAGGCACTATGCGGGTGGCAAGAGCCTTTGCCAATATCCGGAATCCCAGGGGTGACAGGTGCAAGCCGTCCCTTGCGAAGCAGCGTGGCTTGTCCAGCATGTCATCCCAGGCAGACAGACACTGGATCCCCTTTGAATGACACCAGTGTTTAAGCCAATTGTTAAAGCTGATCATCTTATCTCTGTATTGTGGCATCATTCTTGGTGAAGGTAGGATACTGCTCAAGGTCAGGGTCATACCTGTCTGGGCTACATAATCAGAGAGCTCCTCAATGTCTCTTTTCATGTAGTCCAAGGAGGTACGTCTCAGGTCGTTTACACCAGCGTGGACAATGACTGAATCATATTTGTACCTGCTGTTGAGAGACCTGAGTGCTTGCGTTATGTGGCGGATTCTAGCCCGACAGGCAGCTTACTGTGACCTTCTCCTTACTCAGTCTGGTGAGCGGGACGTCAGTGTGTCTGACTATGGAGTCACCAATGACTAGTGTGTCTGGCATTGTGTTTGGCCTTAAGGGCTGTGACTGTTTGACACTCTGACTGTGAGGTCTATGTGTTGCAGGTGTTGTGTTCTGAGGTGGTGGTTGTTTGGGTGTCTGCTTTGGTGGCCTCTGCTGTTTTGGTAGATTTTTGATCAGAGCCTCGAGTATGTCTTTGTGTGTTTATGTGTATGATTTGAGGTTGTAATGGTAATATGTGAGACTGGGTCTATAGTGTGTGTGGTAACCTTCTCCTCCTGACTGGTCTTGCCAGTCCTATGTTGAGAGAGCTCAGCCTCCAGTTTGGCCGTGTAGTTGCATCTCGCATGTATTTGTGTTTTGTGGGAGGAGGAGAGGGTTGTCTGTGTACATGAGGCAATTGTAACATTGCCTCAATATTCCCAGGTTCACCAGCTGAGCAGGAGAGGACACTAGCAACTGATCCCTCGACATGCTAGAAGGAATAGACAAAAAACTTTAAAAAGATTCGGGGACGTGGGTGACCGAGAAATGGGGGTTGCCTTTTGGGGTACTATCTATGACAAGAGTGCCGTATCAAGGTAATAAGTACTGTAGGAGCAAGTGCTACGTTTAACAGATAGAGAATAGTCTACTTGGAGTCAAGTAGAGATGATCTTTTAATTATAGGATACGCTGATTAGATCAGTAGTATAGTTCGAGGAAGGTAGTTTTAAGGGAAAATTTGAAGAGTGGACTTTAGGTAGCCGAATAGTTTAAACCTGCTTAACCGGCTGCCCTAGTGTGCAACAGTAGCAACTCCGCTAAATCGGCTAAATCGGGCTAAATCGCGCTAAAGCGTGCTTTATAGCAGGGGGCTGGAAAAGACAGGAAATGACCCAAATTGGCCAACAAACCACAAGTCACTGCCCTAAACCACTCCTCCGAGGACAAATGAAGGAGTTATGGAAATGACCCCTAGTGGCCAATAAAACTACAGTTTCAAGTCAGTAACCACCTCTCCGGGGGGCAGGGAAGCTGCTCAATGTTAGTCACTGCCACTGATAAACACAGAGACCCTCCTTCAGCCCAAGCAAAAATGGCCTCACAGAAACTTTCAAACAGTTCAGGAACAGCAAGCCTGTAACTGAATTTGTTTGGTGCTAATGGCTTGCAACTGTGAATGATCACTCTGAATGAAGCAAAACACAGTAATGCACAGGCACCCTTCCCATAAGTGGTTGTGTCAGTGGGGATACACTCATAAAGTGCGGAACTAACTGTGGTGAGGTTTAAACAAAACCAAACACCCCACGTCTATATTTACTTGGTATAATAGCACAGTTTCCTGCCTTTGCCGAAAACTGTTGCTCACTGTGATGTATCTGTATCACACCTTGAAAGAAAAATGAGAAGATATGCACTATAGATTGCATGTCTGACAGTAAAGCAAAGATAAGGGAGGGATTCACAGAATACAAAAAGGATACAGAGCTGCAGCTTTGCAAACATATTCATAAATATTGTGTGATCACTCATTCCTCTAAATATGTTATATACACATATACAATAGACTGAGAGTGTCCAATTGTATGAACTGTTTAATACTGGATGTGAAATGTGAATTGCTTGTATGCATATTATTTGATTGCAATTGCAAAGCTGTGTCTGTGGCAAACAGAGACAACCCACTACAACTGTGATGTGTAGGTGCAGTATTTTGATGGTTCAAATCCAAAGCTGTCTAATTTGTTAACCTTTGCTTCCCTGTTTTTTTATCTGTTTTTATTTATTTTTTCTTTACTATGTGCATTGCACATGTCATAGTGCAAACACGGTTCACTATGTAAGGAAGAAGTAAAAAAAATAATTTTAGTTTACCTTACAGAGCACAAACCCACATAGCAGCAACGTGTGGCAGTCAGTGCTGTGATTGGTAATGACTGCAGAATTCCACCTGTTAGCTGATGGTTTGTGTGGCACAAGGCGTACATACACTGAGCTAAAAAAAAAAAAACAGAGAGAGAGAACAGAGGTAAAGCAAGGTTTAATATTTTTAGCGAGGGGGTTATAATGAGTACTTACACAAGTAATATGTGTTTGCTATTGCTTTTACCATTTGCACATTGCCTACCTAAGTGCAAACACAGTTCACTGCTTAAAGAAAAAAGTGAAATATTCCATCTGGTTTGTCTTCCTCAGTGCAAAGAGGGTCAGTGGCAATGCACAGCTGTCAGTACTCTGGACAGTGCTGAGTATGGAAAATATACCTACTGCCTAGTTTTCTCTGTGGCATCAGGTGTAAGTACATTAAATTTATGGTTAGAACCCAAACAAGCCAGGGTTCAAATCCCAGAGACTCAACTTTTGGTGTGCATTGTTATTCCTCCCAAAACTTTGATTATAAAGGTAATACTACATAACAATAGTTATGTATAGAAGATGATTGACAAAAAGATAGCATTACTGCTTCCATACACATACTTTTGTAGGTATCATAGCTCATTAATGACTGACAATTGAATCTTAGTTGATTAAATGTGTAACTGATTTAGCATGACAATGATGATTATGTAATAAAAAATGCAGTTGCATACCTCTGATGGATACTATAACTTTCTGACAATCATGTAGACCCTCCAATAACCCAATCATAACTGTAAAACAGATTGCACTTTGAGGGATGCATCATAACTCCAAACTCTGTTGCTAAAGTCATGCAAGTTTATCCATTTCCAACAACATCAGTCCTGCATCACAGCTGAGAATGCATGAGCCAGGAAGGTCAAACACATACAGGCCTAATTGAAGTATAGCACCAGTCACTCATTAAACTTTATATATGTAATGATCATGATTGATATACACTTCCTCTGTGGCAATGAGGAATAATCACTTGTGTGGAAATTTATGCATTCTCTGTTAGAAAGCTTTGAATCCCACCTTGTACAAATTACTTTTAACAGTGTGCAAGTCCCAACAAAATATGCGCTAAGTCATCACTTCAAACCCTTCAATGTCAAGTCTTAAAAGCTACACCATTTAACATTTCAGTGTTGACCACTGAACAAAGTGTGACCAGGTATAGAAGCACACATGCCAAAAATTAATGCCAAATCTCACATCATCATTACTGTTTGAAAAACTCCTTTCTTCTTTGCTTGGTAATGTTTCTTTTCACTTACCATCATGCAAATGAAGTTGGCATGTTTGTGCATGTTTGGACAGTGGTCATGTAAGATCAGAATTTGGCAGGAAACTATTGCTACTGTTGTTGGAGTATGTTCGCAAACATGGCAGGTGATGGGGAAGATGGCAAATTTAGGGCTCAGAGGTGAGGTGTGGCAGAGTCAAAAGTCTTTGTTGCACTCCTCGTGAAGCACTACAGCCATAGTCTGCTGCAGGAAGGCTATACCAGCTCTCAGCATAAGGCTGAGACTTGGAATAACCTAGCCAAGGCTTTCTCTAGTGTGACGGGATACCACGCACTGGGGAGCAGTGTAGGCACCACTACAGTGACCTAAAGAGGCTCAAACAGGCACAACTCAATCAGTGGCTAGATATGTTTGAAACTGCTAGCAACCTCCAAGTTATGTATACAGATCAAGCAACTTGAAATGATATGCAATGGTGTATATAGCCAAGACTGGTATGTATAATGCTTTCATGTCTCGTTTTCTTTCATTCCTTATTTTATAGCTGTAGAGGAAATCATGGCAAACAGGGAGACACATGCTGAAAGACTGCCGTGACTCAGAGAGGCAAGAGTTATGTCTGCAAAACAAATGACAATGATTCTAGTAATTATTGTGATTCCATAGAACAGTAGTAACTTCAGCATGCATATCTTAATTGCAACAGCAAGCATGCATGTTTTGCCGTACAGCTGTTGGTGATTGTATTAGGCTAGTGGAATAGTGTATTCAGATTATGTGAGTTCAACTTCCATACGTGATCTATAGATTCATATTAAAAAGTATCATTTGTAAAGCTGAAATGCAGCAATAGTGGCTTTAATGCCATGTTGTTAACTTACTCTAGTATCTTTAAAAGCATCTGTGGAATATGTGCATATTACAAGGATTACGTGTAGCAATTCATAATCATTTTTGGGATTGTGAAAGATCTTTAGTTAGTATAATAATAAATAGCTATTTATTCTAATAAAGAATGAATGTGACATATCATGGATCTAATCATCTGTTTTCTTTTTTGTCTCATCCCACACTTTATCTTTTTTTTTGGGGGGGGGGGGTTACCTGAAATCACACCATTCTGATGTCATACCTTCATACCTTTCTGCCAATAAACTAAAATGCATTTCAGCACAGGGATGTGGGCCAAACACTGCAGTTCAGCCTGCCAACCCTCCACTATCTGCTGCACCAACACCCAGCACCTCTGGAAAGCAGCCTGGCAGTACTGTACTGTCTCCACACCCCCCACCCTACGCAGTCCATCATCATCATCATGTATCAGTGCCCTGGCTGGTGCTGCAGTGGTAACCTCCAGGAGTACTGGTGAAGGCAGTGATTGTGTCACGAACCAGGAGCTGCTAAGTATGGTGTGAGATCTAATAGAGATCCTTGGTGCCCACATCAGTTGACTGGAGAAGTTGCTACTAAATCTCAAAAAGAAACTCCCACATCAAGCAGTCCCACAGGCAACAGAGGAAGGACACTAATGACAGTTTTGAGGGTAAGGACTAGATTCTCATTGTTACCATGTTTGATTGACATGTACCGCCGATGTCCCCCACCTATCCCAATCATGGTGTCCACCAACATTTTTGTGTTCATTACCATTCCTGTGTCTGTCTTGTATTTCCTGTTTGTCTGCACATGCTACATCACCTACCCTACCTACCTGACCTTCACATCCCTAGGTTCCAACCCCAACATTCTTCTCTTTTTGAAACCTAAAAAAAAAAAAAAATGGGCAACTAACCCACAAAAACATTTGTCCCATACATGGCTCTCCACTTCACATATGTGTATTCTCGACATACTTAATTTGGGCCTTTTGACTATACAACATCATTAGATTGCTGTCACCCATCCGTATTGTGGTGACAGTCCAAATTCATCAACTTTTGTCTGCGTGTGCACCTTTCTATGGTGAAGAAGTGGATATCTATGTTTTTTCCTAATTCCCTCTTTTAAATTCCTGTATTGCTTTCCCTTTGTTCTTCTCTCTGCTTGCCCCCTCCCTCCCCATTTCACCACTTTCCTATCAACCCCATTTTTCACACATTTGATCTGGTCAAAAAATAGAATCACACACCACACACATAGCCAGAAATGGCTCATAAAAAGAATTCAATTTTTGTCCTCCGCATTTGCGCAGAGTTTGGGAACATGCACCAATGCCTAGCAGCAGTGAATGACTGTTCACATTATATAGCAAAGCCTGATGAGTTTTGGCCTTCGGCCATACTAGTCCAGTCATCTCTGCCCAATACTGCATGAACTTGCTGTGCTACAGGAACACAGAGTTCAAGCAGAGTAAAGGCACTACTTTGAAACAGTTACTCTGACAGTTCATAGACTACTGGATGGAACAAAATGCAACTTCCTATGTGGAGTGTTGGCATAAATCACTTAAATGAAGTTCTTATTTTCTTTTGTTTGCCCAGAGCATCAAAGGTGTGATTCCAGATGCATCTCACATAATTTTTTAGTGTGTTGTTATATGTCTATGATATGTTTAATCACCAGCATCTTAACATTTGCCATAGTTATGAATTCTTATAGAGATATATTTAATACTGGCCAAAAAAGAGTATTTGAAGTGACATCCTAACCCACAACTATAAGATATTTATCCAGCCTTGTTCTGCTTGTCATAAGCCTGTTGTCCATCTCTTATCTTTTTACCCCCATGTCAGGCACTTCATGCTAGAGCAAATGGCAGGTTAATAATGAGAACACACCACAAACATGTCCATGAATGTTCCATTACACCAAACATTGCTATATGTGTGTCCATCTCTCTTTGTATTCACCCCTTTACTCCCACCTCTTTACATGTGTGTATCTTTTAGGCTGAGGGATATAAATTTCATCTCATGGTTTCTGCACACTGTCATGACTGCTGATGGATAATACCAATATATTACCTTGATTCATCAGGTTATCAGTGCTCTTGTAGTGTGCAAGGTTTCAAAATCTACTGTAGGATGCCCTTTGTGTCATGTTGAGGTGATTATCAGATGTATAAACATACATTTGCATCTTGTCAAAGCTTATAACCCAGCAGTAGGGGATGTTCTTAAGGATTGTTTTCAGAGGTTTCTTTCTTGTGTATCTGTTGTCTATCCTTCTGGCTACCCCTTCTCCTACATAACTCTGATACGTCTGTCTATTAAGTAAACTGTAAGGTGGGCCACAATTAATATAACTGTCAATAATCAATTCCATCATGGCAAATACTGTATTTGAGATGTCCCACGTCTTCTTTACACAGATTTATATGGCTGTATTACTTATTGTCACTCTATATCTCCTCTGTACTTATTTCATGAAATTCATGCTACAGAGCAGGACATATTTTGATTGAGAAGACACATCATACCAACACACCATATTCAGAATGGTATTGCCTATATCCTCTACAGCCCTGTGTCCTGTCATCACCTCTTCTGTCTCATCAGAATATACTGTAGCATCCTTAGTAGGATGATGAATGAAATGTTTATCTAATATGATGTGGAAACAATCCTTACTGTGAAGAAGCATACTGCACACACTTTTCAGGATACCCGGCACTACACACATAGTTACCATATCTGCTGAGTCATACTAATCATTTCAAAAGATGTACCACCCCATGTCATTTGTAGCAAGCTATACACACAATTAACTTGTGATTTACAGTGAGGCCAAAACATCTATTAGTTGCAGAAGTGTATTGAGGTAGGCATTACTGATACAGTTTGGGAAAGATACATACTTTAGTGTAGTCCTGATCACATTTAGTTAGCTAATGACATCCTGACACCATTTGTAAAAAAATGGAATAAGCTGGATTTGAATCTTGGCTCACCAGTGTTCGGATCAGGAACTCACTGGTCTTACAGCATGTGTTACAGAGAAAGCTGGGCAATTAGTGTCTTTTCCACACTCAATACTGTCTAGAGTGCTGGTGGTCATGCACTGATCACCACCGAGCCTGTCTGCACAAAGGAAGGTGCACTACATGAAATGTTTCACTGTTTTCCTTAAGCGGAGAACCATGTTTGCTCTGTGCTTACCATTGCACAAATGGGAAAGGCAAGGTTGACAGTTATCTATGTAATAAAACATTAGCCATTGCATTTCAAAGATAAATTACAGCATGCACATCATACTAGCTGCCAGCAATTTCTCCCATGCAAGCCTGACACTTGAAAATTCACAACAGACAGATGTATTTTGCAGTTAATCCCAATCAGGTTAATTACTGTATGTCCATATTTGCACACAGTTTGGCAATGAGCACCAGCAGACTTCACAAGTCCAACTTGAAGTCCTGAAATTTGAATCACGGATGTGCTAATACTTTGCCATTCTCCATGCAAATCAGCTTCTTGGTGATGTGCTTTGTGAAGATGTGTACAGCTTATCTAACTCTGCTTAATAGGCTGTAATCCTCCAATACAAGGAAATGCATTCATAAACACAAGACAAGGGCAGGGTCATGTGTGTTAGATTAAACACATACTTCATGATATTCTAGCATGCCCTGCAGTAATGCACTTGGGAATGACATAGCAGAACTTGGACCATTGTCAGACAGACTCCAGAATTACATAGCCTCAATGCATTATTACATTTAGTATGGGTCTATAATAAAAGTGGACATTGGTCATGCACTATCATATCACATTCATATTGTCAGTAACTTGTATTAATGTGGACATACCTTCATCTGAATAGGAAGACACATTGCACTACTGGTGTTTCCCAAGTACGGGCGAGCGAGCGTGTGTGTGTCATCTAGACATCATCCTGAAAAACAGGTACTCTGTCTCACCTCTGTAATATACATTCATGACAGTTTATTTCACCTAGATTGCCAAGATGTAATTATAAGAACTTTTGCAAATCGCACTCACACAATCATATCACAAATCCTGGTTTTAAATCCATGTGTCATAACAGTATATGTTACCTGCAGCACTATGATGATATCATCCTCTATAACATGCACTCTGACACTGTTAAAGTCAGACTTCTGCATTGGCATGAGAGTTAAGTACTGTGTTCTCTATGTTGTGAAACTAGATAGGTAGGGGATCCAGTCTCACAGCAGTCCACTTGTGTGTGTGGGTGTCTATATCTATGTCTGAGTGGGTCAGTGCATAATCAGATGAGTATGAATCCAGATCCTGCAGTCCTCACTCAAGTAGCATTCAGAAGATACTTTTACAAAGCTACATGATTCCACAGCAATTTCAAACAGCCCTCACAACATCTTTTCCTCAGCATACACTGATGATGTCATTTTCTATAAAATGCATTCTGATACTGCTAAAGTCAGACTTCTGCAATAGCACTAGCATTAAGTAGTGTGTTCTGCAGTTTGTGTAACTAGATACATAGATGTCTTAATCTCACAACAGTTAACATGTGTGTGCATGCGTGTTGTGTGTGTGTGTCTCTTTCTTCAACAATCAGTCTGGAGTCAATTTTATACTGGGATGTGAGTCCACAGCTCTGTCAGACACTCCTCCCAACATCTTCTTCTCAGCATAAACTGATGATGTCATCCTCTATAAAGTCCAGTCCAACACTGTTTAAGTCAGACTTCTGCAGTGGTGCTAGTCTTGTGTTTTATGAAATCTACCTTGTATACCCTAGACAAGTATGACGTTTGAATATGACCTCAGTCAAATTGTGTGTGGGTTGGTGGTACATTATGGTCATTGTCTGATGTTTTGAATCTGTTCTCATATGACTCCAACTTTGGAGAACCTTTTACATAGTTTCCTGAATCCAGCATCACCTTTTTCCTCTGTCCATGTAACATCTTTTCTACACAACACTGACAATGTCATCAGCTCAAAGATGCATACAAACAGTGTGAAGCAGAGCCCCCTCCATGGCCCTCTACAAGCCTCCTCCAGACCACTGAATGTGTGATTGCTAATTCACTCATGGGGTGGTACCCAAGTCCCATATGGACAGAGGCAGTCTGTAATAAAGTCAAACATGAATGCACATACCCCCACCCCACATCCCCCTACTATCTTCCCTCAGCTACAGATAACGATTTGGGTTAAATGGGATAATAATGACTAGGCTTGTATGGGCTCTTGGCCATTAGCCTAATAATCTCCTATGACCCTATGAACATTACACATGTCGATGTTGTTGTCACCCACATGTACTATGCTAAGGTATGGATGTACTGTAGTCCTACAACAGTGTATTCCAATCTGGGATTTGAGCTGCTGCATTGATATCCCCTGCTGCCATTCAGTTGCATATTCCTTCAATAACAATTGTAGTAATATGCATCCTGTGGCCCGGGGACATGGCATGATGTTATGTATATAGTTGGCTTCCTAAGACATGTGTTCTGATAGTGGAGTTTATCCACATTCTACACAATTCTCATACAACCATCGCAGTGGTGTGCATGTGTATACCCAACGTCTGGAAATGTTATCTGACATACAGCAATATTATATCATAGTGATTACATGGGCACATACACCTGGGTTCATTAACATGCTGCAATGTTGTTATATACACAAACATATGACATTTTGAGATTCATTTGTAACCTTGGGAATTCACTGTATGCACTATTATGTTGCTATTCACAAGGATTATACAGGTGTTCCCAGCAGCATTGTGTGACTGTCAGCATTTGTGTCATTAACTGTTCTGCATGAACCGCATTCACCTCAGTTGTAGTACGTCCATATATGGTGTCAGGTCCCTCACCTACACATTTCTAATGATAAACATGTAGGCATATGATGTACAACCAATGTAATAATATGAAATAGGTAGAGCATGAAATAAGTAGAGCTGTGTGACTGTGTTAACAGTTCCATTGTGTCGCATGTGATACATACCCAAGGTTTTATTTGGATGTGATGTACAGCTTGAAGTCCAGTTGTAGCACAGGTACAGCTATAGTGTGATGGCACTACGTCATAGATGTACCACTACATCACATTAGTGTTACCAGTTGATAGTTTGCATGAACACATATGGATGTATATTAGGATTTCATGGCAGAATAACATTTTCAATGAAAATTTCAGGGGTCAGTGATCATGTGGCACATGTGTTGAGGTTTGCCATGTACTTATAGAGTGTGCTCCATGTATTTCTTGGTATTTGTACAATATTGCAGTGACAGCTTTGTGATCATTGACACTTGGCTTTGCATGCTGTACTTTCTGTGCACATGGGTGTAGTTGATGTATTGCTATCAGTCTCGCATACTGCTGTACCATTCATTATAACAGATCACTTCTTAATTCACACATCAATTGCAGATGCTTCAGATATTACATGTGGCAGATGCATGCAATACCCAGCTGTGTGTAGAGAATCCAATCATAACACTGCAGTGTTTGCATGTGTTGTTATCTGTATGGGTGATGCCTATATAAGGCAAGGATACTTTAGTCAAGTGGATCACATTTGACACAGTGAGCTCCCACATCTGGTAGGCCACACAGAACTATTCTCTGGGATGCATACTCATTAGGATTTGACAGGGCAGACTTCCCTTCAAGGTGTTCTACTAGATGCATGTGTGATACATCTTTCTATGTGGTACCCAGTAAGTACACAGCTCAGTGACAACATCGATGGCATGGGTTTGATTCTTGCAGGGGGATTGTGACTTATGTGTCATCCAAGGGTATGTGGCTTATGTGTCATCCAAACCTCTCAAGTCTGCCAGAACTGCCTCTGATTTCAACTCCAGGTCTAAGACTGTCCCTCTTAACCCCTCCAAAAAGTGGTCACTTTTAGGGAAGGGGTGGTGAATTCCCCTTATAATGTACTGACAATCATTACTGTTGTGCATGTCTGTTACTGTAGTATATGTATAATAAGTTACAATCACATATACAATCAATGCCACAGGTTAATGGTCATAATATTTTAATAGTGTCCATGATTGTGCCTGTTTCTTTCTACATTTGTCCAGGCTTCTGTTGCTATGTGTCCCTGAGTGGTTGAGATCTGTAGTGATATATCAGTCATATTCAAGCAAGTCATTTTTCAGATCTTCAGAGTATGCATATACCCCCTATTGTATATATCATCCTTGCTAAGTGTCCTCTCCAGTGAACATGTTCGTGATATTTATAATACAACCATTCACATCCACTGACATGTAACCTTGTGTGACTGTCACATATATACTATCATGTGTGTTCATATCATAATATACTTGCTTAGGAGGTGTACACAGCAGTACATACTGTGCTCTCTACATATGTACATAATGTTATGCTACTGACTTGTCTTGGAAGTATACATACATTGACATATCCTATCCTGAGAACATTGCCGTGTGTACCATGCCCTCTTCCTCTTTATTCATTCCTATTATTCATGTATGTGCATCTGTGCACATTTCCATCAGCACACTTTCCCTGTCCAGTGAATCTTTCCTTGTAGTTGCCCTTACCATTTACCCATCCATTATTTTGTTCTGCAAATAATTAATTTAATCTACATTGCACTCAGTACACTTTTAATTTAATGTGTTATTACTACTGTTATTGCAGTATTTTCAACCCTGGTAGTCACTGTGGCCATCTGCGCAATCTCGTGGAGCAGGTTTGCCTGTAGGCAAACTGGAAAGTTTCATGATTTCCTGACCAGCAGCACTGTTGCTGGGCACAAAACCTTGCTGGCATTCATATTAGTCCAATAAGCAGCATGAATATGCAATTAGCAATACTGCTTACTGTGCTTGGCCAAAGCTTACATGACATTTATTGAATCCCCGGACCAGAGTAAAAGAGATTCATGAAAAGAAAACCCTGCCTGAAAAATCTATACTTAAGCTGTTTTGCCTAATGACTGCATTACATAAGAAAGGACTGGAGATGGGGTCCATAAGACATCAGGAATATATTTGATTGACAACACACAAAAGCTTAGTGAACAAATTAAACTGAGTTTGTGGAAGTTCAAGGGAGAGAGTATAGTTAAAACATATACTATTCAGTGGTTAATATTTAAAAAATAGTAAACAGAATTCACTCTGATGAAAGGAGGGATATCAGTGGTGTACCATACAGCTCAGACAGAAGCTAAAAGTGTTCACTGTCTTTATAAATGGTACTGTACATTGTAGAAGGTTGGTAAGGAAACCTTTTTTTCATCAAATATTTAAATTTATACATCAGGGTTCATATGCAAGAAGGAAAAGGCATAATGGATTGAAGGACTGATCTAAAATATTTCAACTTAAATTAAAGTATTGCAGGGGTGACTGCGCTGGTGCAGCTGTTAGCATTGTCACCTCACAGCAAGAGGTTCTCTGGTTTGATTCTCGGCTGGGGTGCCTTCTGTGTGGGGCCTGCATATCCTCCCTACAGTCACGTGGGTTTTCTCTGGGTGCTCCAATTTCCTCCCACATTTCAGAGACATGCAGTAGGTTGATTGGACACTCTAAATTGGCCATTAGTGAGAGTGTGTGTGCGAATGAGTGGTACAGATGAATTACTGTGGCACTGCTAACCACACAGCAGTGTAAACCTTGGCTTGAGATGATTGTCACTACTATAGTGACACCCCAACCCCATGTGCAAAATGGGAAAAAGGGGATGAGAATGGTTGGATAGATCAGAAATGCAAAATTCCAATCAAAGAGTACCAAACTGGAGGGGGAAAAGTAGCAACAATAATTAAACTGACATGCGGTTATTGAATTAGGTGACCTAAAAGTAACTAAACCATGTGATAAAGCTGTAAGGAATGCTGGTTGTAGAAGAGGAAGGGATACCAAAGGCTATACACATGAAAGTATTACATATGGACAGCTGGTAAGAACCATTATCAGGATGGTGTGCAGCTTTGTAACTTTCATGCTTTTTTAACTTATAAATGAAACAGAAAAAGTTCAAGATAGGGCAAAACATGTAAGTTGTATAAAGTGGGGCTTTAAAGTTTTACCAATATAGTCTTAACAAACCACTGGAGCATGATGGAAATTGGAATTCTAGTGAATACACTCTTCAAAAAGAGATATACGGCAACAAATCAAAAACAAAAGAAGACACGTGCAAGCATTATATCATAGAAATCTTCTTGAGAAAATTCAAGGACAGCAATGGAATTCAAGAATTCATGTGACAGATTTAAGGTCATTTATGTGAGAGGTAAGAAAAAAAACAGCCATTGGTTAACTATAGTCTGCAATTTACCCAACAGGTAAATCTAACAGAAAAATTACGTAGGACAGTCAGCCCTCACTTGACATCAAAATCTATCTTTCTATATAGCTGAGTTTTTGCCTCAGTAGGTTTGGCATCAGAGGCAGACTTGACAGTGATTCCTAGTTTACAGTCATCTGTAAACTTCATTAGTCAGAGGTCTTGATTCATGGTCTGATGATCAGAAATGTAAATGGTGAAGAAAAGGTCCTAGCTCTGGACACAATGTGGATTCTGTCTTTTAGTAAATTTGCTATCCACCTTACTACAAAAGGATTGATTTAGTGGGCACCCTGTGTCTATGGAAAACAGTCACTTTGCAATCTGATATGTTTGTACGCAATAATAGAAGGAGGAGAGGGATAGAGATTTAATGTCAAATTAACGCATAAGATAATAAGAGAGACACTGGGTTTAAGAACATAAAGAGCATGATGGGAGGCTGGGAATTTTTCCAGGCACTTAGCTGTGCTGTAAATAGCCTGGGAGTGGCATAAACAGAAGTTAAAGACCTAACTAAAAGCCTCATAGGCCTCAGACAATAGCAATTAATTTCAATGCTACACCTCCCCCCCCTCCCCCCACACCGACGCACACCACCCTGGAAGCAATTAGAACTAATACAGCTCAGCCCACTTCTCAAATTCTCTTAACATAAAGACAATCATAGTATAATTCCAAAAGTTAGACCACTTAGAAGGCAGAAACAATGCAACTATTTACTACACTTACTGAATACAATCCTCAAAGGCTTACAACAGGTGCTGTTGGGTCAGAAAAAAAAAAACAGAGATGTAAAATAGCTTAATGATTTAAATCAGCTAAAAAGATGGAAACTATTAAACTAAAACAGAACATAAGAAGGATAACAGCCAAAACAGATACAGACTGTTAAAATTAACTTAAAAAACAAAAAGGAAATGTGAATTTTTAGCCACATAGCAATCAAGCTGTGTGTCTGTCATTGAGAAGGGTGAAAGGGTGCACTCTACAAGAAAAAGAGTACTCCCCAGCATTTCCCACCAGACTTGGTCATACTAAAGCAAAATATTATTTCCTTTGTAACTCATTCACTTAGAACATCAAAAACTGTGGATAGAAGATGAGATACTGAAAATCTGAGGCAAACTTTATTGCACCTAAAACGCTAACATAATATACACCATTCCTATCCCAAATTCAGTATCAGTACCTCAGTATAAAAAACACCTCTATCACTACTTGTACTGCCCAACATAACATTCAATTAAATACCAAAAAATATTTAACTTAATCCAAGTTCCCAAAACTGTACTTTCCTTATAAAATAAAGAACTAAATATAGCCTAACAAAATGATACAAGGATCCGAATTCAACCAACTTGAAGGGTAACCTACACGAGGACAACGTTTGAATTTTTGAGCATCATTTGCCTGTGGTTCAACCCACCGAGGATAGGAGCTCCTCTAGAGGAAATAACTGTCAGTGAGTTCTGCCGGCAGTGAAACCTTTTTCATGGGTAATTTCCACCTTCTTTGAGTTGGAGTGACCACGGAGTTGGTATATATAAGCTCTGATTTGTGAGAGGCTTACCCCCACACATCAAGGTTGCAGAGGAGGGCGTCCTCCTCCAAAAAAATACTTAAAAAGTGTTTTTTGGCCATTCTTTTGGGTGGGGGGGTGCTTCAGTTCAGAGATCTTGATCCTCTGTGGTTTGCACTTCATCTACCTGTAGTGAAAGCCAACTTTAACATGGACATTCATTAATTTGCCAGATATAACCACCACTAGTGAATAATAGCTCATACCTTCCTGCCCACTGATAGCCTTCTAATCAATATAACCCTTACATAATCAATATAACCCTCACAACAGAATGAAGGAATGTGATCAGCAAAATATAGCAGGAGTATTGCAACCATTAAAAAAAGCTGTAATATCCAACCTAGTGATCATCTCCATAAATACAATTAATCTTATCCCACACTAATATTTGCATGCATAGTGAGTAATCAGGCTAAACTCATATAGGCCACTGTGATGTTATGAGGTAGTGATATCTGTGCCAGGGAGTGTAGAGCATTACATGTGTGCATATGCCAGCATAGCTAGCTGGAGTTTTGTGAATAATGTTGTCTTATGTGACACTGATTTGTACTGATGTTTGAGTTAAAAATATATTTGTAAAGTTACTTGTGTTAAAAATGCATCAACAGTAGGTCCTGCTGGACAGAAAGAATGTATGCATGTATATTAGGTTGTATTGTTATAACTGATCAAATGTGCATGTTTATCAGAGAACCTTGGAAGGGTGGAAAGTTTGAAATTGTGGTATAGCCTTCAGATGCTGCCACAGATCTTAGCGAACCTCTGTGTGTGTATTGTACCAGAGTCAGGTAACCAGAGGTGATGTCATCTTCTAACCATAATGGTTTCTTTGGAACTCTCACAGCAGCAATTTGGAACCTGACAGAAAAGATTTCTGACAGGATATATATATCTCACACATCCACACAAAGACAGACATCATCTGGCTTTTGCTGTGGTAAGACACTCAGCACACATCAGCTTGGCTTGCTTTAGTAATAGTCAGGGAACAGCAATGCTTTAGTCAGTCAGGGACAATTAGTGAGAATAGTTTAGAATTGTTTTCTGCATCTGTGAGAAACTATCCAACTGTATTATTTTTTTTTCTGTTGTTGAAACTCTGTTGATTATTGTATTTGGTATACTCCTGTTTTCTGTTTTATTATTTATCATTAAATATTTTAATATCTTTCATTGTGGCTGGTCCTTTAGAGAATACCTTTAACATCTTGAGAGTACTTTTGCCTGTTTTAATGACACTGTGGCCACTCCTGAAAGTCTTGTCGCCTTGGTCACAGCCTACCATTTGTATTAGTATTAATTTTACACAATATAATTGGGTACCCTTGGTAAGTGCCTTAGTGTAGTTGACTGGTGGCAGCATGATTATCTCAGAGTCTGGGCAGAAAGGGGCACAGCTAGTAAAGCTGTGCCAGCTTTTCTCAGGTGTGTATGTGTGTAT
This sequence comes from Protopterus annectens, assembly GCF_019279795.1. NCBI lineage: Eukaryota > Metazoa > Chordata > Ceratodontiformes > Protopteridae > Protopterus > Protopterus annectens. Next base: position 699,373,185 of record NC_056749.1, read on the forward strand.
GAAACCCAAATATCCAAGTGTATGTGTCAGCTATTGGGAACAGGCACACAAAACTCCAAAGTGGTCAATATGGAGTTTTGTATGGGCCTGGAAAGAGAAAGAGAGTCCTGCCCCTGTGTGCTCCTAAGGGATATTGTCCTTGGTGCAGGGAGCTGCACCTGAAAATACTTTGTGAATCCATCTTTGCTCTTAGTGACCATCTCTCACGAGAGTCAGTGGTGAGGATTGACTCTCCTTGATTGCTGGCCCAGAGAAGGGACTCTTCACAGCCACTTCTAATAAAGGGTTATAGACATGATTTTTAGAAATGTGCACCATCTTCAAAAACACAGCCCCTAGACAACTTGTGCTGCTGCCTGCAGAAGTAAATATTTCTAGGCAGCGCACCTTTTCAACCCTGAAAAGAAGAGAAGACTCCTGAAATTAAAGGCTTAAGTTAATAACCCATTTAAGACAACCAGGCATATGAAAAAAAAAGTGATTTAACAAAATGAATAACCATGAACCATTCAAATGTGCCTGAATTTTAAATTTAAATTCTAGCACAGCTTATTTCACAAAATGACTATTTTTAAACAGTATACACCATGGTATATGTGGCAAATGGAGTATGTTCTTGCTCTATTACTTACCTCCTACAATAAATTTGAATATTATTATCTAATTATTTTTATTACTAACTTATTGTAAGTTAGATAATGCCCCACATGCACAAGAACATTATTATCCTGGGCGACTTCACTCATAACTGGAGCTCCGCTGACACACCCATAAATTGCTCATTCTTTACAAACTAAAGTAAGACAATTCTGTCACTGGCCTGGTTAAACCCAAACTCAGAAAAACATAACAGATGGGCTGTTAACCAGTACACCAAAATAACTTCCAACACAAAAATATACTGCACCCACTCTTCAGTGACTCCCCACAGGAAAAAAAATCACATTCTGCTTGCTTCATAAATATAGCCGATTTCATTTTCTTACTCTACTGACTCATACTTTTTGGACCCAGTGATCTTCCTAACAGACAGAAACACAGCACTACACTAGTTCATAAACATGCTGCGCCTACTATGAGTTAGGTTCTTCTACTCAAAGACTATTTGAATCCAATTTCTCTTATTCTCCTCATTCATGCCACAATTTGAAAAAGTTTAAAAATGAGTTATTATATGGGCCTATTATGAGGCTATCAGCATCCTCCAGACTAGGGAAAAACTACTTTAATTTTAGAAAAGTCCTCAAAAAAGTGCAAGTTAAATATATATTTCATGTCTATGAAAAAAGCAAGCTATTCTCAATGAGCAACAAACTAAAACAACTTTGGCAAGCACTAGACCAACTCACTGAGATATCAGCACAGTTGCATTTATTTTCTGTCATGGATATCACCCCTGAAATATAAATACCATCAAATGTTCTTTGCCTCACAGTTTGCAACCATACACACTGAGGTATACAGCATACCATCACCCAACATTGATGCCATTCTTGCATTGTCACAGACCTCTGTTATATCATTACAGCCTAACACCTCTGTGTAATGCTATCACGCAGATAAAACATATACCAGTGTGTTCATTAAGGCTGAGATGAACTATATCATATATATCTTTGTAGATGTAATATGCTAATAGCATCTTCTCTAATCTTTAGAAAACAGAAGCAATAACAGCCATATCAAAACTACCGAATCCCATAGCACAAGATCACTTGAAACTGATTTCTGTATCACAAAAGTAATATAAAATATTGTTTTTGGACAACTTAAGTACACTCTAGAGTCTAGACCTTAATGTTCTACTCTGTAAAAACCAACATGGCTGCTGTAAACCCCATAATATCTGTATTACCCTCCTCTCACTCACTAGCTACACACAAAATCATGGACACAGTCAACTTTAACAGGCAATGCCCATTATCCTAGCAAAGCCTTTCAATTCCACCTCTTACCATATGCTGCACAAAGGCATCTCACACTTAAGTATATACAACACAGTTAAATTATTTCAAACAATAACTACAAGACTGAGTTATTCTGGTTTCATGTCAGTCATCTAACCCAACCCTCCAGAAATTACCTGGTAGGAGGCCAACAAAGCTATCTTCTTAGCATTATACTTTTCACTTTATCCACAACATGTCACACACTAACTACCAATAAGTACTTTCTTTATGCTTATGAATAAATATTCACCAAACAATTACCACCAAGGTATACACACACATCTTAAGCAAAATATACACTCTCCATGATTGCTTCTCACTATAATCTCTAAAACCAAATTAGCATTCCTCACTTTGCACAAAAAAACTGACTACAATTAATTAAGTCAGTCAGTCTCTGAATCCCACAAGTAGGAATGCTGAAAGAGTACTACAGTATAAAGATGTTATTATATGGGCAGCCCCAACCTTATCTTTCAAAACGTACATCAACCACACAGTCTTTAAAGTGAAGCCATCAATGAAAACTTTAATATAAGCAGCATTAACTCACCAAATATACTAAAAAGGTCATGATCGATACAAAACTGCCAAGTTTTATAACTGCAATACAGAGATGTTCTTGTTGAGATGTAAAATAGCAGGCACTGAAGAGGTGAAAGCATTGCTATCTTTAGTGTTGACAATGGCTAAGAAAGGCATAGGTAGAAAATGGAAAAATAAACACAAACCATCAATAAAAGAGACAAAAATTATAGCGATTGAAAGCAAGAAACTGGAAATTATTAGAGACCAGAAGTAAAACTGCCTTCTAAAACTGGCCTGTAAGTTTCTTGATCTGTCCAAAGCTTTTAACTACACTCTCATAACTTAAACTTAGTCATTCTGCACTTACTTGGTTTCAGCAATATCTAACTAGATGCCAGCAAGCTGTAAAATGGCAGTAAAATCTCTTTTCATTACTGCCTGTAACCTTGGGATCTCCAAAAGGATCTATTCTGGGCCCTATCCTTTCTATTATCTTTACTAACAATCTTCATATTGCCACCACACTTGCCTCCATAATTCATTATGTGGGTAATTCCACCCTAATTTGTGCCACCCCAACACTACAAAAACTCCAAAGAAACACCCAGTAGTGATTTAATGCTGTGGAATATTGGCTAAACAATGCACAACTTATACTTAACCCTACCAAAACAAAACTCATGCTCTTCTAGCCAGCTAGAGCTGCAGACACCCACCCACCATTCAATATCTCATCATTAAACAATACAATTATTTCTCTGGTTTCCTAAACAAAATTACTTGAAGTTGTCATTGACCATAATATAAAATTGGCATACATATATCACAAACCATAAAAAGAAGTTCATAAAAAAATAGGAACCTTGTACAGAAATTGACACAGGCCACTATAGCAAGAACCTATTTTATTTCTACACTACTATATGCCTCACAAATTCTTATATGCACTAAGAAACCTGACCTAGCAAAACTCAAAACTTGCTATAATAAAATTGCAAAGTTTGCTACAGTAACAAATTTCACATCCCATCTTTTTTTGGCTTTAAAACAACGATCCTGGCTTGAACTACCAAATCTACTTGCTTATAATCAACTTACTTTTGCCCATCAGCCAGAAAAAATACCAGTAATTCAAAATTTACTAATACACTACTCCAATAACAGGGTATTGCATTCCAGTAACAAATCCTTCCTAAATATATCCAAACCAAATGATGCGGCTGGAGTTTTTGTAAATATCAAAACAACTACTAACTCTTCCAACTTTAAAAAAAACTTTTCAGATTACACCCATGAGAATCATGGACCTGCTCTTGCACAATCCCTGGTTAGGAAATAGATGTCTTAAGGCAGCTAAAGGAAAACAACCTGTTATTTTTGTATTTGGATAGTATACCCTACCAAGCATATGTACACTTAACTTGCTTGTTTTCTACCTACAATCACAGATTTGCTATTCTTTGTATCCTGTCTAAAATATATGATTGTGTCAGTGAAATGTATAACATGTATTTTTTACTTGTATCTGAAACTGAATCAATATTTGTGTGTACGTTCTATACGTATCTTACGGTTATTTATAAATGTGTTGCTTTTCTCCATGGGCCTCCGCTGAAAAGGGACATTTTGTCCAATTACACTTTCCTGGTAAACAAATGTAAAATAAAATAAAATAAAATAAATAATAAATAATGTAATGGAAGTTGACCTTGAAGAGGGCATTTACACAAAACAAAGCATCTAAGGTGTAAATTTATTTAAGAAAGTTTACAGTAGCAGAATTATTAAGCAACTGTAGCATTTGTTAAGATTTGTAATATGTTGACAATAAAACAATGTGGTCACTGGTTAATTCCTGACCTCAAACTGTATTTTAAATAGTTAATTTGGGAGTTGAAATGTTTTTGTTAAAAGAACAACATTGGAGATCATTTGGAGATCAAGATTGGATACAATAAGTTGATTGTGATATTTACATGTTTTAACAATGGCAAGTTAGTGAAAGTTTAATATAACCATTGGTTGTCTGACATGAGACTAGTTTATTAGGATTATAAAAAAAAATAATTATAAAGTGGTTACATCAGCATTCACTGCTGAAATAATGAATGTAGAGTGCATATAAATTGCACAGTTTCTAAAAACGTTAATGCTGTTCATAATAAAATGTTCTTTTAAAGAAAGGAAAAAAAAGAAAAACATCACTATCCCTTCCAAAATAATTGTAGATACTACTACCAACCTTAAGAAACTCCAAAGATGTTTAAACACACCTTGTTCATTGACATGAAGTTCCTCAAATAGCACTTTACAAAGCTGCCAATTTGCTTGCAAACCAAAGCAGTCTTGCTAGAGTGATATTTAAATGAATCGTTCCAAGACAGTGACAGTTTATTGCTGAAATTGTACAGTCCCAAACTTTCCCTTGGACTATATGTAACTACACTAGATCACATTTCACTCTCATAGTCCCTCATTATCAACTAGAAACTACTTCATATTCTTCCTTAATAAGACTTAAATTATGGAATCACCTGCTACAATATCTAATCCACGGCACAACTCTGCAATTCTGCAATCTTTCATAAAATACTTAAAACATGTGCCTAGTTTATGTGGCCATATGCAGTTGTACAAATAAAAGCACATTACACATACACAAATGCTTACACACACACACGCACGCACGCGCACACACACACACACACACACACACACACACACACACACACTCACACACGCACGCACACACACACACACACACACACACACACACACACACACACACACACACACACACACACACACACACACACACACACACACACACAGACATTAATGTACTATGCTATGCCATCTCTTAATCACTAATCAAGCTCTCAATAGTCAAATATATTGACCAGCATATTAATATTAACTTTTAACCAAGACTTATTCTGCACGAAGAAATAATTAAAAACAAGTCCCACTAGTCCAATACATGACCAAATACCAGCTGTCATTGATTCACACTCATACTTACCTGTATAATGTGATACAAAGTACCAGTAGTAACTACATATCATGTTAGTAATGTTTATCCTATAGCAGTATCGACTAGCTGTAACACTGGTATGTATTTTGTTTCACTTTATGAAAAGGCTGTAGTCAAAAACTCACTTTGAGGTCCAGGCCACCTACCTAAATCAATGAATAAAATACAAATAATAGGACAATTACGTGGAAAGAAATATATTTGTGGTGCAATGACTCTAATGCTTGTTTATTCACATTTGTTTGCAAACACTTATGTATAAATCAGTCTTTTTAATTATCATAATTATTTCAATTATCCCTGTCTCCTTCGAGTAATTATGTTTTGTCTTTGGCACAAATCATGGTGGAAAATGGTTGTTTAACTAGTTCAGTCATCAAATAAACAAGCAAGAAAATGCATAAATAAACCAAAAAACAAACAAATACACATTCTGTTGCTAAAACAGCATAAAAATACCATTGCATCTTTTAATTTTAATTTACCTTTCTAGGCTGTCCAGTTATACTATGTCCATCATAAGTATAACATCAGACTTTGTTGTCACACAGATAATTTTACAATAGCATTTCTTAAATATTAAATATACTTATCTAAGGTCCTTTCCATCATGTTCCACACCTTGAATACATTATTACTGACCTAAAAATCACATTTTATAAAGTAGAGTAGTTTGCCTCAGTCATACCTTATAATTTGTTCAAGCTCAATACACCACATATGTAAAATCAGCATGGTTAATCAAAGGATCTCACACAGCAGATGTACATATTTTTTTTCATTATATATTTCACAACATACATTGTTTTAAATGAAATTTAATGTGCAGGTAGAAAGTATAAAAAGTTAAGCTCTATAACAAAAGTAATGGTCTCTAGTCACATTGTCCTTGCAGTTTAAATAAAATTTGGGAAGTCAGTCACATCCTTTGTCATTTCTTGCAGTCCCGGACTAAGTTGCTGTAATGGCTGATTGTTTCAATTAAAAAATCAAAGTTATGTTCACGCCATTGTGTAACTCTAGTAACCTTAGATCAGATTTTGTTTTTGTTTTTTGTTGGTCTTCACTTGCTTACTGTGAGATGCTGAACAAGTGCCTTAGACTGAAGCTTCCTGGGAAAAAATATTTGCTTGTGTGCAACACTTAACAAGGTTGTTTACTTTTGCACTGCTTAGGTTGATGAAAACTCTATAAAAGGCTCACTATAATAAAATCAACTAAACAGAAACAAATTAATTACAGAAAAGTGGTTAGCACAATGCTGAAGCAGATACAGTACCGCAGCCTCATACTAATAGCTCTCTGGTTCAGTCACCATCTGGAGTGTCTTTTCTAAGGAATTTGCACATCCTACCTGTGTCCACTTGGGTTTTTACTAAGTGTTCTTGCTTCCTCCCACATCCCAGAGACATACTAACAGCTGAACTGGCTGGCCTATAAATGGCCCATAAATGTGTGTGCAGTGTGAGACAGAGTACATGTGTATCTTGTGGTAGATGGACATCCTGTCCAAAATTAGTCTCACAAGGTAAATGGGAGAACTGCAGGATGACTACAATGGCTAGACATGGGGAGGGGGGGAATTTAAATTTTATGGCAAATAATGCATTACTAAGCATTACTAAGCCTTAACATGTTTTCAGCTATTATTTTGTTAATTTCAAAAGTCTTTTATATTTACTCTGGTAAAAGCTGCTTTCTTTTATTTATTTTATTTTATGTACATTTCAGTTACTAAGATAGAACACAGATCAAAGCATAACCAATTGCAGGCTCAGCCTAGGTTACATTCAAAACTGTAAAAAAAGTGTTTCAGTTGTAATAAAAAAAAGTTTCAAGCGCAACCATCATTAGGAAAAGGACAATAAAAAAAAACTAGGTGCAAAGAAGAATAGATAATGTGTGCAATATTTACAAGTGTAAAGATATGCAGGCTACAACGAAGAATAGTGGAACCAGAGATGTACCCGAAATAAATTAACAGCAGGTTAAGCATGGCTTATTGCAAATGGTAACAAGATTTTCAAAGTACATGACAACAGGAAAACAATGGTAAAAAAATATAACAGTCAGACAGAGAAGATATGTACAAATTTATAACTGGTAGAACCATAGAGGCAGCTATCAGAAATGAAGCAGACATGATGTAGCATGAGAGGAAATACACAAAACAGAAGCTAGTGCTAGTTATGAGCTATGTCATGAATTTTAACATGTTTGTATTGTTCGACTAGATACCATTTGAGTTGGGGTGTGAACTTAGAGAAGTTTGCAATCTCAGTTAAATTGTAAGAAAAGAGACGGCCTATTCGTTATCAAGAATGGAGAAGCTACAGTCAGAGCTAGGTAGTTCTGTTAAGGGAGTTGTAGAATAGGGTCATTTATAGGTTGTCTTCTGAGGGTGTAAGTTGGGATGGTTGTGATAAGTTTCATTGCAAGGGGAAATACTGGTGTACTTTGAACAGTAGGGTGCCCAGAGGTTGTTTGGATCTAGCTTGTACTGGAAGCCATTTCACCTTGGACAGAGTAAGGCAGTGATGCACAAAACAAGGGGAACTGGTGATAAATCAGAATATTTAATTTGATAAGGCCCATAAAGTTGATGTGCTTCTGTTAGATGACATAGTAAGTAACAGTAAGCCATATTCCAATTGTGCAAGCAAGTTGCCTTTCCCTATGGTTGCCCTGGCTGCTACTGACAGGACGTTAAATATTTTGTGAACCCTGAAAAGGAGGCAGTTGTTTCTTCAGCAAAGTTTTTGAATGTGCTTCATAAAGTTGGTAGATTGGTTGAGTCAAATGCTTATGTATGTAAATAAAATGGTTGTTTTGCAGATATAGATCTGGAGATCCACCTGTTTTGGTTGTAACATTTAGTTAGGTAAATAGTTAGTTACTTGCTAGTTAACAAAGAAACACCAGCAGGAAGGGCCCATTTTCAGTGGAGTCCCAGGGAAAGAACCTCACATTAGGGGTAGTGCATGCATGTATTATCTATAATAATTGAATAGCAAGTTACAGTGACTAAAACTTAATTCCGATAATCTATGTAGCATTGCCCTAAATATAACAACATATTAAAATACACACCTATATGTGTTACATGAAGTAACATTTATTAAGCAAATCTTGATGCAATGTATATGTGAAACAAAACTTCTAAAGAAAATATTAATACAAATTAGTAGTAAATATAACAAGTGAAAAGGATTCATTATGACTTGACTCTTTTGATAAGTCCAACAGCTGAACAGACCTATAGAGCAAGGGATGTGGCCATCTTAATTATTGAATGAAGCATTCAAGTTATTTCACATTGTATATTCAGTTGTTACTGAAGACATACATCAGACAGGACTTAAAAGTCTTGTTAGGCCCGGCAAGCCAGCACGTAAAACTCTACTGCCAATCATTAGCAGACCGGAGTTCCACTGTGGCGACCCCTAACCGAGAAAAGCCGAAAGACACAAACAAAGTGTTTTATCTTTGGAGGCAGCTTATTCCAGAAATGGAAAACATTGTGCCGTTGAATTTATTGAAATCCATATGAATATGGACCAGCTGATAAAAGGACTGTCTAAAGATCTGTGGAGGTGCCCTCCATTAAATAACCTTAGATATGGACAGGCTGTCTGGCCAGTTTGTGCAATAGAGGAGCATGTGATCCAGATATACTTTTGTAGCAGTAAGGTAGTGGTTATATTCAAGTCAGCCAAGATCACATGGAGACAACAACGATGAATACAACTGCTATACCAGAAGCAAAGTGGGTATCCCTATTTTATGCTTGTTCCAGTTTACTTTGAAGTGCTGAGGCTAATGTATTAAAGACAGTTCTAGCAGTGACATGACTGACAGCCCTATCTGAAGAAAATGCAGGAATTCCCCGAAAAACCATGCCCTCTCCCCAAGATGGCACAACAAGCTATACAGCCTTGTTTGTATCACCAACACCAGAGCTTACTTGCCAAATCTGGGTAGCCAGCACTGTAAAAGGGTACAAATCCCCTATGTCCGTAAACCTGTCTCCTGCTCATCCACTTTATCTGGTTCTCTGTTGAAGGTTTATACATCTGGACAAAGCTACTTGTATAGCAAAATATGTGAAGTGTCTTAGTATCATCAATCATCAGACTTATTTATTAGACATAGCATTTAGAACTCATCGATAGAGATATCACTTTAAAAACTTAGTATATAATTTATTTTTGATAGTTGTTGTGTAAAAGAAATAAAACTGTCTGCAGTTCACCAAAAGCAGTTGTGATACTGTGACATGATATCCAAGTTACTAAACCTATGTTAAGCTGGTTTTAGGATCATCATGTCCTGCATTCCTGTCCCTACTACAGCAGAATGGCAAAGTAAGTAGTGAGTAAATTCTGTCTTAATGTACAGTATTTTTGAAAAACAAATAATATGCCTTTTTTGAAGATGTCTGCTACCAATTTTAATTCATGCTTATTATATTTTGGCTCTTAAACTCATTGATTAATTTTTATTTTATGTGTTTGTTTCTTTGTTTGTTTAGCTTATTTATGTAGCAATTAAACAAAATGGCCGAAAATATTACTTTCTATCTTGAAAAAACATCTTCACTACTTTCAATAATAACTCATAAAATCTAAGCACAAGTATAGAGACAAATAATTCATTTTAGTTGTCAATCAAGCATAAGATTAAAGTAAATGTACCCAACACAAACAGAAATGTATCAATGGTTAATGTTGACTTGCAAATGGATTATAATGTAGAATTTGAAAATACTGGCACAGGATACTATTTTGGTTTATATAGAGAGAGTGTCATTATCAATGGAATGTTTAGGAAGGCTTAATTAGCATTTTATCATAGTGAAGAAGCAAGATACAGCAGTTTAAAATGGTTGAAAAATCAACACATGATAACAGATTGTTGAATAATAGATGGGAGAGATATTGTTAGCAACACCGTGTTATCTTGTGGAAAACAAATACTATTCTAAGATCTCTAGTAGAGGGGGCTGAGTAGAAATGTAACATTTATTTTGCATTTTGTGGAGATAAGAAAGTAAGATATATTATTTTAAAATATTTCTGGAAAAATAATTTTGCATTGTAAACATTTTCTCCCTTCCCCTTATATTTATACCCCATATACTCCCAGCCAATGATATCTGCTATGCTCATGTAAACCTATTTTTCCCTCTAAGTCTTATGTCAGTTAATGCCCCCTGCACCATCAGAGAAAGTGTAGACTTAGTCTGATATAAGTCAGATGATCACTCATGCATTTGAGGTGAGATTCAGAAGGTGGGTATCATACACATAGCCTAGAGGCAAGGAAAGTATAACAAAGCAACTGCAGAAATTCATCCACACAGCTTATTTAAAATAATTTATTAAGCACTTTGGCCCCCCTTAACATACAGACATCATCAGAATAAGCCTTAATTCAAACATACTTCCCTATATAGCATCCCATATGATTAAAACAACCAAATTATTAAACGGATGCTTGCTTATGTTTTAAAAAAACAGGCAATATAAAATGCATAATGTAAACCAGGTTCTTTACCAGTATTAAAAAACATATTTGCCAATGTAATTCTCTCATTAATAATTTTTTGCTCCAATTTTCACCCCTTACATCCATTCACGTTTCTGGTTGACGTGAAGGCATTTTGTTTTCTCAAGAGTTTTGCAGTAGTGCTCCTATTTAAAGGATAAAGTTATCAACAACATATTTTGTTTTTGATTAACTGGATGTTTTAGAGTTCTTTTCTGATGATGAAGCTGTTACACGAAAGCCATTTTGAAGAAGTGAGAGGAGAATCACTTTGCCCATAGCTGCTCTGGTAGCATTTGATAGGAATGGGATATTTTGCTGGCCCACAATAGTAGTGAGTGAGTATTTTTTATTTGTGATGTCTATGTGGCAGAAGAAATTAAGAAATGGCTCTAACCAGATCCCTAAATATTTAAATGCTTTGGTATTTTCTGTGACAGTGTTGTTATGGTCTACAATGTGAAAGGTGAATTGATCCTGGAGAGTGTGATCTTTGTAGTAAACAGCAAGCTTTTTGTTTCAGAGGAATTGAGTAAAAAAGTGATGCTGTTTATATATAGTTTTGGATGGCTTTTCTTTAAATGAGGTTAATGGAGAAGCTTATGGGGCAATGACCACTGAGGGTATGGAGCAGATAGTGATATTTGTCACTCTGGAGAAATTGTAATTATTTGATCAAAAAGGGGTGGATGTTAGCAGGGTTGGACAGGTAGGATGTTGTGCTAATTACTTGGAAATGAAGTCAGCTAGGATGTCTACGATGTCATTATTTAAGGAGTTGCTGAGTAGTACAAGGTTGGAGTAATAAGTATGAATAAAAGATGAAAGTGTATGGTAGAATGTCAAATGACATATTTGCACTGTAAATGTGTTGTACTATTTCTACTTAGCACTTCTTCAGTAGTTGACGCGGTGGTGGTGCTGCGGTAGCATTGTCGCCTCACAGTAAGACGCTGTCCGGTTTGATTCTCAGCTAGAGCATCTTCTGCGTGGAGACATGTGTGAATGGGCTTACCTTTGTTGAAGGTTGTGCATCAGGGCTGGTAACTCGGCATGTAAAAATCAACTACCAATCATTAGTGGTCTGGAGTTCCGCTGTGGTGACCCCTAACCGGGAAAAGCCGAAAGACACAACAACAACAACTTCTTCAGTAGTTGCTTATCTATGTTTGAAGATTTTTTACATTTTCCCCATGCAAATTATGTCCAGTGATGCAGATTCACTGGAGCAACATTTCCTGTTCATATATTCAAGCCAAAACATAAATGTGCATAAAGGGTAACCAGTAACAGACAGTAACTTGAAAAGAGTGCTTCAACACTCAGATACGATTTATATATCAGGGAGACATCACTTACTTATTTCCTGTAGATAGTATTATATCCAAAGTAAGTTAACCTCAGACAATCCAGTAATTAACTCAGTTTGCAAACAGTATCCAGTAATTAGATGAAGATGACGGCAAAGCTTAATACAAAGCTAGAGCATGAGCCTTTTAAATGGCATTTTAAAGCCCAGATTATTCTATTGCAAGATATGTACTACTGAGAACAAAGATTACCTGTCAGGGCTTGTCTTGAAAAAAAGATAAGCTAGGGGTCTTTACTGAAAATACAGACTGAACTCAGCATATAGTTTTGATAGTTGAAATATCAAGTGACATCTTCATCTAATCTGACATCTTCATTTTGTATGACTCATAGCTCAGAGGATGTGAAAAAAGCCAGCACACAATACAATATGAATAAATATAGAATTAATATCCTAATGAATTAGTATGTTGTGGTTGGTTGATTATGCAGTTCCATAATTACACTGAATTGAGTCAAGGTACTTCAGCTGATGTTCAATGCTGCAGGAGACTGGTGGGGTGGGATAAAACATTTGGTTGAGGACAATTATGAACCTGACTTATCAAAAAAGGCAGGGAAAGGGTAGTATGGAAGAACTGTGAAACAGTGTAAAGAGACTGCAAAAAATAAATAAATAAATAAGGTGAAAAACAGAAAGAGGAGCAACTCTGTGTCAGAATTATAAAGGGTTAAAACAGCAATTTAAGTAAACAAATATGAGTACAGGAGAGCAGACTTAGGCTAAAGAAGAGGAGTATGGCAAGCTATGGGGATAAAGGCAATAAGATGCTTTCAAGGAAACTAAAGGACAAGCGGGAGGGTATAGGGTGAGTGCCAAGAGAAAGGATGAACTCCTTAAAACAAGGCATAGTAATCTCACATAAACAATGATCCCATATTACATACATAACAATGAAAAAACTAAAATCAAAATGGAATTTGGCTGTTGTGTTTAGGTAGTAAGAATCTGATCACCTTGCCATCAGTCAAATGTAGGGAATCATATAAGAAAGCTAGGGAGAATCTATGTGAAAGCAAGCATGATTTTGCATCAAGCAAAATTCTGAAATATATTTAGGCAATATATGGACTATGCTGATTGCATTTCAAAATCAAGAAAAGCAAAATCCGTCGTATTATAAGGTTTGTGATGGTGGACAGAGGCTATGGTCAGTGGATATGGTTCACTGCTGAAAATAATCTGATGGCTACCAAGTGTACAGTCTCATTATTCACACCATTAATATCAAACATGTTAAAATATGCAATATGAACATAAAATAATCACTAAACAATTCACTAAGTGAAGCTTGGCCCCAAGATTACAGAGAAGATATATATCACTGCCCTGGTGACGTGCACCATTCACACCCAATAAGCCACACACTGAGCACCAACTTCTCTGGGTTTGGGCTTTGCTTGTAAGACCCTTTTTCCTGTGTACCTTTGAATGTAGTATTTCCTAGTTCTCCATTTCCTGTAGTAATTGTATATTAAATACACTATTAGGTTCACACACTCACACACACAAACACATACACACACACACACACACACACACACACACACACACACACACACACACACACACACACACACACACACACACACACACACACACAATACTTTCCTGGGAAAGCTGGTAATATTTTAGCAATAACTTGCATATGGCTGTGGGAAATGGTGAATTACCCAGTGGTTGCTTGATTTCATCATGAAGACAAAGCCTGAGTGACAAGCAAAGCCAGTCATGAGTAAATCTTGCATTACTCACAGACAAATATGAGTTATTATTATTAAACAAGGGGATTATTTTCTTATATTTCTCAGATAATTACATTATATGGACAGGCTTTATTCCAGCTCTGCTTCTTCTCTGTATAGGGAACAGCCAAGTGATGTACTGCACGTGGGCTAAATATGTATTTGCACTTGCTTGTACAGTATATGAAGAAAATGGAGTTGTTGTCATTTCTTAAGGGAAATCAGAAATGTGTATGCATGCACCTCTTTTCTCTCATACACTGCTTCCCACCTGTATTTGTTTTTAAATCTTATGTGTTATTCTTCTCCAATGAGCAGTTGTCTGATGTAGTAGAGGGCAGGATGTTCTGTTCAGGATGTCTGCATTTCTCTAGTTATTACTGCAGAGATAAAAGTAGCTAGATTTTTAGATGGCTATAGTCACATTGATTTATCTGGCTTTACTTTGGAATTTGGCCAGACTATTTTGCATGAGTAATGTTAGATTTACAGTGGGCATGCTGACTGCTGTGGCCAGTCAGTGTGCATTTTTTTGAAATGTTGACTGCCTTTTGTTGTATAACTTCTTTTATTACAACTTTCTGTCTTGGCCCAAGTTAGATCACTGCTACTGCTGCAGATTACCTGAAAATAAAACTACAGTTACTGCTTCTCTCTTGAGAAATAAACCAAATAACTATAAACACCAACTTTAATTTATAACAGAACACTTTGGCCAGTTAGAAGCAGATACCAACAGTTAGTAACCATTCATGTCAAGCACCCTGTTAGCAATTAATAAATAAGTTAATATATAAATCATTACAAGCTTTTAAAGATGAATAAAGAGCATACTTAAGAAATAAGAGGTTGGGCGGTAGTACAGGAATTATAAAACGGTTCTTACATGTGAACTTCACAGTTATTAGTGATGCTGCCACACTCACTGCCATGCTCTTTCTTGAGCTACCACTGAACAGCAGCACAAAGTAACAGCCTTCACAGCTGTTAGTAACCTTTTGCTGTCCAGCAAACCACAACTAAAAAAGCTACAAATGCACTTAGACACACATGCACAAGTGTGCTCACACACACACACACACACACACACACACACACACACACACACACACATGCAGGTTTACTATCAAAAAAGACGAGTGTAGGTTTGGCGAACATGGAATGTCAAATAACAGCTGGCTGACTCCCGTGTTGCCGAACCCACATGTTTTCTAGTCTCCAGTTCAGAGAATGCACCGTGCATTCATGCATATGTGGTCAACCTTAGGACTAGAGATAACGGTACAGTGAGGATCGGGAAATTTACTCTTTTCCCTACTGTAGTGCAATCTCAGAGTTGGAATATATCATTTGCAGGGAGTGGGGGTACAGCCCCTCCAAAAGGGGTGCAGGGGGGCTTGCCTCCTGCAAAAACATGCAGTTTGGTGTTATGCAGTATGTAACTGTAAATTGTTCATTAATAATATTGTGTCTGTATCTAAAGGTAACGTACCTAAGAAATTACACCTACTCTCTAGCATGAAACATAATTGTAAATTGTTTTTCTTTCGTATATTGTATCTGTATCTAAACTTTGTAACATGGAGCTTTTCTCCCCGGGCCCCCACTGAAAATGGGCTCCCTAAGCCCAGTGGACATCCCCAGACATCAAACTGGAAATAAATAAATAAATGTACATATTGCTGAAAAGTATAACTTCTGTTGTTGTTCTCAAAGGTGCAGGGGGAAGAGTATGTTGAATAATGCCGAATTCAAATATTCGTCATTACATTTGACATACTGACTTTCTTCCTCTGCAGTTTTCAATGTTATAATTCACATGAATTAATGGAATTCATTCTGTCATTCGATATTTTGATAGTAAACCATATATGCATAAATATATGTAGTTTCTGTGCCTTTTTGGTAGCATAAAGTGTGATCAAGTTCTCCTTGAAGTTGCAGTTTATAATACATTATGCATTGCCTTGTACAACTAAATACCTGTGTTATCTACATCTCTGGAATATAATCAGAGCACTCCATTTACCATAAAACATTATGACTGTGTATCCAGTCATAACCAGTTTCTTATCTGTTTTTGAAATGGATGTCAAGAAATCCATTTTTTAAACAATATAAAAAAACAGTTATGATCAGAGACCCAATCATAAGTCTCTGTATTATAATTAATAATGTAGTTTGATTTTTGGGGAACAAACGACTGACTTCAATCACCATAAAAATTAATTTTTAAATAAGATAAATAAATCAGAGTGGCTTAACTAATTATCACATCTTCTGTCAATCATAATTAACATTTCATCACCACTTGCTTGTTTCGCCATTTATCAGTATCAGGAAAGGGGACACAGTGGCACAGCAGTTAGTGCTATTTCTACACAGCTCTTGGGGCTCCCATTCAATTCTCTGCAGAGTCTACATATCTTCCCAGTGCCCATAGGATTTCATCTCATATCCAAAAGGCATACAATAAGTGAATTGTCAATCCTGCAGATTGTCTGTAGATGTATAAATCATGTGTGACTGAGTGTGTACATCCATCCTCTAAAAGCTTAGTTTCTTTGCCTTGTAGCCACTGACTGCCACAGAAGGCTGCATCTCACTCATGACCCTGAACTGTATAACGTGGCTAATCAGAAGATGAGAGTGGATGCATAGTCAGAAATTAAATGGTAGTGATTTTCTTAACAATACATTTGAGAAAGCTATTGGTAATGAATAGTAACAACTACATTTAAAACAGAAAAGTTAATGATCAAAGGCTGGAATGGGTGAACAACATAAAATCAATAGAAAACAATTTCTATATATTGCCAAAAGTAGTGTTTCAAGTAATTTTACTTAGTTAAGCAAAAGGATTAATTATATATATATATATATATATATATATATATATATATATATATATATATATTTTTTAAATCATGTATAAACACGTCTCTGACCACTGGCTTAGGTATGTCAGAAAACACTAAAGAATAAATGGCGAAACAAGCAAGTGGTGATGAAATGTTAATTATGATTGACATGATAATGTTCTCAATGCTGCAGTAGTAGACTGCACAACTTATACTGAGTTAGTAACAGGATAAAAAATGAAGTGTTGTTAAATGTGGGAGTCTGAACTTACAGATTGCTGCACAGTTCAGTACCACCAGCTACAATGCTGAAAATTCATCCAAATAAATTGCAAAGAATTTACACAGGGCTTTGAATCTGAAAACCTTAATAACTGTGGAGCTTTTCTGGTATATTTTTTCTCCTCCATAAATGCTACCTAGCATGCCACAGCTACAAGTGCTGACACCTATTTCTTCTCTTTTATGAAACAAAAACATGGTTACATCATGCCCATTATCCAACCAGCCATCAGAGAGATTTTACTTAAGAGCTACCATTGGCTGACCAAGGGTATGGCATGCAACATGGTAATGTGAAGACATAACATTTGCTACTGTACATGGCATCATCTCCATAGGTCCCGCCATCCTTGCAAGCAGATGTCACTTATCACTTGCAAATGCCTATGCACTTTTGATGACTTTAATCAACATGACCAAATCAGCTAGAGTCCATTTTTACACTATAAGGTGGCTAGTTCTTGCACAGCATGCAGTCTGTGATCTATATTATATTATCTTGAGTATACTGTGCACCACAGCTGATGCCCAAAGTGGTTGGTCAGTGCAAATCTTCCCCCTACAGGGCACCATCTAAAGTCTGTGCTGCTGCCCACAGCTCCATTCTTGCATGAATTTGAGGTGGAAACACTCAGCATGTTCAAAGTCCATACAAGCATTGGCCAAAGGTCAGGACTAAACCTTGCACCTTCTGCATGGGAGGCGGAGCCCTTAAACATTATGCCTACTAGTCACTTAGATGACAAAGAATTAACTGCCAAAGAGGATCAACCCCATTATTAAGTGTTCTCTCAGTCTTATATTGCTGAGCTGTGTCAGTGATCCAGTTTATGATCCATCATGCACATATGGGTGACCATTTAGTTTGATAAATTTATCTATGATACCTAAGAGAGGAAAGGTGTTAAAAGCTTTGACTAGACTGTGTACTGAACCGTCATTGCTGCATGCCTCGGTGACTTTTTCAAAGAAGTCAGTCAAGTTCATCTGAAAAGGTGTATCCTTCACAGACCCAAACTGATTTTCATTTAGAGATTTCAGGATCACAATGTCCATGCTTATGAAGTCCATAACTATGCTTCCCAATGTGTTCCAGATAAGACTCATGGGTCTGGAGTTTCCAGAATCAGTGGAATGGCCTCCCTTATGTAGGGAAGTGACCACTACAGTTCTCTAAGCCTCAAGTCTGATGAGAAGCAAAGGCTGAGCAGGTTCTGGGGTTGCTCAGTAAGACAGTGCTTCATACTGGCAAGGAGCACATTATCAGGCCCCGCTGAATTAGTATTTTTTACCTTCAACAGCCTTTAGGACTTGTTTAGGAGTGATGCCGGGGGGGGGGGGGTTCTGGCAAGGGGTCATGCATATGTAAGCTAGGTGAAGACGGGGAAGTAGAACTTTGAAATAAGTAGTATCAGCTATATTGTCAGGGGAAGAGTAGGTAGAACCATAATGCTTGAAACTGATTTACTTCTGTTATTGTTCACCCCCAGTTTGTGATCATGCATGAACACTGTTATGAATATAAGATGTGGAATGAAGTGCAGATAGAGAAGGACTAGCCTTCCAAAGGGTAAACATGAAAGCACATTATTTAGTGTACCATGTAGAGATCGCCTAGAAAAAGGTAAATGTTTTGCCATGAGAGATATCTGCTGTATCAAACCATCCTTCCACAGTCTTACGGTGGTAAACAGGAATACACAATAGATGTGGCTCACTACTGAAACATCAAAAGTCCTAAAATGCTGGAAAAAAAGGCCAAACATACAGGGAAGAGCAAATAATGAACATCAGAAGTTATATCGACTTCAAATTTTCTATACCTCTAAGAAAAGGGAATGCTTTGGGAAATGGCAATCTTGGACATAATATATGTTAATCCTAGATTTTTGGTCATTCAGTTCAACATTTCATGACTCAGCAGTCCTAACATTTTAAGTACTTACCATTTAAGGTCTAAGTTCCCACTCATGGACTGCTGTCCCATTTGTGAAAGTCTTGATTTCATCCACTATATAAAACCCTGTTTTCCAATGCTTCCTTTACTTTATTATGTAAGAGAGACTGTTTTACAGCTCCCATAATGCAACTTAGAACCTGTGGTAAACAGCATTTTGCAACCTCACACCTACTTTAGATCTTCCTTTTAACTAATCGTCTTTATTTAGTTATCTTCCAAGGATGTAGTCATAATTATAAAGCATAGTTATGCAACCCAGTCTATATAGTTTAAACTAAAACCTTTTAGCACATTGTTCTGGATGGTATCACAATCTTAGTAACAATCTTCTCAGTACATGATATACTTATGTTCAACATTCATAGGAGCAACAGTGCTGTACTCATGCACAGATACCTTGACACCCACACTCTGATTTATCCCAGCCCCATTGCATTTATAAGAAGCAAGACCACATAATTATCAAACTTATCCAGCTTGCATGATGTTAATTATTAATCCCAGACAATATAAAAGAAAAATAGTTCTACTTACAAGTGAGGGAACTTGCAATGGTATGCAAGCCTGGCACAATGCCATCAAGGGATGAAGCCCTGACTAATACCCAGGTGACCCATGTTCAGTTAGTAGCGCACACACTGGTGAAGCCGGGTGGGATGAGTATGGGCTTGGGTGCTGACAGCAGCACAACCCTCCAGGGGGAGGGAGACAGCATGTCCCACCCCCATTAACAAAGTCTACTGCTGGCTAGGCAATTGTTCTTGCAATAAGAGAAGGAATGGACATGATGTTAAGTGCTACATGCACTGCTGAGCCAGGAATGATGTGGGTGGAAGCTCAGACATCATTCCCTGACCAGGCAGCCATGATGGGTCAGCTGGCTGTCTACAGGGTGGGGCTAGGAGAGATGAGGTGGGGATTTCAATGGAACCAGAACAACATTCCAGCATTTTGGTCTCACCTTTCATCTCCAGGAGAGCAAATGAGATAATTATGCCCGCCAAACTTGTATGGGTGGAGCAGAGGGCACTCATCCTGTTCAGGGATGCCTGGTTCTCATCCCTGGAGGAATTAATGAGTTGAATGGGAAAACCATAAGGGAGCCAAGGGGGATAAAAAGATATTTAACTCTGCCTATATTCATTGTAACTCCCACACCCAATTAAGAGACAGGCAGACATTGCCCAGTCTGTTAACACAAGACCACCTAGTGCTGTAATCCATCTCCATCCACTCAGTCATCCTGTCTTACCTTCTAGGATAATATAACATTGACAGTATAAAAACAGTTAACAACGCCATGCTTTCCAGTTTGTATTAGTGTTCATTGAAAAACAGCTTACATTGATTTACATTTACAAAATACAATTCCTGAGCAGTTATAGAATAGAAAAAAATATACAGGAACAATAAACATGCAGCTTACCTCTTATTACCCCTTGCCAATAATAAATTGTGCATCCAGGTAAGGAGAACCCACCCCACTAAATGTGCCAATAGTCACAACTTCAGTTCTTTTACTACACTTTAGTCAGCCATACCTCAGCCCAGCCCAAGATCATACCTCTTCTCAAGCATTAACTCCTTGAACAAGTTAGCTGTCAGTTAAACCATCCAGTCACCCGAGGCATCAAGTGATCACAAATGACAAACATCAACTTGGTGGACAAATTCATGCAACACTAGGACAGGGGCTTTCATATGGAAAAGCGAAGTTTGAACCATAAGGAGCTTGTTATTCCCCAGCATGGACAATAAACCCAGTATGAAACCAAAGTCAGATGCTTCAGTCCTCCATTGGGAAACATCAGATTAATTTTCTTCAATGTAGGAATTACAATTTTAAGGGACCCAATCAGCCATCATTCAGTATTACAAAAATTGTACTTTCCACAATTCAGTAAACTCAAATATCTCTCATTGGCTTAACTCCAGGCAGAGGACTTCCCTCCCCATAGGGTGAACTCACAGGCTCTCCCCAAAGAGTTGTTTATACCCCAGCAGGAAGAATCATGTTCCCCTAAACAATAATATGAGTTAGATATCATATTAAACATGGTAAAAACAAGACTTCACATCATCAATTATCCCCCTCAATGAACATTGAACAGCCCCTTCATTCCTGACTAAGTGCGACCTATACTGGCTAAGACAGGAAACACATTAGCATATTAACCATAAAACTGCCCTCCAGATGAGCAGAGGACACCCATTCTTCTTACACTATCACAAAAAGAGGAATCAAACGGTCCTAACAGTTCCCAAATACCATAAGAAAATAAGGACGTTCCACCTCACCACAGCAAAATCCATCTTAATACAGTTTTCTTTAGCAAGGTTCTGCTTACATTAATACATGCTATAAATTGTACAGACGCTAATGTAAATACTATAAGAAATTGTACAGATGCTAATGTAAATCCTATAAGGAAAGAACCTTAATATCAAACACATTAAAAAATGTAGTATTTTCGTTTAAAATTACCCATTTCAAATGAGCACATTATATATTCAACAATTTCAACTTAGTTTAGACATTGCAGTTGATAAATCAGTTATTCATTTCCCAAATCGCAAGGCATATCCAAATTGTCTACACATTAGAAGCAGTAAAAATCTTCATTTTCTTACATACCACTTGATGTTGTTTGCTCTGCCTGATCAACCTCACCATCATCAACTTTCCAAGGAACTTCACTGCTCTCAATGAATGGAGTAGACTGAGCAACATTATCTATAGTCTTCAGTGCACTGAAGACCAAACTATACCTGGTTAAAAATACCATCAAACCTGCTGGTTTGGCCAAACTAAAATTTAAATTCTTCTTACTTTGTTACTGCATAACTTCATGGAATTGAGACTACTATTTATTCATTTGGACAGAACAATCATTATGGAAATATACTCTGTTCTTCCCCAACAAACCTTATAGGTTTTTCAGAGTTCAAACATCACTTGTTCTTTAACATACCATGAATAAAAATAAGACACAATATTGTGAATACAGCTAGATAATAATCCCATATATAGTGCAGATACTCTGTAAGCATTATCCATGTAACCAGTCTACAGCAATACTGGACCAGTCAAGAAAACTTGTTTTCCACAAAGACCAAACAATCTTTAACTTCCCCTTTCTCTGGTACTGCAGTCAAATAAATTCCAGGTTTGAGGTTTATCTTCTAGGTCACCTAATTTGTCAGTGAAATACATCATTTATTCCTGGGTCTCACTGACCAAGACTTTCAATACCATGTTTTTCAACTAAAATGACAAAATGCCTTTTGCTTGGTCACAAAAGAAGGCTCCTTCTTCAATTTTATGAGTGTCAGACATCATCACAAATTGAAACATTCAACAATTAACTGTATGAAAGTACATTTGCTAGCCACACCTCGGTAGCTACACAGTAGCAGTAGTTTCTACAACCTCTTCAATGGGGATTGCCTTCATTTTTCATCTGTTATCCACAGCAATCAGGAAAATAAATTTTCTATATGAACTAGTTACCCAAACACTTTCCTGAAAAACACAATTATATCATGCCACTAAACTTATTACCACAATGAGCACTGAATTTTCAAATGTTTATTTGAGAAAATATCAATCATCATCAAATTAATCTAACAAAAGGGCAATACAGATCGCTGAATAGAGATATGAACTCAGAGATAAAAGGAGTCTTCTTTTGGCTTTTCCTAGTTAGGGGTCACCACAGCAGATCACCTGTCCACTCATAATTGGCAGTGTAGTTTTATTTACAGTGTCAATTTGCCAGCCCGGCACCCGACCTTCCACAGAAGGCACACACACATGCACACCTAAGGCCAATTTAGAGTGTCCAATCCACCTACAGAATGTCTTTGGGATGAAACTGGAGCACCCGGAGGAAACCCATGCAATGGACATGCAGACTCCCCACAGAAGGCACCCCAGCCAAGAATCAAACAGGAGAACCTCTTGCTGTGAGGCAGCAACACTAACCGCTGTACCACCGTGGCCACCCAGAGATAAAAGGAGAGTAGTATCGCTGTATTCCTGTAACTGAATTCATTCTCAGGTCTTGGTGAGTACCTTCACACGATGGACCTGTTTTTCACAAAATCTCACCAAGACAATACTAGTATATATAGACTGCATTTTATATATCATAGAGAAAGGTAGGTCAAAAATCAAAAAGAAGATTGGGTGTACAGGTTCCAGTATAAAAAAAATGCTCTCCTGGTGCACACATTGGTGCTAAGACAGGAATAAAGGCAGCGTTGTTTATTCAGGCCATGGGAACATTTATACCTCAGGATTAGTCCAAACCCAAGGGAGGGATGATGCCACCTGTGGTAGAAGGAAAAAGTAGTCCACTAAAGAAGTAAACTGACATGGCAAAAGAGAGACATATAAATGACAAAGTTACTGAGTATAAGGAAGAAATTATGTATTGTTACTATTATACAAAAATCCCGGAATTTCCAGACAGAGGATATTTAGAAAGAGTAAGATAGAATTAGAGGAACAAAAAGTACTCCCACAAGAAAATTTGTCAAAACTTACAGACAAATAATTATGTTTCTTCATAGAACAGATTAAAAAAATCATTATATAAACAAAGAGGTGCGAGGCTGGCATAATGGATAAGGTGTTTACCTTACAGACGCAAGGTAGAGAGTTTGATTCTCACATGGAATAATTGGCTAAACTTAAAATGGCCTGCAAGGGCAGTTAGCCTAGTACTAATCTATGAACCTATGAAAGAAACATTGAGCCACCTGGAGAAAGAGGAAGTGAGAAAGTGTAAAGAAAAAAAACTGAGCTTTTTGAAAGGTTTAAAAAGAAGCATAAATATAAGAAAGAAAAATGTGATATGGTGTTTTATATATATATATATATATATATATATATATATATATATATATATACACACAGAGGAAAAAATCCAAACTAATCAATATGAAAAATGCAGCTCCAAAGATATCTAAAGAGAAATACAGGTAAAGGCACCCATATATGGACAATTTCACAATACAAAAAACAACATCACAAAGAGAGAATATAGAAAAAGTGGATTAGACAGATAGAAGTTAAAGAAATAGAAACTGAAGTGATGGACTATCTGCAAAGTGAAGGTTTTAGTCCACAGACCCCAACACAGGTAGTGTCACAACATAATAGAACAACAAGTCTCCAGACTGAGCAATAGATGGAGCGGGACACATCTGAAGAAGATTTGCCACATAGTGATGCTCGGAGCCTTCTGTAGGAAACCTGTCTGAAAGTCCCATTGATGTTGCACAGCAAGGTAAGAAACAGGAAAGAGTGACAACTCTGATGCAGGTAATGTTGAAGAATGATGGGCCAATGGGTCCACATATGAAGGAGAGGCATCTGAAAAAGATATGTCACAGGAAGATGTTCTGGAACTTTCTGTAGATTACTTGCAGGAAACAGAAAGTAAAGAAGATGCTCTCAGTCCAGAAGAAAATAATCTAAGAGAAGCCCTGCATGATTTAATAGAGATGTATATACATATTAAGATAGATGAATGAAACAGATTACAGAAATTAAATAAGACCTACAATGTTAGAAGATTGGTAAAACAGATAAACACTTTAATCAGGGCTATTAAGAGAAAACCATGTGATATATAACAGAAATAAATAGGATATATTACTGTGCAGCTACACTAATAATAAAGTGTTACCACAAAAACATAGAATAACAAAGGAAAGAAAATGAAAGGAAGGGAAGGCAACAACTAGAATGCCACCATGGAAGCAGTGAACAGAGAAAACAATAAAGCAATTAACACAAAAGGTATCACTGTTTGAAGAATATAGAAAAAGGGAACAGATCATCCAAAATAATTAGAAAGATAGGTATGGTAAAAGCAATGCACATAACAAAACAGACCTGGATTTATCAAATACTATTTCCAATAATAAACTAAAACTGTCAGCACCAGCAGAAAAACTTAGAAGAAAATATACAAATGAATATAAAGAAAAGGTACAAAATAAACAATTCAATAGTGAACCAAAAAGGTTTTATAGAGACCAGGGAAACAAAGGAATAGAAATACCGCCAAAAAGAAAAAAAAGAAAAGGAAAAAGTAGATACCTTTTGGAGAAGTATGTATGAAGATCATGTTGAAATTAACAAAGATGCTGAATTGACAGAAAATAAAAAGAAACAGTAAGAAGTTTAGTTGCAGTGGGTATGAAATAGTATGAAGTAACAGCTAGAAAAACAGAGACAAAATTAAGAAAATTCTCTAAATGGAAAATGCTAGGTCCAGATGCAATACCTAAATTGGGTCTATATTATAAAATTGACCATTTTAGCTTGTCGAACACCCAAACATCAACAGCTAAACAGCAAAACTTTAAAACCGCGAACAGCCACTTCCACAAATTTTTTTTCCTAAGTAAAAATTTGTTTGGCCGTCAGACACTACACCCCCCTGAACTAAATATACCAACTCCGAGGTCACTCTACATTGGGGAAAAGGACAAATTCCTGATAACAGGCAAGCAAATTTTTTCCCTATGAAAAAATTCCCAGAAGTGGCCGCTCACGGTTTTAAGCTTTTGCTGTTTAGCTGTCGACATTTAGGTGCTCGACAAACTAAACTTTTGCTGTACTGATATAGACCCACCTAAATTATGGTTAAAGGTATTAACATCTTTACACAAAGATTTAACACTGAGCAAAAATTACTTATATGTGTATACTGACACCAACTTGGTTAACACCAGGAAAAGCAATCCTTCTTAAGACTGAATCTGCAAACTATCTTAAGAACTACAGATTAATAACTTGCCTTCAGACAATATATAAATTATATACTGGAATTCATGCAGACAGAATTTATAGCCATTTAGAAAAAAATTCAGTTGTGGAAATAGAACAAAAAGGTATCAAATAAAGTCATAAGGAACAAAGGATCACTTGTTGCTAAATAAAACCATGATACACAGTTATAAAAAGGGGAAATATAAGTATTGCATGGATACAAAAACACGGTTGACATCATCTCACTTTCATGGATAAAGGAATGCTTACAGATGTGTAAGATACATCCTGCATTGATCAATTACATTATAGTGACCATAAGCAGTGGTAAGCCACTTTGCACTTGGGCCATGACAAAGGGCAAATTATTATCCCAGGGATAAATTTCAAAAGGGTATATTCTATGGTGATTTTTTTGTTACAGCTGTTGTTTTATCCTGCCCTTAACTTATTAAGATGTTCACTTAATAGATTAGGCAATGGTTACAATTTGGCTCCTAGAAACCAACCTTGTTTAAAGACACCTCATCTACTTTTTTTGTGGATGACTTAAACTTATATAATTTATCAGATGAGGAATTAAAAGCATAGCTACAAGTTATTAAAATGTTTTCAGATGATATAAGAATGACATTTTGGCTTGATAAATGTGCAAAATCAAATTTAAAAAAAGAAATCCACAGCACTATAAAAATATCTACACAGGACAGGAATGTAATATAAAGGACCTTGAACAGGAGAGAGTGTATAAATAGGTTCATAGGTTGGTACTAGGCTATCGACCCTAGGGCCTATACAAGCCTAGCCATAACAATTCCCTGGCTATTTCTTCCCACACTATTTACTTTCCTGGACCCCTGTCTAGCAGGGTGACTGACGTGATCCCCAGGGTGAATTTCCTTTCTTCCATCCAATCATCAAGGTTCCATTTGAAGAGGGCCAAAGAGGCACTCTGCTTGACATGTATGGGCAGTCTATTCCAGAGTCTAGGGAGTCTCTGGGTCAGGAATACTCAGCAAAAAAACATAAACAAATGAGAATAAAGTTCAGTAAGGAAAACTTGAGAAGACTAAAACAAATATTGAAAACTTCCTTGAAATCTAGGAATAAAGTTCAAGCTATAAATCAATGTGTTCTTTGTATTCTATCTTACAGCTTTGGAATGAACGATTGGCCCCAAAAAGTATTGGATGAATTGGACATAAAAAAGAAAAGTGCTTGATGCTAATCAAATGATATATAAAAATATGTGCATACCAAGATAATGTTTTCCTGATTCTGAAGAAGGTATGGGTTTCCTCAAAAATGACTACCTATATAGATCTGCAATTGAGGAACTGCATACATACATATCTGCTTACCTCATCAGATCAAAACATAGTAAAAGTTTTAAAATATGAGGATAAGAAGTCTAAAATGATATCTATACTTACTTTAGCAGAAGCATTTCAGGATAAAGCAGGAATAGAAATCAAACTAAAAGCAGACAAAAATTAGACTGCAACTGAATGTGCCAGAAACAAATGAAAGAATATAAGGAAAAGGATCAGATGAGAAGGGAGAAATGGAAAACTCACAAATATAGTGGAAAGTATAGAGATCAATTAGGACAACATCAAGATGACCAAAACTTAGCACAGGAATGGTCAAGGAGATGTGAATTGAAATCCAAAGATGAAAGGCCAATAATTGCAGCTCATGATAGTGGACTATGTACACATTGGTTTACAAAGTCCATTCAAAACACTGAAGAAACAGACAAATGCACAATCTGTAAAACACAACTGGAAACAGTTGTACATCTTGTGCTGGGTTTGATAAACTCGTGGTACACTGAAAGGCACAATAATGTGGCAAGACTGCTGCATTTGGCATTGTGCAAACACTGCAATAGAAGTATCAGGCTATCATGCAACCACACCTCTTTCTCCTAATTTGCATTGTCTCCAACTATGAGGGCAGTCACTAAGCAAGCAATAAGAACAAACGGTACTTCCACCAAGAATAAGCAAGATTTCAGCCTGCATTCATAGCCCTGTATGTTATTGTTTTTAAATTGTTTGTGTTTGTTTGTGTCTTTCAGCTTTTCCCGGTTAGGGGTCGCCACAGCGGAACTCCGGTCCGCTAATGATTGGCAGTAGAGTTTTACATGCTGGCTTGCCGGGCCTAACGCACAACCTTCAACAAAGGAACACCCGTTCATACATGTCGCCAAACAGAAGATGCTCTAACTGAGAATCGAACGGGCAACGTCTAACTGTGAGACTACAACGTTACCGCAGCACCACCACCGCAGGAATATGTTATTGTTTTTAAATAATTGCTATAAATAATTTTAAGTCCTCTCAAATAATTTTATTCACATTTGGCCTATTACTGTACTGACCACTAGATATATGCACAAGTGACTTGGGGTGTAGTCAGCACTAACCCCTTAAATCTGGTACAGTTTAATAGTGTTTTTTTCAAATATAATCTGCCTGCTAGTTACCCTTCTATTAATAATGCATCAGTTCACTCCCACACACTATCTCTCTAGGTTCCCTATTTATGTAGCCAAAATATATATTTTCTCTTGCTCCACAGAAAGATTTCATATTGAACTTAACCTATAAGTGTTAGATACCATTGTCTATAAAAATACCAGTTAATAGTGCCTTTTTCAAATGTAATCTACCTGTTAATCACCCTCCCATTAGAATACTGCATTTGCCCCCATACTATCTCTCTAGTTTCCCCTAGTTATGCAGCTCTAATATATATATTCCTTACTTCATAGAAAGAAACCACCTCTAACAGAACAGTACAGAAGTTAGCCTGTAAATTTTCAGAATAATCCAAACACCACTAATAAAAGTTAAACTGAATTAAAACCATTTTCTGCAGCTAGGAAATCTTCTCAGACTGTTTTTTTTCCCTAAACTACCCAGGTACAATTTGCTCCATTCACCCTGACTATGCTTGGGGTCATGCCAGTTCCCTGACCTACTCCCAATTCCCACCCACCCCACCTCCTTTACATTTAGTTTTCACCTACATTTATTTCTCACCACTCTTGCAAAAATGCTACCAATCCAAAGCAACCTCCTCCCTCCTAAAGCTAACTAACCAGTAGCAACCTCTTACATCACCAAATTACTGGAACCAACAAATACTTTGACCCACCCCCAAAACAATGCTACCAATCCACAACTTCCTTTCTTCAAAACCTAACCAACCAATAACAACCACTTACATCTCTTGTTACTGTAACTGGTGATAGCAGTACTCTACTCTTCACTATCTAAATATGATCTCTATAAAACACCCCAGACTATAAACTCACCACTCTCCACAATGATAAAATGCCTCACTCTAACTCCCCCATACTCATATTATTAACCTGCTCTATATCTCATCAAACACACACCGCTAACTTATCTGCCTATTACCAAAAGAAACATGATTGCAATGTAACCCCTACATCCATCTAGTTCAATATAGGTCCCCACTTCTATAAGAATCACCACTCAAACCTCATTAATTCACCCAAGCCTAAAATGGCTTTTTTGTATACTTCCTGTTCAAACCCATACCATTTTATGGCATCCAGAACCTTTTTGGGTCAGGCTTCATTAACTAAGTAACTTATCAGCTAATAATAGACAGTATTAGAAATTTCAAGGAATTATTAACACAATGTCACTAAGATTGTTAGTCTAAAGACATCTTGCAGTGAAGAAATTAATCTTTGTTTGTCACTTAGTATTCATATTTTCAAATGTATGTTCAAATTTTCATAAATGAGAGACCTACATGTTGTTAAGGTGTATGGTGTGAAGCATCAATGTGGCAGACAGTATAATTCACTGACAATGCTAGTAGCTGCTGCCTACCGTCATCCTCCAGCCTCTGTTAACAAATTGTACTATTACCCCAGCTGCCCAAAGCTATAAAAATATTGTTATTCTAGGTGATTTTAACCTGAACTACCCATGTCCCCTGAGAATGACATTGTTGCATTCCAAGCCAGTATCAGACTTATACAGCTAGTCAATGATACTACTCATCCAAATCTCCAGACCAACAACCACTCCATCCTGGACCTGCTAATCTTAACAACCCTACCATCATCTCCAATATATATGTTTTTCCACCCTCATTTAGTGACCACTGCCCAGTAATCTTCCAAATTATCAATCAGTCAACAAAACTGCCCCCCAAACTAGTTATCTTCAGACCTAGATCCACCATCAATACAAAAGACCTCAAACAATACCTAGCAACTTTAGACTGCTCAGCCATTACCACCTTAGTTGCAACAGCTTAGACATACCCTCCTTCAACTTCAAGATAAATTCTTCCCTCTCACACAGTGCCTTTTCAAATACAGCAAAACCACCTGGCTAACCACTGAACTGAAAGCTCTGCTCAAACTTAGGGACAATGTATGGTCTTCATGGAGACAGAAAATCATACTGCCTGTAACTCTCTATGTAACCTGGCTAACCAAGCCATGCACAGACAAAAAAACAGCTACTTCAAAATCAAGAAACTTGCTCTTCTAGGCAAACCCCAACATTTTTGTCAGATCCCATCTCCTCTCCTATCACCAGACTTCCCAAAGCCAACTCTTAACTTCTGACTTTCTCAAAGAATTCAGCCACCTCCCTAGTACCGCAACCTCTACTTCTCCCCCAACTCACCTATTCCCCACCTTTTATCCTCCTCTTCTAGTTTTAGAAAATACATATAAAGAACTTGTTCCCCTTCCAGAAAACATATCCACGGATGCACCCCCTGAAGCAGACAACCTACTCCCATGCTTAATATCACTCTGCAAAGAATACCTTGCCAAACCTTGTCTACATATTTATAACCTCTGTTTAATTCAAAATACAGTGTGAGACATATGGAAAGCTGCTCTAGTTAAACCCCTTCCCAAACAGCCTTAGACTGCAACTTCCTCCCACTTCCATCCTATTTTCCATCCTCCCTTCACTAAATTACTTGAAAAACTATTCCACAATGAACTGCCCACTTACATCCAACAGTAACACCTCTTCTTTCTTAAACAGCATGGATTATAGGCTGGCTGGAGCAAAATGACAGCACTATGGTCACTTAAAGATGAGGTCTTTCTCAACATAGATAATGGAAATCTTTCAGGAGCTCTCTTAATTGACCTTACTAAAGCTTTTGATCTAATTGATCACTTCCTGTTCCTTCACTCCCTCTAAGAAATTGGGGTTAGTCCCAACACTGTCACCTGGTTCCAACATTTCTTAACAAATAGGTATTTCAAAGTCAAATTAGACCCAACCCTATCACTGCCAGCACTCCTTACCAGAGGAGTGCCCCAGGTATACATACCTCACCCTCTTTTTTTCAATCTTTAATTAATAAGCTTCCCTCTGATCTCCCTAGCCTTCCTATTACTTGGTATGCAGAAGACATGGCTATTCTGTCATCCAGTCCATCACATTCAATTATTCAAATCCCGCTTCAGTCTGACCTTCGCTCCCTTAATTCTTACTTAAACAACCATAAGTTACATTTAAACCCTTCTAAAACAAAAAGTATGATATTTGCAACTTCACACAAGCTGAAAAGATTCACAAAAGTCTCTCAACATCGCAGATCTAAATGGTTGTCCAACAGAAATAACCACATCCTTTATATACTTAGGTTTATGGCTAGACCAGTCATCTAACTTCCAAAGCCACATTGAAAACACCAGGAAAAGATCAGTTCTCTTATTCTGGTCCTGGAAAATATCTCCCTTTCTGTCCACACCAGCTAGAGCTACAATAGGCAAAGGAGTCCTTCTTGCTCAACTTAAATATGGACTCCCCATCATCCCATCATAGCCACAGCCTCTAAAAAATACTCATGTACTCTACAGTCCATTGAAAACAAAATCTGCTGATTCATTTCCAATTCCTCCCCTCAGGAACACAACTGCATCACCTTCTCCAAGGCCAAATATCCACCAGTTTCTATAGAACTGAACTACTCCTATGGTCTCTTGTTTCAAACTACTTCAGCCAGGTGCCTTTCCACATCATGCAGTCAAACTGCATAATAAAACCACCCCTACAACCTCTACAATCTCTCCCAATTAAGTCCCTCACTCCAGACACCCCAAACTAAACTGCACTATACCGACCATTCCTTCTCCATTCTTGCACCCAAGCTCTGGAAATCCTCGTCCTTCACCTTAAAGCAGTCTCTTCTTTCCCTACCTTCGGAGCTAAACTCAAAATATGCCTTCACCAAAAATCTGTCTGCAAGTGCTTTTCCACTGGATTCATAACCTAACTCCCTCGTCTCCTGTATCACTTCTACTTTAATCATCTGTTCTCAGCTGCTGCTTCCCTCTCATATGTACTAGTAAAATTAATTCACATTTGATTTTCTATATGTTGTATCAATTGTCTATGAGGTTATCTACTTTCTGTGATTACTCTGTGTTTGTGAATTTGTTCTGTTTTCATATTTTTGTGAATCTCTTCACCCAGACTGTGCCTGCAATTGGTCTATAGTGATCAGTGTACTACACCAGAAACAATGTAAAATAAAATAAAATAAATAAAAAAAATAACACTATACTGGAAATATTGCTAGCTGATTGCTAGTAAGTATGAAAATAAGCAAAATTTTCATATGTACTTAATACTTTAAAAAACGATTGACTTACAGACTGTGACATTACATTATGTGAAACTTAGATGTTGTTGAAGAAAATGGTCTTTGATATTTATACTGTAAGTTGCACATCTTGAGAGATTTCCAGCATTATTTGTTTTCTTAATTATGCAATTAAGCATATGTTTTCATATTTCTGTATATATACTCAATAAACATGTACCTGTAGAGAAATTTCTTGTGTCATGTGAAAGCTTATGTCTGGTTAACAAAAACGTTCTTACAGTAGATGTCTAGGTTGTACAGTTTTCAAGATATGAAAATTTGTGAAAGTTTACAAAAAATATAATTTGGGTTTTTTCTGCATTATAGTATGTTAAAAGTATTTATGGAAAAGACTATGAATGCACCAACTATTATCACTGTGAAGAATAGTTCTTATTGATAACAATGCTCTTTGTATAGTTTTAACAACTTTTATTGTTCACAAAACATTTGGATTTGTTTATCTTATGCTTTTTAACTTTATTTTTCAGAAAATGCTCTAGAATGCAACTGCTACTGAATCTATTACTATCTGATGACATTCATCCCAACCCCGAACCCTGTCAGGCACCAAGTTACTCCACAAATAAAAATCAACCCTTCCTGAAAACCCCAAATCCTCTCCTGACAAAGTAAGACATGTCAACAAGCTCAGTCTATTCCACATTGACATCAGAAGCACTGTAAATAAAATTCCAGAAGTACAAACATGGATAAATATCACTCCCCTGACATATTGGCAATAACAGAATCTTGGCTAAAACCTAATATCAGTAACACAGAAATACTTCCCCAGGTTGTAACATCCTTAGAGCTGACAGATTAAACAAAAAAGGAGGAGATGCAGCAATAATGTACAACAGTAGCATAAACCTTTCACCTTTCACATCTCCTATATCCTCGTATACAATGCCAAACTACTTCTAAGTAACCTAAAACTAAAAATGCATAAAACAATATGTATGGCAGTTCTTTATATCCTATCAGACCATTTGATGACATCCTATCCTGGCTATCCCACAATGTACACACAGACACAATTTTACTAGGTGATGTTAATATTGACTAGTCAAGTCCTACCTCTGAGATAATCATGTCAAGTATAAATCTGTATAATTTCTCCCCACTTATCACTGATCCTACCAGAGTCAACCTGAAAAATGGTAAACCTGCCTCCCTGGACTGGTTATTAACAAGTTACCCTAACAATATAACCTGCCAAGGCACCTTAGCTAGAACACTTAGTGACCACCTACCCATATATGCTACAAGAGAACACCATACTTCTCCCAGGGAATATACATATAAATCCTTGCAGAACATGAACAACTTTGGCCCAGAACTGTTTTAACACCTCACTATAATCTCACAAATGGAACATCTGAAAACTCTTGTCTGTAGATGAAGCTGTTGTCTATTTTAATAAGATATTTATAGATCTACTAAACAGCATGCCACCCCCCCCCAGACTTAAAAGAGTGCAAAACAACCCTGCTCCTTAGCTCACTCCTACCCCCAGGAAATAGAGGAGAATAGAAATAAAGCCTGGAAGGCATGGCTCTGTAATAAAATGGAAAGCAATCTTCAACAACATAAATATATACTTAATAAAGCCAAATGCCAGATCAAACATAACAAACTATTACTCCAATTTGCAGGAAAGATACTACAGATATTCTAGACTATTCTAAAATAGTACACTCTGGCTCAAATGATCAACCAACCCCCAACCCCCCACTGCTCCCTAGACGAAACAACTAACCCTTTCAGTGATCACTTTATCTCTAGTATTGCTAAGCTACTTCACAATCAAACTCAAAACACATCAACTTTGACTAATAATCTGACTACATCCACTCAGTCTTACTGTCCAGTTCCATTAATACTCACTATTGCTCCTTTCAACCAGGATCCACCATAACAATCAAAAAATACCTCAAATTAAACCAAGTACACTATCTAGAAATGAAATTCCTGGAGGGTTTCCTAAAAAATAGCAGCCAGATCAATTTCCTTTCCAGTATCCATTCTCAAAGGTCTATTCAAGAATCACATGTCCCATCCATATGGAAAAACTCTCATATCATCCCACTTCACAACTTCAATGATATAACCAACTTTATCCCATTGTCATTCTCTCCCCTTTTTCAAAAATCCTTGATTAAATTCATTCATAATCAATTAATGACTCATCTACAAACAAACAACCTCCTTGCCCCCACAAAACATAGTTTCAGGCCAGGGCATAGCACTACCACAGCTCTCCTAAACTTTACCAACACTATTAACCTAGCCAGAGACAAAGGCCAACTGGTTTTTGCCATTTTTCTGGATCTGTCCGAGGCCTTTAATACACTTTCCCTTAGCCTACTTCTAAAATACCTCTCTTCACCTGGCCTATGAAGCACCTCCACCAACTGGTTGTCCAGCTACCTCTCCAAAAGACTATAATCTTTTAAATGGGTTAATTACTACTCATCCCTCCTATCCATCAAAACAGGTGTTTGCCAAGGGTCCATACTAGGGCCAGTGCTTTTCAACATATTTACCAACAGCCTACACGCTGGCAAATGTCAAGCATCCCTCATACAATATGCAGACAACTCCACTTTAACCTGTACTGCCACTAACCCAATTACTCTACAACACATCACCCAAGAGATATTTTCATCAGATGAAAGCTGGCTCAGTAGCAACCAGCTTCTACTCAGTCCAAAAAAATAAAGCTGCTATTATTCATCTTAAAATCCTTACATACCTCAAATAAAACTTCTCAATAACAGCATCTAAAAACACCCCTATAGATGTCATACCCCATACCAAACTACTAGGCATCACAATTAATGATGACTTGATATGTGACTTAAATGTACAATAGGTTATCAGAAAACTCACCACAAATTAGGGGCACTTGATAGAACAGAAACCTACTTAACTGATTCATTCAGAAAACTCCTGGCCTCTGTACTCCTACTACTCAGTTTACTGTATGGTTCCACAGTACTGCTTAACCTTCAAGTTTCCATCTAAACTAAACTAAACTAAACTAAACTAAACTAAACTAAACCAGTGCTACAATAAAACAGCAAACTCTGTCACTAACTCATCAAACAGAACCCATCACTGCTTAACCCTAAAACAGCTTGACTGGCTTGGATTACCCAAGCAACTCACACTCAACTACTCCGTCCACAAATTAATATACAAAGCAGAACAAAGCAAAGCCCTACTAGACATACACCCCTGCTAGGCCACTTTGATCTGATAACAAAATGTTCCTCGCTACCTACAAACCACAGAGGTCAGCAGGAGCCTCTCTCTATTCCAGATACATAGCCCACTCCTGGAACTCCATCTCCTTATCCCTTAAACATACTAGCAACCTTTCCAATTTCAAAACTGATCTAAAAAATATATATCTGACATTTGGATCAATATCTGCATAATTCTCAAAACAGATGCATGACCACATACTTACTATAACCATGCCTTTCACACTCTGAATCACTAACACTTACATATCTTAGCAGGTAGTAATGGCCTAACATCAAAAGTAGCTCACTTTAATTATACTGTACTGCTAACATATGCACTTCTACCTCTTCAGTGTCCTGCCATAACATTCTCATCGCTGTAAAAAATGAATCGATTCTCTGTGGCCTTCATTTTCTCTCCTCCACATCACTCCACCTCTCATTCTATTCCTCTCCCTATTTTGGCAGCAGAATACTCTTGTTATTTCTTACCTCCATATATTATAAGAAAATATAGAAAATATTTTAAATAACTACATATTAGTTTACTTGACACAGGCTATTCAATTCTACAAAGTGTCTTGCAACTTGCAGTATACATTTTGTATTCTTGATCACAATTTCTCTGAGCACTATTCTGTAAGTGTATTTAAATCTGTTTTGGGGGCTCAGTATACAAGATAACAGCCTATTTTAAAGTGTTCCATCTGCTGTGGGGCTTTTCTCTCCTAGTATATAATTACTTATCACCTGTTATAAAATGTTTTTAAGTGTGTTTGTGGAACCTCTCTCCCCAGCTCATTGTAAAATATTTAATCTGTTGCTGGCTTTTCTTCCCTCGCTTATAATTACTCATAAACTACTGTTAAATGTTTTTGAATCTGTTGCGGAGCTTTTCTCCCAGGACCTCCACTGAAAATGAGCTATTGCCTCAGTCAATCTTTTACAATTACCAAAGGACAAATAAAATAAGTAAAGTAAATAAATAAGTAGCTGATAAAACACTGTAAACGTGAACCACAAAGCACTGCAGATAATAATGAAGTTTATATCACTTGGTTTCACCCATTATCTTGAGTCCTAAAGGTAGATGTGAGAAAAGCAGATTTAGTACTCCATGAAAAAAAGACAAAAGTAACATTGATCATTGAAACTGCTATATCCAGTGATTACAATGTCTTTAAAACAGAGAGCAATAAAGGCATAAAATACCAGGATTTGCAAGCAGTTACTAAAGCAGTGTAGGAGAGATATATCCAGACAGTTCCAGCAGTAGTAGGAGAAAAGGTCTATTAAAAAATAACTTGTAGTCATACTTAGATATACTACCAGTACATGTAACCCCATATGAATTACAGAATGAGGCAATTCTGGGCACATAGTGGGTGCTGAGAAGAGCACTCTTGGCTAACATCAAGGATTGAAACAATATTAATTCCCTGAATGTTAACAGTACCACGACCTAGGAATGTGGTCCATTCTCATGGTGCTATTAGAAACCCAGAAGACTTAGAGAATGAAAATGAAGTAGCAAGTGCCTACTTATGACATTGTTTCAAGCTGCTGTTGCTGAATCATTATCGATAGCAGATTCTGACGTTTTGAATGATGTCTGTTTTACTTTACATGAACAAAAGACAAAATAACACGGATCATTGGAATGTGGGAAATAACAGTGTCTTATGTATACAAGGATACAAAGTCATAAAATACAAGAATCTGCAAGAAGAACAAGACCAATGTAGAAGAAAGAAACCCAGACAATTCCAACAGTAGTGGGAGGAACAGGACTAATCAAAAAGAATTTACAACTACACTTAAATATGCTACCAATATTTTTAACCCCATATGAGTTACAGAAGGTGGTAATTTTAGACATTTTGCAGGTGCTGAGAACAGCACTCTTAGCTAACATCAAAGACTGGAATAATGCTAATTTCATAAACGCTAACTGTACCCTAACTTAGGAATGGTGTCCATTCCCATTATGGTATTAGAAAACCCAAACACTTGGAGAAATTAAAACAGAGGAAGTGGGGTGGGTGTAGTCATCCACTGGAAACACCATGGGATCTTAGACGAGATTATATCTTACACCTAGACAGAGTGACTCCATAAATGAGAACCATCCTTTAGGAACTATGTCAAAGGATTCAAATGATCTTATTTAAGCAACATCTCTCACTTCAACAGCTCGATGTGCTACTATTTGCTACTCACCATTTATTGTATGTATTTCAAATATTTTTAAATGTTAAATATTCAGTTGTTACCTTATTGTATGATGCCTTGACTCAAGTACTCAAATCAATAAATCTAAGCCTTCATGTAAGATATATAGTACAACTGCATACAATTGGTTTAGGAGAAGGATTGGCAGAAGTACAGAGGGCTACAAATCTATATGTGAAATGTTTTGCAAGAGCATACAAATAGGCTGCCTTCTAAGAAATATATGACCCTAGAGCAAGTATTAAACAGCCATACCGATGGAAGAAGCAGCTAGTGACACCCAGGAATTGTAAGACATGGTGTGCCCTTAATACACTGTATACCAGTGGTCCCACGAAGCATGTTTTAAATGTAGCAGACTGCAAAATACTGCCTAAAAGGTGTAAAAAGGGCTGTACTGAGAGAATATGCATTATTGCAACCCTCTGGTTGGTCTGGCAGTTATCACGGGGGATTAAGGTTATGTGGTGTTAATGACCTTCATCATGTAGTCCTGGGTTTTATTTTTTCATATTCTGTTTGCCTTCTGTGTGACCCTGAGCAAGTCACTTAATTAGACAGTGCTTCCAAGCTGCGTCTGAAAAGATTCATGTAGATCATTGTTCCACCCTAGTTAAATACAAATAAAAACCTCATGGCCTGGGGTTGTGTCTTTAGAAGTAATTTGTTAAATATTTTTATCTTGTTTAGATAACTACAATAAAAAATACAAAAGAGTAAAATATACAACCATCCTGACCTCTTCTTCCACACTCAGATTTATATCTTTGGGTTTCATCATGTAACTGAGAACCATCTAGGCCTGACCTCTGAAGGATGCAGATTTGTATGCATATATTCATCACCTGTTTGGTCTGACCATAAAGCAGTCTCCTTTGAAATAAAATTGAAACCAGAGTTCCCTTCCACCTAAGGTACCTTTAGGAATTTCTTTAAGACAAACTATCTACTCCTAAGTGATACACTGGCAAGGTTCAAATCCCCACCAAACCCAGTTAACTCCACTGAATACATGGAAATGTACACACCACTCTACACCAGCATGCAATCAGCTGCATAACTGCAACTGTACCCCATAGGAACAAGGTCAGGGCAAACCCCTGAAACAAGCCTACTTGGTGGAACCATAATATCAACAAACTTTCCAATAAAAGGAAAAGAAATTTGACCAAAAGTAAGAAAAGTAATCCACAGAATGTAGAGCCCTTGTCAATGAAATAAACAAATAACTCAGAGCTTAATAAAATTGACCAAAGCAAAGTACAAGGCAAAATAGCTAACCAAGTCAAAGAAAATTGCAAGACCTTTTTTAGTAATGTTCTTAATCTCAAAAGCAGAATGCAGCAATGCACTGAGATGATATTGAATGATGCTACTTATACTGAGGCGGAAAATATAGCACACACTGGTTGATAAATTTAGCTCTAACTTTAACCATCCCTCCCCTCCATCTGTTCCTCCAGATATACCAGAAACTGGTTCACCTCCAGCTATCACACATTCCCAAGTCCTAAAAGTGATATTAAAAGCTAAAAATACCGCATCTGTATGTACTATCAATATCCCTGGATGCATCTTAAACCACATGAAACACAATGTAGTCACACCCCTAGCAACAATGTCTAATCTCAGACTCCATATGGGTTTTCTACCAATTGAATGGATAACAGCTACACTCATCCTCTTGCATAAAGGAAGACCTTCCACTGACCTAAGCAATTACAGACCCATAAGTCTGATCTGCCTCATATGCAAAACCATGCAAAGAGTTATCATGGAACTGATCAACTTGAACATAGGGAACTTTCAAACACTGAACATGTCTCAGTTTGGATTCATCAACAGCAGGTTATGCTTACTCAGCCTAGTGAATTTTCTTGAAAAGGTCACCAAAGCAATGGATGAAGGCAAAATAGTGCACACTGCATACCTCAACCGGGCCAATCCTTTTGACACAATTACCCACTCAGGCTTAACAGAAAAGCTAAATAAACTGGAAATAAATCCGTATGTCACCTGCTGAATTGCCAGCTGGCTCACAGATAGTATGCAGGAAATCAAAATAAGGGAAACCTCCACAAAGAGATCAGTCACCAGTGGAGTTCCCCCAGGGTTCCGTGCTGGGGCAGATGACTACAAACTAGGGGCGGTCATTGAATCCCTAAATGACTTAGCCATCCTGCAGGAAGGTTTGTCCCAAATAAATAACTGTTGCCTAAACCATGGACTGAAACTAAATGAGAAAAAATGCATCACCACATTCTTTGGGGAGTCATCGACCCCAGGGAACTACCACATTGACAATACGCTCATAAGACTTCACCTAGTTCATAGGTTCATAGGTTGTAACTAGCCTAATGACCACTAGGGCCTTTACAAGCCTAGCCACACACCCCAAACCATTTGGGTCCTGAGTATCATGGGCATCTATTAGGTAGGGAATGTTATTAGTAAAGTAAGTGTAGATTTGTACGGGGCGTGTTAAGATAATAATGTTCTTATTGATGGCCTCTGTCCATAAGGGATATGGGGGCTAGCCCAAGAAAAATGTATGATTTCCTACCCAATTGTCAAGGTTTCATTTGAATAAGGATAGGAATGAAATCTGTTTTACATGGATGGTGAGTCTATTCTATAGTGTGGGGATCATCTAGGACACATATCTGTCTCTCCAGTTTTTTCTGTTTATGTCACAAGGGAAGATCTTATACCTGTGTCTGCTTGTCTTGGTGCTGTTTGTTTTGGACATGTGCAAAAGATCCATCAGGGCTGGGCCTGAGGGAGACCTTTAAGCCAAGCAAAGATCCCCTCTCAGCAACCTGTTGGAGACTGAATATACAGATACAGAGCCCTTAGGCAATCACTGTAGGACAGGGTACTGACGTCCTGAATTCTCCTGGTGAGAAACCTTTGTGGGTGCTCCAACTGTTAATGGCTTCTGGTTAGATACATGCCAAAGAGTGCATTGTACTTAATGATATGTCTGACAAGGACCGAGTAGATGGTACTATAACTTCCTTGGATGGGCCTGGATATCATACCCTTGCTATATCCCTACCTATAGTTGTTTGGGATTTGGGAATTTTTGTGGTCAGTGACCTAACCTTTGATCAGCATGT
Organism: Protopterus annectens; assembly: GCF_019279795.1. Lineage (NCBI taxonomy): Eukaryota > Metazoa > Chordata > Ceratodontiformes > Protopteridae > Protopterus > Protopterus annectens. The sequence continues at coordinate 699,414,527 of NC_056749.1, forward strand.
GTCCATTGTTGTAAGAAAGTTCTTCTATATTGCACAGCTTATAAACAAAGGGACTGTGTCTAGATCTAGAGATGTCATTGTACCCCTTTACTCAGCCCTCAATAGCCCAGTCATTGAGTATAATGTCCCCTTTAGCATATATCTGTCTAGACAAATGCAACAAGCAAAAGACCCACAGAGATACCTTATTAAAAGGATACACAGCCTTAACAACATGTCCTGTGTAGGCCAACTCAAAGCCCTGTCACTATACTTGGTATGCTACAGACTGTTAAGAGGAGACCTATGTCTGACGTAAAAGGCATTGTTCAACCCAATACTGATGTACTTACTGCACACCAGGAAGTCTAATAGCATCAGAAATACTTGATGTAGGGAACTCAACCTCTTCTGCAACATCAACTGAATAGTTTGGAAGGACTGGTACATCTTGCAGAGGGATACCACTTCTCTAACACAGACTCCCCATTCAAGTAAAACAAAGTTCATCCCTGTCCATTTTCAAAAACAACTTGGATCCATGTATGGGAAGCAGACAGCTTACCCCATGACTGCCCCCTATACAACTAATGGAATGAGGCAGCTCCAAATACTTATGGACTGGGCAGTTCTAAAATGCTTTTTCCTGTGCATAGGTTACTTCAAATTATCTATGGTATGATACCAGTTATTTTCATTACGGGTAATATATAATTATCGACCATGGCATGGGTAAGGCTAATCTCTAATCAAATGGGATAGGTTATTTGAAGTGGAAAAATGGAAATTAGCTAGGCTTAAAATGGTGCACAATAGCAGCTAGCATAGTACTTCCCCATAAACCTATGAACAAATGGGGAAGAACTGAGAGTCAAATCATTCTTGCCTATAGTGCCTTTTTTTGCATACTTCCATTTCACACCCATAGTTCCTTATGGTGTCCAAGGGCGGCTGCAGTGGTGCAGCAGTTAGCATTGCCACCTCACAGCAAGAGGTTCTCTGGTTCGATCCTCAGCTGGGGTGCCTTCTGTGCGGAGTCTGCATGTCCACCCTGTGGTTGCATGGGTTTCCTTCTGGTGCTCCAGTTTCCTCCCACATCCCAAAGATATGCTGTAGGTGGATTGGACACTCTAAATTGGCCCTAGGTGTGAATGTGTGTGCCTTCTGTGGAAGGTTGGGCGCTGGGCTGGCAACTCGACACCGTAAAACTCCACTGCCAATCATGAGCAGACAGGTGATCTGCTGTGGCAACCCCCAACAGGGAAAAACCAGAAGAAGAAGGTCCTTATGGTGTCCAGAACTTGTTTGGGTCTGGCTTCATTTTCTGAGTGACTTTCTAGCTAATGTTAGGCATTTTTTGAATGTGCAAGGAGTTATTAACAAAATGACACCAAGATTGTTAATCTAGGATGTCCTACGGTAGAGAAATTAATCACTGTTCATACCTTATTATTCATATGTGTATATTTATTTATTTATTTATTTATTTATTTATTTATTGCATTTGTTTACCGGGAAAGTCCACTGAGCCATAAAGTGCCCATTTTCAGTGGAGGCCCAGGGAGAAATGCTTCACAGAGATACACAGAAATGTATATATACAATTAGCTAAAGCACAAGATACAGTGCCAAAGTTCCACAGAGGTAACGTACCTACAATTACATAAAGCAAAACAAATAGTACAATACATGCTATGAGAAGAAATACAAATACAATATAACAATTGTGTGGTTTGAGTTGATAAAATCTTGAGTTGCAATGACATATATACAGTTTGTTAACAAAAACATATCAATAACAGATTTAAACTGGGTGAAGAGCAGCGAGAGATAAAGGTCAGGTAGGGGGATGAGGGGAGTTAGCACAAGGACATTGCCAGTGGGAGTATAGGTAGAGTTTTAGAGACTTTTTAAATATGAGAGTGTTGCTACTAGATCTAAGTGAGGCTGGGAGAGAGTTCTATAGCTCAGCATTGGAAAAGGAGTTGAGCCAGTGGCCAGCAGTAAGGTTGGGTTTCTCTACATGTAAACGCATTTGATTTTCAGATCAGAGGGGTCTATTTGGATGGTATAGTTTAAATAGATCAGAAAGGGCTGAGCAGCTGAATGGGTTGTGAATTAGTTTATGGGCAGTGGTTAGCTGAATATAGGTGAGGTTCTGAGGGAGTTCTAGCCAGTTCAGTAGTCTAACAGAGGTGCAATGGTGGGATAGGTGCTGTCCATTTCTGACAAACTTTGCAATTTTATTATAGCATGATTGTAGTTTGAATTTTAAGATAGTGTGAATGTTGGTAAAGAGAGGGGTGCCATATAGAAGGGAGGGGAGCATGAAGGAGGAGACAAGGGCTAGTTTGGAAGAGTAGTTGAGGTAAGTTTTGTGGTTACCTATTACAACCGTGAAACCGCAGTTGTGCAAATGCATAAATGTTGACACATATTGAGAGAACCGTGAAAACACCAAATGTCCTGAAGCGCGAAATTCAAAATGCCGAATCGTCATATTTGGCCCTTCTCCGGTATAGCTCCTTAAGGTAAGTGTGCAATAGTTACGGACCTTAGGGTTAGGGTGCGGATTAAGGTAAGTGCATACAAAGTAATATATGTAAGCTTTAGTTTGGGATTAAAAGTAGGGCTTTGTTAAGTGTATGTATGTGGATTATTTATTTTGTTTGGGTATAGCTCCTTAACGTAGTTGTGCAATAGTTACAGACCTTAGGGTTAGGGTGCGGGTTAAGGTAAGTGCATACATAGTAATATATATAAGCTTTAGTTTAGGGTGAGAAGGAGGGTTTTGTTAAGTGTATGTATGTGGATTATTTATTTTGTTTGGGTAGGTAGTACATAGCGGGCAGTGGGGTTGACCAACTATGCCAATTTGACATTTTGAATTTCGCAGTTCAGGACATTTGGTGTTTTCGCGGTTGGCTCAATATGTGTTGACGTTTCCATATTCACACGTGTGAGGTTTCGCAATTATAATATACACCCATGTTTTGTGCCGATATAGTATGCCCAGTTTCTGCTGTGCTTTTTTAATGTTATGAATGTGCATGTCGAAGGTTAGGTGATTAACCCTAACTAATTATCACCTTTACCCATCTTGCTCTCCCTTTACTCCACTTCTCTACTGTACTATGTTGCCTACCTGTCCTAACAATTAAGCTAACCTCAGTCCAAGAGGTAATATGATCTCTGTCTTAGTACAAAATCAAAAAGATATATATATATATATCTTTGTATGTTTTTTTTTCCTCTCAAATGTTGTTTATTTTCTGTATTTGATCTTAGTTTATCCCCACTAAGTGACTCTGTACACATTTATTTCTCTCAAATATTGTTATTATCTGTATTTGATCACAGCTTAATCCCAGTAAATGACACCGTACACATTTATCTTAAATACAATCTATATTTTATAATAATATTGTATGATAAGTCACTGCCTATACTTGGAGCTTTACTCCCCGGGCCTCTACTGAAAATGGACATGTATCCAGTTAGACTAGCCTGGTCAACAAATGTAAAATAAATAAACAAAGGTGTTCATCAATGGTGACACCTAGAAGTTTGGTATGAGTGACTACTTCAATAGAAGTGTTGTCGGGTTTATATTAGATGCCCGAAGGTACTGAACTTCGAATATGATATGATCGACACCATATCGTCGAAGTCCAGTAACATCGAACACCTAATAAAAAAAATCACAAAAAGTAAAAAAATAGACCTACTACCCCCCACACCCCCCTGCTACTTAAATATTCCAACTCCGAGACTGCACTACATTGAAGTAAATGGAAATCTCCCTTTATGGAGATTTCCGTTTACCTCTTTAATGTTCTGCGGTTTCGCTGTTTACATGTCAACAATGTCAGATTCGACATTGTGAACGTTCACGATTCTGATATAGACCTGTGTTGTCATGGGAGTGAATGGAAAAAGTGTCCTTGTGAATAGTGGCTGATTTCTTAGGGGTGAATAATACTAGCTTAGTTTTTTGGTGGTTTAATGCTAAATGGTTGTTAGACATCCATAATTCAGTGGAGCTAAGGGCTGTTGAGTAAGTTTCTGAAGTTCTTGTGGGGAGTTGGCAGTACAGATGATAGTAGAGTCATCTGCATATTGGATGACTGTGGCTTTAGTGAGACTAGAGTGGAAGTCGTTGATAAAAATGCTGAAAAGTAATGGGCCGAAGATGGACCCTTGGAGAACACCTGTAGTGGTGTTAAGGAATGGGGAGAAGGAGTTTAGCCATTTTGTGGTTTGTTGCTTGTCTGACAGGCAGTTGGAAAACCAGTTTAGGGTGGAGGGGAAGGTACTTATGGTGGATAGTTTTCTAAGGAGAAGAGGGTGGGAGATGGCATCAAAGGCTTTGGACAGATTGAGGAATAGGGAGGAAACAAGTTTTCTGGCATTACAGGCTCAATTCATAGATTCACAGAAGGAGATAAGAGCAGTAGTGGTGCTGTGGCCTGGTCTGAAACCATGCTGGGTTGCAGATAGTATGCAGTTATCGAGTAGGTAATTAAGGAGTTGACTGTGGATACATTTTTTGAGGATTTTAGAGATTGGAGAAAGGATGGCTATGGGTCGGAAGTTGGACACATCTATGTTGTTACCTCCTTTGTGGAGTGGGAGGATAAAGGCTTTTTCCAAATAGAAGGGACATGGCACCCATGGATGGCTCTGTTAAGAAGTATGGTAATGGGGTAAGCAATGGAATCTGCAGCTTTTTCTAGGAATTCTGGAGCCAGGTTGTTGGGGGCATTGGTACATGGTTTTAATTTCAGAAGTAGTTTCTTAACCACAGCTGTTGGGATAGGGGCTAGTGAGAAGTTGGGGGGCAGGGCATGATAGGTAACAGAGGTAGGTGGGTTGGGTTGGCAGGGTATAGTTTGAGGGAAGTTGGTAGTGAGATTAGCTATAACGTCAATAAAATAAGTGTTGAAACGTGGCAATTTCTATGTTTTTTTTTCTGGTTCAGGGCAGGGGTTAGTTTCTGATCCAGGGTGTAAAAGATTATTGACTGAGCACCAGAAGTGTTAAAGGTTACATTTGTGGTAGTAGTTCTTCTTATCATTGATGAGTTGGCATTTTATTTGGTTGCGGAGGTCTCTGTAGGCTATGAGGTCAGATGTTTTTGTGCTTTTGCCAAAGCTTCTAAGCTTTGTCATAGTCATATTCTCATAGCTGAGAGCCCTACATGTTATTGAGGGTATGGTGTGATATGCTGTGGTGGGAGACAAGGAAATTCATAATCAATGTCTATTTATATCACACCCTACCTGATATATTTTTGTTTTTGTTAGTAACTATGAAAATAAACAATGCTTCCATATTTACTTAATACCTCAGAAAACAAGTGACGTACAAACTGTTGCATGACATCAAGTAAAACATTAGATGTTGTTGCAGAAAACTCTTTCAAATTTGCACTGTAAGTTGTACATCTTGAGAAATACTCAATGTTATTTATATTGTTATTTATACATGTTTTATTTAGTTTTATTATATTTTATTCTTGTATGGTTCATTCTTGGATAAATTCATTAATCTAGTTGCAGTATTTTTTAACCCTGGATAATATCCTTGATACATCTATTAATGGTTATTGTTTATATTGCAGCATAAAATATGCCTTGGATTATGTTCTATTAATATGATACAACTCTTATATAGCTATATTACATAGGTTATTATATGTTAACGAGTGGCATTAAGCCTATGCTTTGAATATTTTCCGGCTTTTATATTGCCGTAATGATTATTAGGAGTCTTGATCGATTAATTATAGTATTTTTTATGATTCGTATTGATTGTCTATAGATATTTGGCTTTCGGGATTGTAGTGCTCCTGTTGATATGTTTTACCTGAGCTATATCATAAATTGACTGAGCAGATTAGAAATATATCCATATTAATTAATGGAATATTTCTAACTTTCTTTAGTTTTAGCTTAGTTTAGTCCATGAGTATGGGTCATATTTATATTTAGTTAATGTAATTTCTAACTAAATATTCTATATATGAAAGTCAAATATACTAGATTGCAATTTTTAATGCCGTATTAGCAATGTGGATTGAGTTTAATAGATAACATCATTGACCGGGGATGAGATATAATGAATGAAAAAAAGAAAAAATATCTCCTACTGGATCTAAGAGTGACAAAATGGAGCAAACTGTAACTTCCTGGGCTGTCTTAGGAATTTTCTAAACTAAGTGCCGTCTTTGTAATAGTATTCCCGGACATTGTCTAGGTTGGTTTATTCATAACATAATATGTAACGGAAGTTATATATCCTAATATGGGCATTAAGAGTACCATGAACAGGACGTGGTTCTAGATATTGTTTTTAGTTTTAGGTTTTTGTTACTAATGATTTGTAGCATATCATGTAGTTGGAAGCTACATATTTTAAATATTTCAATGTGAATACTAAGAGCGTTTTGCACTTTCTTTGATAAACTATAAGATGGCTATTGCTTTAATTGTATGGATTATTGACTAATTAATTGCTTAATTGTTAATGACTTTTGTATATAAGCAGTAAGTTTTACTTGTGCAAATTGTAACCTGATGAAGCGCACCTGTGTGCGCGAAAGCGCTCGTTTTTATTAAAATAAACTGGTTTTTACACGTTGTTCGTGGTGGTTCCTAGCAGTTATCTGGTCTTCATTGTTATTTATACAATTAAGGACAAGCTTTTATATTTATGTAAATATCTCAATAAACATGCACTCACAGAGGAATTTCTTGTCATCATGTGAAAACCTATGTCTGGTTAACAGAAATGTTCTAACAATATATGTCTAGGTTATACAGCTTCAATGATATGACAAATTGATGATGAAACTTTACCAAAAAATATAATTTTGTGTCTATGTATATTAGCCTATATTATAGTACTTATGGAAAATGTATGAATGCACTGACTATTATCACTGCAAATAATACTTTTTACTGATGACAGTGCAATTTGTACAGTTTTAATAGATTTTATTTTCAAAATAAACTGAATATTTACTTGTGTTTATTTTACCTTTTTCAAGTTTATTTTTTAAAAAAAAAATGGTCTGGAATGGAAAATGTATGTAGGCTGCTAGAGATGTTACATTCCAGACCACTTAGGTGCTAATGAGGTAAGAGATAAGCATTGCCAATAGATTACATGAGAAGTACTGTTAGAGCTGCAAAGCCAGATGTTGTTAACGAGGGGTAAGCATGAAGAGAAGATAGGACAGAAATGCTGCCAGTGAATGGGTACAACTAACAAATGAGAATAAACAGTATTTTCATAAGCTGAAAGGCAATAGGAAGGATGGAGTAGGTAAGAAGAGGAAAGATGAGAAATAGAGAGAGGTTGCAGAGTTCAGTATTGTAAAGAAAAAGAAATATGACAAAAAACAAAGGAGAGAGGATGAACAAATAAAATGAGGAAGAAAACTGGGTCAATAAAACTGAGAATAAAATAAACAGAAATATAATGGAAACACTATAAATATACAGGACATAGCCTTTTAGCTTTAGGAGCTGAATATTCAAGGGATCTAAAACTGAAAAGCATATACTCAGAGATGAAGACAGCAAAGAGTACATGCAACCTGAAGAGGAAGAATGATACTTGGATGTTAAGAATTAGAGACAAGATACAGAAGTGGTAATGCAAATTAATTAATATTGCAAATGAATCTATGATAAAAGAATGATGAAATGGAAAGCAGAATGAGAATGAAAATCATTAAATAGGTGCATTTATAGTTAGTGAAAAGAAAATGCAAAGCATTTAATCAAGTTTACAAGTCATGAGTGGTACAAAATCATTTTACAAAGTTGTGTAAGAGACAAAATAAGTCTACTTTATAAGATTTATAAATTATTGAGTTTAATATAGAAAGAAAATACAAAATGTTTTTGGACATAGACAAAATGCAAAAGAGTACACTACACATTGTATAAAATACTGAGACTCCATGTTGATCAGAATAAAACTACAATTAATGGCAAAATCATATATTTTAAATTAAATATGACAGCAGAGCATAATATCACATTGCAATCTACATTAGAAGATTGAAGTTTCCAGGCATTATGTGTACATCTGCTTGTACTCTGTTAGCATATTCCAGATACAAAACAGAAATCTATGGGTAAGATTTGGCTTACTCATTAGTACAAATATAGAACATATAAACTAATGATTCAAGTTGTACCTTTAGAAAACACAGTATATTAGCTAAAATGTACTTGGTCAATTGGCATATGAAGAGAATTTATAGGAAACACATGCAGAGCAGCTCACACAGTCATGTAAGAATCATCCTAAATATTTTCTCTTAGAAACTTCTTGAAAGTTTCTAGTCAAACTATAAAATACAATTATCTGTACTTCTCTGAGAGTTAATCAGGAAAGAGATAAACAAGACATTAATTAAATTAAGCAAGAAGCTGAACATTCTAATGATACTTTACAGAAATGTGATGATTTGTTTACTGGATTAGATTGCATACCAGGGAATATTGTATCATAATTTCTCTAGATGCCGTACCAGCAATTCATGTATTAAAGTTCTTGTAGATCTTAGAACATGAAGAGAGCAAAACCAGAAAATAGTAGAGAGCTTTGGTGGTGTGGTTTAAAAAAGGTGAGTCAAATTAATAGGGTAATGGCATGGTTAGAGATGAAAACAAGGCAAGCTTCAAGACATGCATAGACCTCTATGATCTAAACAAGTGAAGTAAAAAATTGCTGAATAGGTTGTTTCAATTATGCCCAGTACCAGATATATTTCTGTGCATGATGCTGATCAAGACTTGGCAAATCCAACTGGATCAGGCTAGCTCAAAGTTATGGACTTTCAACAACACATTGCAGAAATACAAATTTCCTTGACTGTCATTTAACACTTTATTAGCACCAGATATGTTCCAAACAGCTTTGGAAAAATAATTGAGGGTCTGGATGGTGTGCCCAGTACAACAGATGGTCTACTTCTCTGGGGAGCTACAAAACAAGAGCATGGTGGAAGGCTAATCAGGCTGTCAAACAGGCCTAGGTATGGTACTCTAAAGCTGAATAAGAGTAAATAATGCATATACATCACTAATCTCAAGTATGTGGACCATGTTTAATTCCATAAGGTCTGAAGCTAGATTTGGGAAAATCAGTGTCATATTTAATATCTATTGCTGTGGTGGTGGTGCTGCGGTAGCGTTGCCGCCTCATAGCAAGACATTGTCCCATTCGATTCTCAGCTAGAGCGTCTTCTGTGTGGAGGCATACATGAATGGGGCATGCCTTCATTGAAGGTTGTGCATCAGGGCTGGTAACCTGGTACATAAAAATTCACTACCAATCATTAGCGGACCAGAGTTCCGCTGTGGCGACCCCTAACTGGGAAAAGCCGAAAGACACAAGTGTCATATTTAATATCTAGAAAACCGTAGAGCAAATCAGCTTGGATGAAATGGAAGGGTACTTCTCTGTCAAAATTTATACCCAGCTTATTATATATTGCAATGACACTGGGAAAATTACTAGAAAATGACATGGTCTGATTTTGGTCAACAGGAGAAGACAGAAGCTTTGACATTTTGTGTGTTTACAGAAGCACATACTGATGTACCTCAAACAGATTGTACTTCAGGCTGATGCAAGTCAGCAATGGTTAGGTGCAGTGTTGATGCAGAAGGCAGACCAGTAGCTTATGGATAAAGAGAGTTACAAAAAGTACAAACAAGGTATGCATAAACAGCAAACAAAATGGTGGTGGTTTATGGCTCCCAAACGTTTATTAACTAAATTTTTAGGAAATCAGTAGAACTGGCATCGTGTCACGGTGGAGCATTTTTAAGAATAACACCAGTTAGATTATGAAGAATGCAGTCACACTTTCTACTGTATAATCTGAATGCTCATTATAAGACAGGGAAGAAGAATAAAACTGGTTTTGAATGTCAGCAGTTTATGGCAATGTTAAATAACAGGGGACTGGAGAAAGGTATGGGTTGCCTTTAGGAGCTTCATTCACCTCTGCATATTTCATGTTTGATCAAACATGGTTTGTCAATACCTTGATTCCCTGACGCTAGAGGAGCCCTGTCCCACTTCTTCGAGGAGGGTCTCTTCGAAAGTTGTGTCCGACAAAAATACTAAAATGACAAAAATCCCATAGTTTATGTAATAGTTGCATAAAAAGTTATAAAAATCTAAAGTTGCTAGAGTACAAATAACAGCAACTACACTGCTACAAGAATAGCTTTTATTTAGGCAAAATTTAAGTTAGTGTTCTTCTTTTACTTTTACTGTATGTGTCAGCCTGTAAAAATCTGATGTTGTCCCAAAAAAATGTCCCACTTTGGCCATTTGAAAAGGTGGCAACCCTACCTGATGCTGTTTGTTCTCAATGTGCTATAGTGTTTTGTGTGTGTGTGTGTGTGTGTGTGTGTGTGTGTGTGTGTGTGTGTGTGTGTGTGTGTGTGTGTGTGTGTGTGTGTGTGTGTGTGTGTGTGTGTGTGCAATGTCGACATGTGTGTGGGTCCCCTCGAGATGATCGACATTTGAAATGTCAGAGACCATATGATCGACATTTGAATGGAAAGATTTCCACTTCCGCACTGTAGTGCGATCTCAGAGTTAATATATTTAAGTTCCAGGGGGGGTGGGGGGGCAGCATTAAGGTAAGATTTTTTTTGTTTTTTATGTTCTACATGTATGGTCGACATTTCAAATGTCAATCATATGGTCTCGGCGATATGAATTTCGACATTGTGAAATGTCGACCATATCAAGTAGACCAGTGTGTGTGTGTGTGTGTGTGTGTGTGTGTGTGTGTGTGTGTGTGTGTGTGTGTGTGTGTGTGTGTGTGTGTGTGTGTGTGTGTGTGTGTGTGTGTGTGTGTGCACGCTCAACCTGTATGTATTTATACTGATTCTAAAATAACAGCATCTTAGGGAAAGAGCTACATGTTTCATGTTTTAAATCCTTGTTCTCTCTCCAAATTGGAGCAATTTTGAAATGGTAAATAAAAAATTATGTACTGAGAGAGCAAAGTTTAAGATGGACAACACAAGAAGAAATATTTATTTTATTTATTTATTTTACATTTGTTGACCGGGCTGGTCCAACTGGATACATGTCCATTTTCAGTGGTGGCCCGGGGAGAAAAGCTCTGCACTACAAAATAGTATTTACAAGACATAAGTACATTGTAAGTTTTAGCTATTATAGAGGTATTTCCTATTGTCATATTAGTAGGATGATTCTTATTGAATAGAGCTATGAATATAGGTACAAAGTTGAATAAGAAGATGTAGCACAACATTGGTAGTATAGTAATACAGGGGAATGTTTAAAACTATGTAAGACAACAATGCACACTACTGAGCAATAAAGTCACACCAATATAGTTTGCTAGTAGGCTAAGTTAGCTAGAAAAACACAATACAGCAATCAAGTCTCTGATTATAAACCAATACCAAAGTTAGTTATAAAAGTCACCCATATGATATTTGTTAGTAATTTGATTAGTTATTAAATAGTTCACTATTAATAGGTATATTGATATGCACACAATTATAAGTAAGAGGTAATTTTGCTTGTGCTGGTATGTAGAGAGGTGTCATCATATAAAGACTGGTGTTTAGTCTGGATTAGCACAAGGTCATAACCAGTGAGATTTGAGGTATGTTTTAAGTTTGGTTTTAAATAGGGGAGCTGAGGAAATGGATGTAAGGTGATCTGGGAGGAAGTTCCAGGTTTTTCCCACTGCGTTGGAGAACAGAGAGTCACCAGCCAGATTGTTGGTTTTATTTATTTGCACTAGTAATTTGTTTGATGAGCATAGGATCTTTAGGTTATAGTAGGGTAAGATTAGGTTGGTGAGTATGGGAGTCTTTGAAGGTTGGTATAGTATCTTTTGGACTATTGTTAGTTGGTTCAGTAAAATTAGATTTGACAGTTCTAACCAGCCTAGTTGTTTAAGATTGTTGCAGTGATGGGTTCTGTAGGTTGAGCCAGTTGCAAATCTTGCTATATTATTGTAGGCGATGGAAAGTTTGTTCATATTGCTTTTGCATAGTTTAATGTAGATAGGGGATGCGTATGTAAGGGTTGAGATTAAATGGGTACGGGCAATAGTGGACCTGGCTTTGGGGGTTAGAAAGGGTTTGATTCTGTAGAGGGAACCTAGTTTTTTGTTAATAGTTTTTATAGTGTTATTAATATGGGGCTCAAAGGAGAGGTTGTTATCCCAAGTAGTCTTGTGGTTGGTTCTGGAGATATTTCTGTACCATTAGTTGAGGTGACACTGAAGTATATTGGGGAAGTTCTGTGCGTGAGTGTGAATAATAGCATTTTTGTTTTTTTTGGATTGAGAATGAGGGAACGGTCAATGAGCCATTTCTCAACTATGTTAAATACGTTTTGTGTTAGAGACTGAAGTAGTGATTGCATCTTGGCTGAGCATACTAATGTGGAATCATCTGCATACTGAATACAGGTGGCTTGAGGTATGACTTTGTGCAGGTCATTTGTGAAGATTGAAAACAGGAGGGGACCGAGTATGGAGCCTTGAGGAACTCCGAGGAAATACCCCCCATACACACAAGTTGTTGGGTGTTGTTATTTTCCAAAATGTCCATTCATACTCAAATAACTTGCTTTGTATATTTTAGTTTAGCATTTATGTTTAAAGGTGCTGAGTTTTCAGGTATCATAACAGAGATATAAGGTGTATATAACAATATGGTAAGAAACAAATATCAAAGGAAGGTAAAAAGACAAAATAAGAGAAGAGCAACAGAAAAGTTAGAAGGAGTTCACAAATAAGTGAAGCAAGAGTAACACGAGGAAAAAAAGGCACCTAATGGAGAGTTGCTTGAGCAATTTTTTTTTCCGAAACTGTTTCCAGACATAAGTCAGAAATGAACTACTGTCAAAGTGTAAATTAACTTAGGACAAAGCTGCGAATGTGTAGAGCAGCAGAACTAACTAGCAAACAAACTAAAGAGCTCACTGAAAATGGTGCCACGTCAAATAAAAATGAAGCTAAAATCTGCGGGCATCTAGAATAATTCAGGGAAGATAAAGTACACTGACTGACATGTTTCAAACAGTATGACTTTTAGGAAATCCCCTGCCATGCATTAGAATGATGATGATGCAGCTAAAAACGAAAAGTTTAGTAAGTGCCACTTTGTTCAAGGTGGTGCTGTAATCATGCTAAGATTCATGCAGTAATAGTCTCTTAGGGCCAGGGGCGGCTCGTGCTATTAGACTGCAGGACTGCAGCCTCCCCCCAGCTGTAAAAATTAAAAATAAAACAAAAAGAAAATAACAAAAATATAAAATGAGTGCCGGACCATCGCTCATGCGCACTTGTGACATTTCCCACTATCTGGACTGCTGGTGAACCAGTCTGGAGCATGCTCACAGAATCCAGACTGTCTCACCAGCAGTCTGGATTAGGAAGACAACATTGGATTTGCAAATTTCCCAGATGTCTATGCAGTTACAACTGCATAGACAGGAAGGGTATTAGACTGCAACATCCGCAGGCTGGTGCTCTTGCAGGAAGGAGCATCACAGCATTGAAGGGGAAGGACTTGATTGCTGCATTGTACAGCTCATTGTCGCAGACTTACTATATGGATTAGCTACTGCAAGGAACTTTCTATATGGAGGATCAACGGCAATGCTGCTGCGGATGGATTAACAGGTGTGTGTGTGTGTGTGTGTGTGTGTGTGTGTGTGTGTGTGTGTGTGTGTGTGTGTGTGTGTGTGTGTGTGTGTGTCTACATGATGGTGGCTAGTGAATAAGGCTTGAACTCTGTACCCCCACCTTGGGCCCAAGTGACAAGAGCCTGAATTCCCTACCCAATACTATCTGTAAAAAAAATTGCAGATTTTTGCCTCGTATTTGTTCTGTTCCTCATAAAATTTATGGTTTCTGTATTTTTGTTTTTTGGTACAGTCAGTGATGCAGTGGTGCACTGTTAGCATTGTGGCCTGACAGCTACAGGTTCTCTGGTTTGATTCTTAGCTGGGGTGCCTTCTGTGTGGACTCTGTATGTCCTACCTGTGTTTGTGTGGGTTTGCTCTGGTGTTCTCCCATCTTACAAAGATGTGTTTCTCCCTGGTCCTCTGCTGAAAATTGTCTTTTGTTCCAAGTCAGACTTTCCTGGTTAACAAATGTTAAATAAAAATGACAAACATTTGAATTTCAGACTTCATATTCTTCAGAAAGTACATGATAACACGAAACCTTTTATTCTAGCAATTTTTGAAGTTTATAAGATGGATATTTGAAATTTGTCCCTATTTTGTGGGACTGTATTCTCCCATTATTGGCTTTGTCCAGGTTTTTTGTGCTACGGTTAAGAGCTATGGTGAGAACTCGGTTCACCGAATATGTTTGGGGGCTGTATTCCCCCATTATTGGCTTTGTCTTGTCTTCGTGTTTTTTGCTAAGAGATTGAGAGCTATGGTGAGAATTGAATTCACTGTATATGTTTGGGGGCTAAATTCCCCCATTATTGGCTTTGTTCAGGTGTTTTGTGCTAAGAGGTTGACAGCTATGGTGAGAATTGAATTCATTAAATGGTAGCAATTTAAGTTTCAGTCTTCTGCTTTTTCATAAAACCGATGGTTTGGTGTAGTGGTATGTTGCTCTGACTGTTTTGCACAGGGTCCTGGGTTCAATACTTGGTAGTAGTACAGCATTTTATTCTAGCAACTTTTCAACATTATACAAGCAATGTTTATAATGTGTCCCTGTTTTTTGGGTTTTTGCCCCCCCCCCCGATACATTTTGGCTTTTTCCAGATTTCTTGTGCTGCAATGTTCAAAGATACAGCTGAGTGTCAAGTAGATTTTATAAGAAGCTGAGAGTTGCAGGGGAACAAAAGTTTAGTGCTGCTTTTGCTGAAAATGCGTGCATTGTTAATAGCACAACAGGTAGTGTACTTGGTTTTGATGCAGAAGGCTGTGGGTTCTACTCCTACAGTAGGTAGAGACATTACTGTGTTGTAAAGGGGGTGAATGCTGTAGTCCTTTCTGGCAAAGATACCTAATAACTATGAACCTGTTATCAGTTTGCCATCCATTCCCTATTGCAATATTACTAGCTTATCATTTTT
Source organism: Protopterus annectens (assembly GCF_019279795.1). Taxonomy (NCBI): domain Eukaryota; kingdom Metazoa; phylum Chordata; order Ceratodontiformes; family Protopteridae; genus Protopterus; species Protopterus annectens. The sequence goes on from NC_056749.1 coordinate 699,429,643, forward strand.
TTTAATACAACATAGACAATTTATTCCTCAAGGGCAACAGGCACTCTTTTTGTAGATGAAACAATGAAATATAAAGTTGTTTGCTAGCAGCAACTTCTTCATTAGTTACAGATTTCTTTAATGTGTGTGGAATTATTTAGATGACTTTTACTTCTTCAGGGATTGTGCATATTTACTGATAATGGTGGACTGTAGAAGTTTGAGTACACTTTTATGATGGAAATGTTCTGGACTAGGCAGTTTTGTCATTATCAGTGCATACATTTTGTTTCATTGTTTACTGGAAAAATGTCCTGAATTGGGCAATTTTGTCATTATTGGTGCATGCATTTTGTTTCATTGTTTACTGGAAAAACGTTCAAAACAATACATTTAAAATGCCCTCTAACAACTGTACTGTATTGTACAAGGAATATAATTTAGTACAATCAGGAAGGTGTATCAAAGAGCACATGTATGTTTCATGTGCAAGGGGCCTATGATTTGAAAACAGCCCAAAGTTAATCTTTATCTGCCACTGGCAAAATGTATTTTCTTTGAATGTGGGTTTCAATGTTGTTTCATTGAATGTGAGTTTCAATGGCAGAGAAGTTTTAAGGCCAAGTCTGTTTTCATTGTGAGACTGTATTGCTTTGTTTAGCAGATGTCTTAGTGTTTGCGCTGTAAAATGCAAAATAAAACTTTCAAATGAAGTCCAAATCATCATAGAAGCAAAGCAGTATGCAAATTAGTGTTTATGGTAAATGAGATGAAATAGCCAAGTAATGTTTCATTGGAAATGCTGCAGGGGGGAGGCTCCATTCGACCATGATTTTGTGAGGGGGAAGGGCGGCAAACTCAAAGACAGCCCCGGCTGAACTATACCTCCCAACTGTCCAGATTTTCACAGAATGAATAGATTTTTGCTTCTTATTTTTGGTTTGCTCCTCATAAAATCTGTGGTTTTCTGGCAAATCATTTAGGAATTAAGTCACTAAATAATGACAGACACTGAGTTTCAGACTTCATAACCTTCAGAAAAATGCATGCTAAAGTAAGATCTGTTGTTCTATCAACTATCTCAGTTTATACAAGAGCAATTTTTAGTACTGTTTATATGTTCCCCCATTATATTGGCCTTGTCCAGATTTATTGCATTAACAGGTTGAGAGGTACATGGAAATAAATTGCTTTATAGAATTAGGCATAGCCAAACCTCTCAACTGTCCCTGATTTTGGCTCAAAATGTTGCTCTTCCCCTAATAATCCCTCTGCAAAATAGCAATTTTGGAAGAAAACGTGGAGGGTTTACAGTTAAGAAATAACTGTAATAATCAGAGCTATAGACTACTTTTATTTCAAAAATGCAAGTAGATTCTTTTATTTTGTCAGCTGCTCAAGTTAGCAGTACTAATATTAAAAAATTATCCCTTCTTTGACAGGTTCCCAACTGTATTGTGTGGCTATTTTCTATTTTTGCATCACATTTTTGGTCTATTTTTCATAAAATTGTGTTTTTTTGGCAAATTAGTGGCAAATCTTTAAAGACTGAAGTTAGAAAATAATGACAGACATTTGAGTTTCAGATTTCATACCCTTCAGAAAATTCATACTAATGCAAGACCTACTATTCTATTATCTTTCTAAGTTTATAAGAGCAATATTTAAAAATTGTCCTTATTTTTGGGGCTTTGTCTCACTTCTATGTATGGCTTTGTCCGGATTTCTTGCTCTGAGGTTGAGAGGTGTAAGACAAATATGTCAGGGCCATCACAGTCAGCCAGAGACATTTCAAATTGTGACATACTTGTTGCACCCCACTCACCCATGTAGTGACTGTGAATGTGTCCATTCAAGGCAAGGAGCAATCATGCAGTGTAAATGTGCAGAGTATCCCACCATCCAAGGTAGACACAAGTACTACTTTTATTCTGTCCTTGATTTTGCAAAATGTTCTGGTTTCTGTCATATTTTTATACTGTTGATTTATGCTTATTATTACTCAAAGTGCTGTTGCTTTGTGTTTAAGTAGCAGTGCTTTAATGACCATCAGGTAAGCTTCTCTAAGATTCTAAGATGTAAGTAAGCTTTAATAAGCATACTGTTAAAGAATTGCCAACATTGAAAGCCTTTCTGTTGTTGCCATGCAGAGAATACTTACATAACTATATAATGTATAAACCTTGGTTATTGAAATGCATATGACAGTATTTGTAATAAAGGACAGGATTACATTATTTTAAGAAGCTCATTACACTTGGAGACTTCCAGTCATCTCTGCAGGCTTTACCTGTAAACTAAACAGAATGCCAATCTATCATGTGTGGTCTATAACCTGTGCAGTAATCCTTTAAGCAATGTATCTTGAGCTTGTTTCTTGTTTGCTTTTCATTTTTTACTTTGATCATGTTTTCCCCATGAAACAAGTAGATAGTTGTCAGGCAGCAGGTCTTTTTTGGATAAGAAACATTTTACAAGTGGGGGTATCACAGAGATTGCTACTTTCAGCATGTTACTTGGTACTGTAATAAAGCTGAATATAAATTATAATTAGAACTGTAGTGCAAGGAGAACTGGTTTGAGTTGAGTGCTGCTTGTTTTTCTTATACTTGATTTTGACTGGCATTCCAGTAATGTATTTAAAAAGTAATTTATTTTTTCATGCCTCACAACCTTTTTGTTTCCATCTAGATATTAAGTAAGCTGTCATGCAGCCAATGCATTGAAATATTTTTTTTCTTCTACACCTCATTTTGACTTGATTGGACTTTCATAATGACGGCTTGGCACCCAGGGCTACGTATTTAATTAAAGTTAGTTTTTGTGGTTTTGAGCATAGCTCCTCCCCTTTCTAGTTGGCCACACCCCCTCCCATTGACCCCACCCATTCAGCTGTCTCCTGCAGCCCCCCTTTGATTTCAAGTCACCGGCCGCTACTGCTTAGGGCTAACAAGAAAAATGTAATGTGCAGTAATGTGTAACTGCAAATGTAAACAAAAAAAATCAAATGCTAATATTTCACTTGGTATTTTCACACAGTTCAAAATAATAACATTTATGGGAAGTGATCATTTACAATGTGACTTTGCATACAATACCGAACAAAGAATGGAGCTACAAATGTTTAAGCTATGGTAATGTCTTGATAGCCATCTCAAAAGATAAGAGTTCCATTACTAGCCTAAACATATACACTTTCCATTACGATATTCATTTGTCTCAAGGTTTGTTGTTCAAATCCAACAGAGTGACTATGACAAACTGTATTATGAAATGGGCATTTTTTGGCCTGATTCTCTTCAAATAGAATGTATGGTCAAAACTTGAGAAATCTGCAGTACCTTTGATAAAAGCAACACTAAAAATATTATGATTAGTATGTAACCATTTGACATATTGGGACCAGCTAGAATGAGCCCTGAAGCACAGAGACTGAATGACTGAAAAAAAATTACTAAAATACACACACACACACACACACACACACATATACACACACACACACAGATATATATATATATATATATATATATATATATATATATATATATATATATATATATATATATATACATATAAGCTTGTTCCACACATCAGGGGGTGCAGGGGGCTTCCCCTGCATTTTTGGTCTTTTTTTTTTTTTTGCATGTCAGCACCAGGCATTTTGAGTGCCAACATTTCAATAGGGAGCCTATATGATACTTCATAAAATATTGGACAAATCATGGAGTAAAACAGTTGGCAATTTAGTTCAATCATGGGCAGTCAGTGTGTCATCTGTTTTGACTATTACTGAAAGCATCATCAAAGCATGAGCTAAATCTTCAGAATCAGTCATTGTCCCGGTCCCCTTCAATAATACACATCACACCAAATGACATTTGACGACCTTTATTAGATTTCCATAACATAGCTTTGATTACCAACTTTATTAATTGCAACTATTCATGATATAATTGATACAAAATACAGCATAACATCCTTGTAATGTTAATCAGGGCAGCGTACCTAGTCACTCTGCCCAACAAGCAGGGTCCATACCTCTGCTCACTTACTTTACTTATGAAGCAACGTCCTAACACACTTCATACACCATCCATTGAATTACCATCCACCAAATAAACACCATCCTTACCTCAGCTTGCTTATCTATTCAGCAAGCTTCCTCCAACTACTCATTTCCTTTCCCCAGATCCTTGAAATGAACTTCCAGACATCAGAGGGGCAACAGAAGAGGGCAATCCTATCCCTCTTCTCTGCCTAGTCCAATGATAAAATAACCCTTCACCGAACCAATGAAAAGAGGGAGTGTGAGTGGATAGCAAGTTCACGCCAAAATGTGACTGCTTAACCCAACTACACTGGACTAATCCTCTTAAGCCCCTCCCCATCATTATCTCATTTCTTCCCAACCATCCCTGTCTCCACTTAACCCTTTCACCTCCCCAACCCAATTAACTCCTCTTTATATTAACCTAACCCCCCCCCCCCCCACGAAGATGTCCCATGAAACTTAGTTTGTTGCCAAACTTCATTTGTCCTGGTCCACTTCAATAATGCACATCACACCAAATTACATTTGACGACCTTTATTAGATTTCCATAACATAGCTTTGATCACTAACTTTATTAATTGCAACTATTCATGATATAATTGATACTAAATACAGCATAACATCCTTGTAATGTTAATCAGGGCAGCGTACCTACTCACTCTACCCAACAAGGAGGGTCCATACCTCTGCTCACTTACTTTACTTATGAAGCAGCATCCTAACTCACTTCATACACCATCCATTGAATTACCATCCACCAAATAAACACCATCCTTACCTCAGCTTGCTTATCTATTCAGCAAGCTTCCTCCAACTACTCATTTCCTTTCCCCAGATCCTTGAAATGAACATCCAGACATCAGAGGGGGAACAGGAGAGGGAAAGCCTATCTCTCTTCTCTGCCAACCAGCCTGACCGGGCTGTTCCCTCTACCTTCTACTCAAAATTGTTCAATCCGCTTCCAATAAAGGGAAGGGTCAAGCCAAGCATCATTTGATGTACAATAATTACCCGGACATTACCAGCCCTTGACAATTACCCGGACATCACCAGCCCTTGGCAATTACCTAACCCTTACCAAAACCTCACCTGCCACTGGAGCATGAATACTCAACCACAACCCCCAACACTACCTGCCCTCTAGCAAGGAAGATCCCAGCTAACAATACAATGTGAAGTTCAATTCTGGTCCTCCCCAACAATTTCAAGCAAACAAGCCATTACCTTGTAACTGCATATTCAGCTGCACTGCTGGAAAACTCCACTGCCTATCCTTAGCCTTTCCTCTCGAAGGGTCTCTTCCCCTAAACTGAACAGAGCTCTAATATGCCTTAATAAGGTGATTACTCAGCCCCACATTGTGCCCCATTCTGGAGGCAAGAAAATCCATCCTATCAAAAACATCACTTTTCAGATCCCCTTTTTCAAGCCACCGCATGATGCCTTCTGTCCTTCAGCAATCTGCAAAGAAAAGAAAACAGTAAATCCTATGTACACACATACCAATAACTGCTTAACATGGAGGCACTGATAAGGACCCCTGCTACCCCATCAAGTGTTTGCCAAATCTTGCACCAAAGTATGGAACCAGCCCCCCTTTCTTTTTTTTTACAATTCTTATCCCCAGAAATAAGAGCCGAACTTGTCTAGCTTGTAATCATCCCCGAGCCAGTAGCCTAACAACTTCCTATGATGCTAAGATTAATGTGATCCAATAAGGATATTGAAGCAGCATGTGGGAGAAAAAAAAATCGATTTTGGCTACCTACCACACAAAATTAGGGTGTGGTTAAAGCCGCAAATGTGACTGCTTAACCCAACTAACCTCACTGGACTAATCCTCTCCCCCCCCATCACATTATTCATTTCTTTCAAACATCCCTGTCTGTGGTAAAGGCTACCCACAGAAATGAAGACAGATGTTGTCTAGCTTGTAATCACTCCAAAGCCAGTAGTCTAATAACGTCCTATGATTCTAAAATTGTTGTGGCACCACCCCACCCACAGCAACGTGCTTTAATGAACATTACCTAAAATAAATTACTTGTAACCTCGTCAAGCCCACTACCGAGTCCCAAACTCTTACCTATGGCTAAATGGCTGCTGCTCCCTTTAGTGGGAACAACTTTCCAACATTGATCAAACATACTGATGGTACCACCCCTTAAGCTTGAAATCAAAACTCAAATGCCTGTCCTTCTCTGGCTAGCCATGTAAATCCTCCACCAAATCAACTTTGAAATACACTTACTTCAGCCAGTAACTGTTGCCCAATTGAGCTCACCATGTGTAACCCCCTCGCCACTGCCTCCATCATTTGCAAACTCACTGTGTGGTGCCACCACTGGTATCCATGACTCCACCATCTGCAAAGAAAAGGACAAAATAAATCCTCTAACCTGTAAAGAGATGGTACCACCTTATACCCATCTATTCCAAAGTATAACAGCGGTGGTCCAGAAAACACCCATCTGCAAGAAAGAAAAAAGGTGTACATATAAATCATATTAGAAAACACGCACATTCAGAAACATTATTCAAAACCACCTATCCTGCCAACCCAGGAAGGCATGTACCACCACCACACACATTTAAGCAACCATAACTAAAACTATGCTTCCAATTAACCAAATTTTAACTACCAAGTGATTATGTTATCACTAAAACCCCCCACCTGAAGGGACCTATCAATATCCCCAACCAGGGTAACCCTGCAATTCCATACCCCATCACTTAGTGCACTGTCTAAGCCAAGCTAACTTATATTATACTGTAACACCATCTGCCTAGCTCTTAACCTTCCAGCTCCAAATGAGGCACACTAACCAAATATAATGCCGAACAAATGGCATCTTGCAACGCTATCAAGGGGACCCTCTGCCATGAGCACCTTTTCACTCGTTCAAATGTAATTAGGACTTAGAGCTCCCAAAAGCTGGCTTAATGGCAAAAGCACACTGATACCTGTTTGTATTCCATTATTGCACCTTCATGATGACATAAGCAGACTATTAGAAATGGTAGTACAAGGTGAAACCCCAGCCAGCCAAGGAAAATAAATAACTAAATAAAACATGATAGTTAGTCAAAAGACAGGATATACCATCAAATTACATTGCCTAGCCCAAAGCTGCTGGTGCTAACATATGCCCCGCATTAACTGTCCAATATCTACTATAAAAGACAACAATTTATTTCAGGCAATTAAACCCACCTCTGTTGCCACAATTCCATAACATAACATACATATCCTCAAATGCAAACACAGCAAGAAAGTACCTTGTTAATGTACATAAATTAAAATCTGCCTAAAATGTACTGAGCATCTAGCACAGATGGACATAAGAAAATGCAACTCAACTTTCTTGTTTCTAAATAATGGATCAAGCTCTAATTTGTTACTACAGAAACTGCACCGATAAATGTCCACTTTGTATTTTTAACTCTCCTCCTGCAATATCCCTTCAGCATACCACGATAAATTTCAAATAAAGAAACAAAGAACTATGCACCTTCTGTGATCAGTTTATAGTTCACTCTACATGTGCTACTAAACTTCTTTCTGAAAAGAGTCATTAAGGATCTAACTCGGTGTGCTAGGTATGGGTTTGAGCTGAAAATTTGTATGGATATGCATAACCACTATTTCTGACAAGAGTGGAACTTTGTATATATTGAAAGAATTGCCTCTATTATTGACTTTTTTTTAAAGCCCTTTACAAAGGTCCTTACAACCTGAATCCTATCTTCATGCAACTATAATCCTGTTATCTGACTATCACCAATAGTGGTCCCGGTCATAGACATGCTTGCAGCCACTTCTGTACTAAAGCTGCATAACATCCATTATATAAAACTTTGTCCCTGACACTGATTTTGTCATAAAATCCTGCCATACCTTTCAGAGTTGTTGTAACCACACTGTGAAGCACAAGCAGGGATGTCTATATTAGACTCACCAACCGCTCGAGCCACAACCACGCATGTGCCAACAAAGAATCCTAGAAAGCTGTAAGCCCACAAAATGGTGCTGCACCTTCCTAAGACTGAAAGGGGGGGAGTATTCGTGCCATTATAAACCACCACCACCGCATTGACAGCCTACTCCCATCTCCACATTCTGAGTTCCACCTCCAGAAAACTCTCTCCATAAACCACGATGAAATTTCCTTCCGGCAAGTTGACCACCTAAAGGTCTGGTGCACCAATGATGATCCAGCCAACCCTGCACTGCACATGCCCCGGCCAGCCACAACTACACTGGAGTGCCTTCATGGTGCAAAAACAACAATCTGAACCAGACAGACTTGACTTTGCATCCTCCACCCCAGGCAAGATCCAAAATGCCCCCACCGTCACAAGCGGGGCCAGCCCATATTGTGATCCACAAGCAGCTTCTAGAATATTTATTTATGAAAACATGCCACAATGGTAACCTATCTGTCAACATCCCAGCAGCACACTCTCATACTCCCCATAGGAAAATGCACCACTGTTCCCCACTGCCACAGGACGATGACCGAGGGTCTCCCTTTTTCTTTTAATTTCATTTTTTTTTCTTGCTCACTCCCAGAAAAGCAAAATCACACAAAGTGAACTGCCAACAGAAAGTGGGAACAGCACGCCAAACATTGTGAGCCATGCTTGGATACTCACCGGAATCTACGATGGTCACAATCCTCAGACACACACTGCCACCACGCATGCATGGCAACCACAGTCAGACTGATCTGCCCAAAGCCCGGGAAAATCACCTGCGGCTTCATTAAAGCAAAAGAGGAGCCATGAACCATTCAGACTGCCACAGCATTTTATTAAATGCATAATGTGAGTCAAAAACCATTGCACTGCTTTAAAAAGCCTGTTAACATCTACACACTAGTCGGAGGAACCATGTCAAGAAAACAACCATACCAACCCGCAGCTCAGCCACAGTCAGCTGCCATGCATTATCTTTACAGCTACCTCCAGGCTCCCCCATGTGTGTGCCGAGGGCAATCATGTTTCTAAGTCCGTGAAACCCACCATCATCCAGTACCTCCAGCAAACAAAAAGAAAGCCCGTGAAACAGCAAACCACCCAGGCAAGCAACCAAAGCACCAGGGAAGACCCGCGAAACCACAAACCAACAAAACAGCCGCAAGGCACATCCATGAAGATCCTATCCGCAACTCCCAATAGAGAAAAGAGGATCCTCTTCCTCTTTTTTTTTTTTTTTTTTTGTTAAAGTACCAAGCACCTATTTCATATCTGACATTAGCGACCCCCCCCCACAGAGTCCGCTGCACTCTCCCTGAAGCTCACATCCCAAAACATTCATGCCTACCTCATTTCAAGCCTGCACTTCGTGTAGACAACCAACAAAACCCCATGTCAATTAACTGCAGCAAGCATAATACCCCCAAAGTACCAATTCTCACCCACCATTTTTTTTTGTTTATTATACGTTACTACCTTACTCACGTCAAATCTGCCAAATTCTCCACATCATCATCAACCCCACTGCTCTAAGGCCAACCAGACCACTCTTCCCTTCAGGTCGTCATGGACGAGAGCCTGCTGTAGCAAGTTCAAGCCAAAATGTGACTGCTTAACCCAACTACACTAGACTATTCCTGTTAAGCCCCTCCCCATCATTATCTCACTTCCTTCCAACCATCCCTGTCTCCACTTAACCCTTTCACCTCCCCAACCCACTTATATTAACCTAACCCCCCCCCCCATAAAGATGTCCCGGGACAACTTAGTTTGTTGCCAAACTTCATTTATACCAATGGAAACCATTTATAAGTCATAATATTCCTGACATTCTCAGCTCTGATAGTAGTCTAGAATTTATCAGTCAATAATTTCACACTTCCTCACAAGTCAGAATTTTCAGCAATAATTTCTTCACCAAGGTAACTCCAGTCCGATGAATAGACTGAATGAGTTACAAACAATGTAACAGAAAAAAATATCATGAAAAAATATGATGTAAACTCAAGACAGAACTTCTGTTCGGCTCTGCCTGAGTATAAAAATGCTGTGATTATCTGCTCAGCTGCTGATTGGTAGGAAAATGAAGACACAGCTATTTACTTAATGTGTTCTACTTTACCCAGAGAAATGCCAAATGCACAGATTGTCTGGCAAAACGTTCAGCAAAATCAAAAACTTTTCTATGATATGTGAACTTAAACACTGTCTATCCAGAGACACAATGAGAATACAGACTCTATTTGACAAGGACTTGGAACAACAGGAAGCTCTGGTGTTAGATCAAGTTCACAAACACAATGGTCCTATATCACTGAGGCTCAAGATGGCTTGAAACTGAATAAATGCAGCCATTTATAAAAGGCAGGACTGTTGCTAACTCACCACAATGAGCTATCCAAAAGAAATCTAGATCAGAACAATTATTGGATGTGTGGTACACAGCTGCCAGTGAAAGAGACTGTTCCAGAGATGTATACGTAGCCAAATCATGACACTGTTTCAGCTAACACATTACTTGATTTTGCTGGAAAACAACATTATTACCTGATTATGGCCTTGGCCAGGTGTTGGAAAAAAATTAAAAGGCCACACAGTTGGAAAGATTTTGTAATACATTAAGACTGCAAGGGCAAATTTTAAAGCTGTTATCTAATTAAAGTATATTTTGCTGTATTTGAAATACATATTTATATTGTTTGTTTCTGTATTAGCGAACCGGAGTTCCGCTGTAGCGACCCCTAACCGGGAAAAGCCGAAAGACATTACTATATGCACATATCAAGTAACGTTCCTAGAATAAGTGTAGAGTGTTTATGAGCTCTCTATAATTTATAAAGGCTTTAGCGTAAGTGGAGGGATGTAGGGTACACTGCAGTGTAAGCTGAAGACTACCCATAAGGCTGTGTGCATGTGGGATGTCACATGGTTCAGTCTTGCTTCTCATTTGTTGATGTGTTAATAAAGACTGTATATACACCCAGACTGGCTCCCTGGTATCTGTATTTAACCAAGAAGTCTAAAATACTGCACACATAAAACAGCCCAATATTGCAATACCTGCTTCTACACTCTGTTCTACAGCTTCTTAGTGAAATATTTATGAATAATAATGCCAGTCTCACACATCACCAGGGACAGTTATTTATGGTTCTGAAAAAAAAAAATGAAATTCCCTTTTCATGGGCTGAAATTCTGGGAATTATACCTGGAACTTTTTAATGTAATTTCTGGACATCACAGTGGCTCCAGTACAACTTTTTTCACATCTCAATCCAAGTAAAACTGTACCATGAAAATAGATTCTAAATGCTGAACAGTCAATAAAACAAACCAGACGTATTGCAAGTAGTAAATATAATACTAAATAAAATGCCAAATTTAATGAAAGCATCACACTCTCCACAAACAAAGCAGTAAAAATTCTGGAATTTTCCAGTACTTTTCCAAGAAAGTTGAAATATCAGTGTGCCACACCTCAATTTCTTGATCTAACATTGCCGTTGACCTACTAATTCCTGGAACCAAAACCTCCTCGTGTGTTATGGCATGCTCATACCTCTCACATGGAACAGCTTTTTGATATGTATTGGTATGTAATAGGTAAGAGCTGAACATCTGTGTTCCTTAGGATAAACTCCTATTCAGCAGCATGGTGGAAGCGCATAAAGATTCACTTACAGTCAAAATGTAGTCAGTCACTTGGCTCTGCATAATAATTATGTCCATTAAGTTACTCTGCTTATGCAGAAACATACTGCAGCTTATTTGACTTATCTTTATCAACACAACCTCAGTTAGATCCCAGCCTTGCTTCTAGATCATGGCTGAAAAATGGCCCAGATCGACCACCTCATGTGCAAATTAATAATAAAAAGTAGTGTCAAGTGTGAAAGCTCTTAGCATCCATAGTTGGGAAGCAATTGTTCATAGATCTCTGGGGCATGACTATCCAGTGATACTTCCCATCAGTGGCATCTACGATCCTTTGAAAAGCCTTGTTGTATGGATCCCTAACCTCATCCTGCTAAGTTCATGTTCTGCTACAGGATATCAGAAAATGAATGCAGAATAATGCTCTGTCAGGATCCTTTCCTAATTAACCTATAAACTGCGGTTGTTCTAGAAAGGTAAAGTAAGGTTACTGATTTCCATACTAAGACTGTGAGAATTTAAACTCCTCTAAGAGACTCTGGTATTAACTCTGAGTTATATGCATACATTTGGCTGCTTTATAACCCTTAAATGGGAAACTTTGATTCTAGAGCTTTTATGTGTGTTGTTATGATGTATGGAATCCACAGGGATATGTATAGCAGCATTTCTCATAATTTAAAATACCCTGACTTTTATTCCTTTAAACTGTTTTGTTTAATGTTCTTAAAGACACCAAATTGTTTTTTCAGTCTAGTGAAGAAGTAATGCAATAAATTCTGACTGCAACAAATAATTTCAGCATCTCTCTAATCTGTCTTTGGAAAGATACACTCAAAAAGATGCAATAAATTGAAAACTTGGCATGGAGCATTAATCATAAATTGTTTTTATTTCATAATGAGTGTCATATTTGGGAGTTGTGTATACAATTAAATATTTTGTCCCATAATACATTGGTCATAAATACTTTATGTTTATCCTTGAAAGATGTGAGTATGCACCTTTTACAGCCATGAATTCTAAACATATCCTCCATTTTCCCACACTTCTGAATTAATGGATGACTATTAATAATGTAAATAGAAATGCCTCATCATAGCCTCAGAACTGATGCATTCACAAAATATAACATTAGTTCTACAGAAGTTAAACTACTCTTAAAGTTAATTATTTTCTGGTCCTGCATAAGAAATCATAAATGATAGACTGACAGGTATTCATTACAGATTTCAGTGTCTGACCCCTCTGTCATACCCATAACCAAAAACCTAGAAAGAGGAGTTCTAATAGAACAACAAAATGTTCTCCTAAAGCATAACTTGATTGCTACAGCTGCATTAACAACCACACAAACAGCAACAAAAGTGAGCTACACTGCATTAGAAATGTGCCCTTTCCTGCTGCTGTCTGATCTGGCATTCTAGAACAGTTATGGGCAACTGTCTGATCTGACATTCTAGAACAGTCATGGGGCAAGTACAATGGTTGAAAATCCACATTTATACAGTATCAGTTGTATCTATGTTCCTCAGATGAATATTGAAAAAGGAGCAAATTCTAGCAGACAAACTAGTAGTTAATGTGTCAACAAAGTTCAACAGAGAAATAGTTCATATCATGATCCCGACCCCTTGCCTTGGTCCTGCCAATCAAAGACAACTGGAATGCATTTAATGGAAATAGCTAGTTTAATCATATGAAACAAAAATATTCTTGTTGCTGGCAGAGTACAAGAAGGGGACTTTACAGAGCTTAGTGAAATACCCTCTTAAGAGCTTTACCACCAACTACATGAATGTGCTGAGAAATAACATCAAGTGGTAAGAGTGACAGTTTTCAGTTTTCCATCTCTAGGTGATAACTATCATTTTAAAGCAATGAATGAATGAATGATTATGTTCAAAGCCTAAGTGATTCACACTGATTTGTGTTTATTTAGTCTTGGACCTTGACATGCCTACTAGCACACAAAGCCTCTGCCAGATGGTGGATGTGCAAAGGGTCAATTGCCTCTTTACCTGCCCCCAGAATGGTTATGGAGGCATTAACTGTGCATTAAGCAGCGTGAATCACTAAAAGTGTGAATCACTAATTTCATGTGTCATTCTTTGTTTTACAACAAATTTAAACTGCTGCAATGAGATCATCACAATGTCCATAGGTTCTCAGGTTAAGTACCAGACTAGTTGCCCTTGCGGGTCATTTTAAGCCTAGCCAGTTTTCCTTTTTGTGCTCGAAATAACCTATCTCATTTGGTTATGGATGGGCTTTACCCATCCAATGATCGATAATTATATATTAGCCCTAATGTGAATAACTGAAATCATATTGTAGATAATTTGAAGGGACCCATGCATGGTATAAAGTATTTAGGAGTTGCCTCTATCCATTAGTGGTACAGGAGCAGTCCTGGGGTAAATATTCTGTTTCCCATCATGTGCTTTTATGTAGATGGAGAGTCTGTTCCATTGCAGTGGTATCCTCTGTGAAATAAACCTGTCCCTCCAATCTGTTCTGTTGATATTGCAGAAGAGGTTTATATCCTTAGACCAAGTATTTCTGATGCCATATGTCTTGCTGATGTGCAGTAAATCCATCAGTAATAGGTCAATAATGGGTAATATTGAGGAGATAAAAAAGAAATAGGAAAACTAGGAATCTGAGTGTACCTCCCTTAGTCTTCAGTGCTGGTTTTGCCACTGCAACCATCTTCATTTGTGTGACTCTGGTTTAGACTCCTCTGGGGTGCCCAGCATATAACTGTATCCCTCATCATGGATGTCCTTGGTGTATATATTTTTCTCAATATTCATGCATGCACCCAGGCAAAGATCCTTAGTGCAGGAGCTTGCATATCCCAACTGTGGAGTTTTTGTGGGTTAATTTAGAAATGTTCATTATATGATTGTAAGAAGTTTGCTTTTTTAAAAATCACTAAAGAGAGAGCTGTTGGTTAGCAGGGAAATGGATGTTTTTCTATATTGGCATCCACCCCCTTTTTTTCCCATTTTATACATGGAGGTCAGTGTCACATCAACCATGACCATTGCCTAGAGCCAGTGACTACACCGTCCAGTGGCTAGCCCTGGTACAGTCATCCCTCAGTAGCATAAATACCTTTGCATGCTCACAACTCTAGCCTGTGTAGGATGTTCAGTCCATTTATAAAATGCATTTGATTGCATATATAAATGGTAGAGTGTTGTTTCTAAGTTAGAAAATGTTCTCATTACTGTATTAAGACAGGCCCATTCCTGAATTCCAGTGATAGCTGTGAGATGAGTTCACATGAAGTGTGGGAACCCAGGCTGGAAATTTCAATATTTGATCAAAAACAGACACATCAGTGTTACAGTTAATCCCTCTGATATTGTATGTTAAACAGCACAACTGTCCAAAACAAGAGAAAACTATGCACAGCGGTCCATGGAAAGGATGTAATGTAGGCTGCATCACTTTATCTTTCCAAAACAACACTGTTTGTGGGAGCCTCCTTATCAGCTACAGTCACAGTAATAAAGTAGCTGGATGGTGCTGAAATACTACAATTAACTCATCTTTAAATCACATGCATTTGGCAAAAAGTGAGAAAGCAAATTGTTGTTGTCCTGGTAAAAGACAAAGGATCAAGGAAGTAGAAAAGAAGACTGCTCATCAAATGGGGAGTAAAGGACCCTGAACTGCAAAATGATTTTCTGATGAAGTAATCTCAGCTATTTCTGCAAAAGTTAGATAACAAAGAAAACAAGTACAAGGGTTCAAATCCAGGAATGTTTGGAGTGTTAGAGAAGAATAAAGAGCATGTAGTACTTCCTCGTAAATTGTCTCCCCATTTTGGTGAAGAAGGGCCGGGTGCAAACCTAAATGGAGTGAGCACGAATTTGGCAACAGTTCGGGGAAAATCCAAACAATAGATCTTTGACCATAACATTGTCAGTCACTGGGTGACCTCAGCACATCACATGGACATTTTTGTCTTTATCAGAAAGAAGAAATACTTAAGAAAACAAGGTTGGCCGTTCCATTATATTATGTGGAGGCTAAAATCACTATATACATATATATATATATATATAGAGAGAGAGAGAGAGAGAGAGAGTATTTTGAACATGTAATGCAACAAATTAAACACCTTCAACTCCTCCTATTAATACTGAAGAAAAATCAGACTAAACATTCCATTTGGCACACTTACACATTGAGGGTTGCTTAAAGTACTGGAGTTCAAGAATTGTCTAACCCTCACCTAGTTTCAGAAGGACTCCTTACTGAAATGTTGGCACATGGAAAAAAAGATTGGAAAATGCAAGACAAGAGTGAATCTTGAACAGCACTCTTCTCTTTTTAAACTTTTTGGCAGGAAAGCAAACCCCCTGCACCCTTAAAACTTATAAATAGTATCTCTGAGATTGACATAACTTGGATAAAAGGGGATATTCACAAGAAATGTCCATCTCAGAATAAGTATATGTAACTCCATTTTTTTCAGCCATTCAGTCTTCATGTTTAGGGACTCACTCTAGCGGGCCCCAACATTTCAAATAGTTATCGTATGAGAAGCTCTGTAAGGGAAAGCATTACTTCCGCTTCACATTCACATGGATTGTGGAAAAATCCCAGCATCAGATGAAAAAGGGCAGTTATCTCATCATAGTTGAATGGCATATGCTTTGTAATGAAGTGGATTTTGTTTTTCTGTGGGGTTGCAGATTCTTAACTCGTGTAAAGTTTCCCTTTGGGATACTAAGATGCCACTACTCAGTGTCCCATTTGGGTGTTTCTGACAACCTATAAGTCTAAGTAACAAAAGGAACACTGTTATCAAAATGTGTCATATGACTAAGAGGGATTACAGTGTTATTATTAACACACATGAAGGACCGCCCATTTGCATTGCCAGATTAGTTACTTCATCCATGAGCTAATTTCCAACCACAAACCTTTATTTGCACATCAAACTAAGATGCTCCAAATTTCTTCTGTCTTCTAACTACAGCAGCTGGGCAAATTTTGTACACGTGAATAGCCATTCCTGGGGATTCAGTAAACTCTGTGTAGGCTTTGCACAAAGCCTACGTGGAGTTTACGCATCTGCATGATGAGCAGCAGCACTTATTACATATTCATGCCACACACTGCATTTAAATGTATACAAGCATGGGTTCATGGCTAGCAACAGTGTTGCTAGCCAGGAAACTGTGTATAGCAACACGGATAGCAGCAGACATGTACAGTTGTTTACCTATGGGCAAACTAGGTCAGTGGGATTGTGTAGAATGCCACAATGATTACCAGAGTTAATAATATAACAATGCATATAGTCTAAATGCATTGCAGGACAGTGTATACAGTGCAGAGTATTGAGGAATCCTATTTTAGGCATTCTGTCCAAAAGTTGTGTAAATGATCCGTAACATTACATTGACTGCCATTTAAAATAAACAGTCAGGGAAGTATGCTGTATTGAACAGGGACACACAGATGAATTGTACAAGTGAACACAGGGAAAGAGGACAGGTGAAACATCATAATGCACAGTAGATGAGGGCATGTAAATGGAAGACAGTTGTAGCAGGAACACTAATCATATATTGACATGGTACAGTACGGACTGCATAGTGAAAATGTACTATATATTATGTCACTGTCACACAAGGTGAAGTAACAATGTTGAAGATGTCTTTGTGATATAAGCAGCCTGACATGAACAATGGAGAGGACATCTATCAGGGATGTTATATACAATGGGGGTTGGGTGCATATTGTGAAGCTGTGCAAACTGATTTGCCTGAATATGACTGTAATGTCAGCAGAGGTCTCCACCAAGTGGGACACAGTTACAGGCTCATGGACAACAGTAAATGGAAGCATGCACAATCATGGACAATCTCAGAATAATACCACCAGTAATCTCATGTCTCTGATATAATATATGTGATTCTGAGTGAACAAAGACTGTTTTGCACAAACACACTTGTACAACTATTATGACATGTCAGCAATCTATGAGAGTAATCAAGCACACTGTCCTGACACTGTAACATCTGCTGGAGGTGGTAGGAGAGTCACTGCTATACCTATATGTTACATTATGATAAATTCAAACTAGTTGACTGGTGTGCCTAGCATATATATGGCACAATTCACACTGTCACGAATGCAACCCATGCCATCAATGTTCTCAAACAGATATGTATGCACTGTGTGCATCACCATAACAGGTATCAGACATGCATCTAGTATAATTCCTTAATACCTAGGTATGGCCAATAAGATGTGAGGGGCTCACTGTGGCAAAGGTGGTACATTTGAGTTATGCATCCCTGGAGGATGTTTAGGAAAGTACATGAAGAAGAGTGCATTGTACTCAGTTTCTGGTGTGATAAAAGCTGTGAACTATAGTGGTATTATGGCCTTTGATGTGGCTGTCCTTCACATAGTCAGCAGTCGTGTTACATACAAGGTAGTAGTCAGTACTATGGACACATGCTGGTGGATGTTCCACATACCACCTCCCCCAGTACACAGGTCGCATACGACTTGGTCTGCTCATAGGGGTGTGATGTCTACATAATCATCATGTTGTGTGTTTGTTTTCATTTTATAATGTAACAAATCCCCCCATGTTTTTGTTTCATCTTATGTGTTGTCATGGCTATGGCAGCAATCTTTGGTGTGTGTTGATACTGTCTGTATTATACTAATATCACAGATGGAATTGATGATTACCCATAATCTGCAGTCCTCCAGACAGCTGTTTAGACACAGGATGTGTACATCATTCTTGATGTCTATGACTTAAATAATGGACAGAAAAGGACATAGACGACAGTCCTGATGTACGGACCTGATCACTGAACCTGAGATGTAGACCACTTCACACATTTCAACATATTTAGATGCTATGTATGTGATCCAGTGGTCCACCCACTTAGTGATATACATGTGTATGGCCACCTGTGACAGTGTTGAGTTAATACCTCAGTATGGACTATGGATTTGTGTTAAATACCTTGGCCTGGTCAAGTTCCACAGGATGATATTGTTGTCATCATGTATGCCTTTGATGACCTTCTTGAAGACATCTAACAGGTATAACAGACATGGATGTAGCCTTTTAAAAATTGGGTTATTCTTACAAGTGATAAAGATGTAAGGGAATGTGTTGGTAGTAAACTCAATATTGTTTTTAAAAAAGATAAAATTTAAAAATGATACTAGAATCAAATGGAGGCATCTCATAGCAAGGGATGATAAAGAAATGTGGGGCTTGCACCTATTTTTTTTGTGTTGGAGGGTAGTAAATTTGTGGTGAACTAAATTAGAGTGCAATTGAACAGGAGGGTCTATTGTTTCACTGAAAGGGTGGTGTACTGTGCAGTCTGTTCCCTCTGTGAATGTTTTTACATAGGAAAGAATGAAAGAAAATTTTAAAACAGAATATATGAACATTTGAGGGACATAAGACTTAACAAACCCACAAACACCCTTGCTAAACACAGTACAGAAAAAACAGGACATGCATTTAAATTCTTTATTTTGGATGTCTTTGACCATGATGAAAGGGGTGGCCCCTGGGAACTTTTGTTGGAAAAGAAAGAATTAACATGGCAAATTCATTTAAATGCTGGCCAATGGCCAGGTTTGAATGACTGTCTCTCCATTTCTTGCCTTCTAAAATTAAAGGCAATGGGGAGATAGTTTACTGCATTTGTTAAGCACTTATAGATGGTTTTTAATTTAATTTAATTAATTTTATATGCGTTTCATATGGTTTTATATAGTGTGACACAGAATGTTACATTAAACTTTTAGGGCAGGATTCACAAAGCCTCCGTGTAAGAGTTACAAGGCTTACATGGAGGCTGCAGTTAAACGGTGTGACGTCAGCATGTCATGCATATGCATGAGGGCATGCTGAATCACACCTAAGGCTTACACGGTCCGTGGAAGACAGTAGGGGGTGTGTCCGTAGGCCGAGCCCTACAAGCGGACACGCCCCCAGAAGAGTAAAAGTGCCTAAAGTAAACCCCCATGACAGAGTACATGGAAATGTGAATAAACACAACACAACACATGCCCCCACAGACTGTGAACATAAAATTATATAAATGAACATGTTATATTTTTTTTTAAATTGTAAAGATGTTTGCCCGTGAGTGCGCTCGTTTGCGCGGGCGTGCCCGTAGCTCAGCCACAGTTAGCAGTAAGTGGAAAAGCATATAAGAACTAACTATGCAAAGTAAGCCAAAAAGCAATAGTGTAGCGGTAGAGACGTTGGCTGAAGAGCAGGCAGTCATGGTTCGAGTCCCCACAATATCAATTTTTATTTTTAGTGAAATAAGCACAAAACAAGTCCCTGACATATATGTACACATATAAAATTATATTTTATGTAAAATGAAATGAAATAGGCCATTTATTTTGAAGAAATGTGAGATAACAAAATAATAAAAAATGCCAGATGTGCCTATAGCTGAGCTACAGTTTAACAAGTTGAGTGCATCTGCCCGTAGGTGAGCAGTGGTTTAACATGTGTAAAATGACTGCCCAAAGGTGAGCAGTGGTTTAACAGGTGCAAAATGAGTGCCCGTAGGTGAGCAGTGGTTCAACAGGTGCAAAATGAGTGCCCGTAGGTGAGCCGTGGTTTAACACGCTGAAACAGTGTGCCCCTAGCTGAGCTGAGCGTAATATGCGTGCTTACAGCCAAATGAAGCATAAACCAGCGTAACCCGTTTGCGCGGAGCTGCGCACCCCGCCAACAAGCTAACCGATGTGCAACATTGAGCAAGCTGTAACAAAACTGCCTTTACACAGACACACCTCCTAGCCTGTCTAGACAGTCATAAAATATAAAAAACAGTGGCCAGGTTCGAACCCAGGATACCATGCACCATAGTCAAGGTACAGAACCACTAAGCCATGACAGTTGTACTTAGAAATGCAGTAATAGCAAATATATAGGAATGAATAGAAAGAGGAGCATGACAAAGCAGGTTTTGTGAAGCTGATACAATTCCAAAATGGCCAATCACAGATAAGTGCGGGAAAAACGGCATATATAAGCCCCATAGGTGGGAATACACAGCATAACCAATTGTAGAACTAACTTGCAGCCAGAATGTCAGGAGTAGGTGAGGGTAGTTGCTTCCGAGCACAGAGGTGGGGCATTGAGGAGTCCAGATATATGGTTTGGCTCCTTGTCCACAATCATGAGGCCCAACTCATGCAGGGCCAGGTCCTGTGGGGAGCATATAGGCGGAGGCGTGGGACCGGTTGGCTCATGATCTCACCAGTGCCACAGGGATTCCAAGGACTGGTGAGCAGGTCCGTCACCACCATGCGGACCTGAAGAGATGCAAGCAGGACCAACTGAACCTTTGGATCCAGGAGGCCCGGCAAATGCCCAACGCCCACTACTGAGTAAGTTACATCTAATTATGTATGTAAGAAATTAACCTAGCTGATATTATGGAGATGTGTATTCCAATATTACTTTATTTATATTACAGCTGCAGGTGTCCGTTCTGTGAACTGCAGAGCCTATGGCGATAGGCTGGTGCGGTTGCACCACCAGGCAGGTCAGTAATCCTCTCCCTGTAACTGTAAATAAATATAAAAGCATGACAGTTAGCAAAAGAGTGCAGTGTAGTCACTAAGTAATAAAATGTGCAAGTAACAGTGTAAGAGTGTTTGCAAGTATTGCTTGATTACAAAAGTGTGTTGCAGTCTGTAATCCAAACAGAAAAATGAAAATGTCTGAAATAAAGTCTGAAATAAAGATGTCCCACCTGTAATATAATAGTACACAACCTGCAGCAGGCTGAAAAGTACAGCTGCAGAAGATGAGCAAAACACATGTGTGAAATATATCCCTGTTGAAATACTGAAACATGACAGAAGTGAGACTGTTGGAAAGGATTGTAATAACTACAGGTAAAACATGTCAATAAAGCCTAGAAGTAAGTACCATCCTGAATTATAAAAATAAAATAAGTGAGAGAGTGTGAGAAAGAGTTATGAATCCACCAATAAAGTAGTAATAACTCCTGAATAAAGTATACTGCAGTCAGTACAGAATGAAATTAATGTGACAAGCAGAACCAAACTGCAAAATGTGTTCAAAATGTTCCTGCAGCTGGAATGTGTATCCAAAAATCTGGATATGTTGCTCTCAGTCTGCAATATGCAGATAGTATGATTGTCTGAAATACCAAACATCCACAGTTGTCTATAGCTATATAAAGCAAATGTAGCAGGATGATGTAGCTGAACAGAGCCAGATATGAATGTGCATGAATAAAAATGAAAATGTATATTGATGTAGCAGTAACATTCCTATCACCAACTTGAAGTAGTTATCACATAGGAAACTGTAGGTAGAACTGTAGTGTGTATATATCTGCAGCTATTAGAAATGTACAGCATATGTATTGGTATTTGAAGGTGTTAATTATATTTTCTTCACCCTACCCTATAACCACATATAATCCATTCCACGTGAAATTGATATGTGCAATCACAATTAACACCCCTGGACATTTGTCCTGTTGGGTCATACATATTTGCATGTACATTGATGCATCTGCCCTGTTCATACATCCAAGCCTGATGACCTGTTGCCATCAATCAACCCTGCATGTTGTTGGACTGTGTATTGCTGTTCAAATTATGCATGTGTTATACTCGCTGTTCAATGGTGTGAATATCTGGGTGTTTGGTTAATGGGAATACTAATGCATGCTGTTACAACTAATTGCGAATGGTATTGTATGTTACTAACCCAAACTGTCATGACATAATGCAAAACATAGGACGACAGGGAAGGCGGGTTCCAGCGGACCCACCTCTCCCACCTCAGCTGGCGAGTGCACCTGGCAGTAGTGCCCAATCCGGACCCTCCTCCGGTGGCCCTATGCCATCTGTGGGTGGAAGTGTTGCAGGGGATGGGGCTCGTCCCCCCTCTGCAAGTGTGGCTGGAGGAGAACCACCACTCACCCTCCGTAGCATCCGGACTGTGGTGCGTAGGGAGATCCAGGAAGCTGTTCTTGGGCCCCTATGCCAGCTTGAGGCACAGGTGGCACAACTAATGGGCATGCCTGTTGTCTGGCCTACACAGCCCCCAGCACAGCCCCGTCCTGGGCAGTGAAGACACAGTGGCAACTGCCCATGGGTGGGGATATCAGTTCCACTGTGTTGCCATCTGTGGGCTCATGGGCTCTGGATATCCAAACATCCGTCCCCGTCAATTGTGTAACCCCCCACACGTGTCATACACTGCCCCTGTATGCGTTTTGTTTGTCTTGTCTGTTGACCTACCCAACCTACCTCCCCAGCTATACCGACTTCCTTTACCTGACATACCACTCTCACCTGAAAAAAAAAAAGGGGGCACTCTGTACCCACACACAAATTATGCCCCATACATAGCTGCCCATTTTGCACACATGTCTGCTGGACATGGAAACTGAGATATTGACCAAAATATGAGGCAGAAATGTGGACAACCTGCAAATATTTGTACACTTGAGAGGTCTGACACCACCATATTTGAATAGTTAAGAGCCTAGACATAGCAACAGTGACTGAGTTACAGGAATGCCCCACAGACTCCATGTGAAATGTACAAACAGTAGGCAGAAAGGTGTTACAACACATGCAATGGTAACTATGAAGTTCCGAAAGTATGCACCACTTGCACGACAGTCACAACTGCAGAATACCAGACAATTTAATGGGTGTACCCCACTGATATGTACCATTCCATGAGGCAGATAACAGATGCACCTGAGAGTCTCTGGGGCCTGCTCAGCAGCATACTCAAATATCCTAATAGATGTCAAGGCGCACACCATGGCCAGACCACACTGCATGCTGTAATACCCTAGCAGATATAGCAAGCATTCTAAGGTGTGAATGTACATGGAAAATAGGAAAGCCACAGCAGCACACTACAGTCAGGACACCTAGCAGGCATACAAGTAGTGACTGTAAAGGGCAAATATTGAAGCCACAGCAACAAAGTGCAAGAGCCACTGCTATACACCAGTTACGCCACATGTCCCACAGGAAAGCACACACATACACATTAACAGTAGTAGTAGTCTTAGGTGTCAGTGTACATATACAGTTAGTACAGGAAACTGGAGAAATGAATGGAGAAATGTTAATCTACAACACAGCTGGAAATATGAGAGAGATACCAACCTTTACACTCACAGAACAGTGTCCACAGCATACCAGCATGGTCCCTGCCCTTAAAATCTGAAAGGGCTACGCCTATCTCACATACCTTTTTATAGCACTGTTCTGAAATCACAGTGAGAACTGCAATCAGTACACAACTGGCTGCATGCAATTAGCAAATGCTGGCTAACAATTGGTGCAGAGGCCATCACATGGACATATGCAGATACCTACAAAAGCATGCTGTACTCCCAGTCCACACATGCAATACTTTCATTGCACCCTGAGGAGGTAGTGAGAGACAGAGAGAGAGAGAGAGAGAGACAGAGAAAAACAAAACTAAACATACAGAAACAAAACTGGTCAGCAACAGCCACATGAAAGCTGACAACTGTCAAGTGGAGCAGCAGGACACAAACCAGACGGCAACACAAGCAGCTGTGACAAACACAGGTAATGTAAAGTAATACTATAAAAGTCTACATACTGTGAACCCTCCATATGTGTCATTGGTCTATATCCATATGTATATGAAGATGTACAAAGGGCAGGGGACATACAGCAACTATCAGTGAAGGCTGTACATACATTTGTATCTGAGAGCATCTATGTGCACATATCAATGTAGGTTGAATGTAGGTTGTAGTGCAATGTACAAAGTAGGTTTCACAGTTATGTATGTTTAGCAGTATGTTAGTGTGTGTATACAGTATGGTAAACAAACATGTTGATATACCTATCATATGGATACGTATGTATGTCAAAATATGTATGTATGTATGTATGTATATATGTATATATATATATATATATATATATATATATATATATATATATATATAATATGCATATATGTATACATACATAGAGAGAGATGTAGGAATACATAGACAGATGTAGATAGATAGAATATGTACAAACATATATATGTAATACACACATACAGATATAGATATATGTAGATACATATACATAGACAGACAGATCTGACTATCTACAGGTATGACTGTATATGATGATCTCACACACCCCCTGTCCCACCCCCTCTGTCACTCTCACCCCCTCTCTGTCACACCCCCCTCCATATCTATAGCAATATATGTACATCAATATATATATATATGTGTATACAGACATATATATATATATATATATATATATATATATATATATATATATATATATATATATACATATACATATATCTATACACACATATACATATATATATATATACAGACATATATATATATATAGAGAGAGAGAGAGATGTATATATATTCTGAGTGAGGCACATGTGTACAGATGTATTGCAACAGGTGCCTGGTGACAAAGGGTGCCTGGTGACAAAGGCATGGAGTAAACACCAGTGTCAGAACTGGAGTACCATACCCCATTTCAAATCACCTACACCAGTAACCACCAGATATGTGATTGGCTGCCCACCACTGCATGTGTCAGGGGTGAACAGGGTCATAAATGTGTACAATAGTCCCCCCAATGATATTCACAGTGGCACACTATTTCTGGAATACCTGCACATGGTATGTGTCAGCAGACATGGTGTGTCAGCTACGGACATGTAGGTCAGTGTACCCCTCCACACCACATAATGGCTGCCATGGTATGTACCTCACATTACAGCTACAGATATGGAAAAGGACACAGTGACATGTACAACACTGTGACAATGCACTCAAACACATTACCAATGCACAGTGACTGACAACACCACAGAGTACACACATACTACCCACATAGAGGTTACCACTCCTGGATTTACATACTTAAGTCACACCCATGACAGATGTCCAACAACCATAATAACACCTCACACCATCCACAACCTAAATGACTGCTGTGTGTCATCCGTGCCACTGCAATAGAGAGCACATGGTGGAGGTACAGGTTCCTACCCACAGATAAGACATACCCTGCAATAAACCACACAGTGTTAAGAAGCAAGACTCCCCATGAGTACATGTCACACATACCCCTGCTGAATGTTAGTCAGATAGGTAATATGTCATATGAGTCACCCTGTGTAACTGTTTGACAGCAGCAGGTGCCATCACACCATGTGTCACAATGGTCAGGGTAGCAGAACAGTATGCTGCTGTAGTCCCAGGGGCAATAGCATATTGTATAGTATTGTATCTTAATGTATTGTATTGTGTTGTATTGTATTGGTATGTAGAGGTGCCTCCTTTGTGGAGTGGAACCACTGCTGCTGCGCGCCAGTGTACAGGTACATATCCTGTAGTCAGGCTAATGTTACATAGCACTTCTGTATGTGTGTTTAGCTCCTCTTGGAGTTCATGTAGCATGCAACCGGGGATACCATCAGGTCCCATTCATGTTGTGTATTCTGCTTTCCTGAGGGTGGCTCTCACCTGGACATCTGTGATGACAGGGAGGTTACAGTCAGCTGGGATAACTATGTCTTATTTTGGGGAAGAGGGAGGGGTGAAACCTGCACTGAACCTGTCTGCCACAATGTTGCCAATATCTGTGGGTTCAGTGAATTATTTGTTGTTGTGTACTAACTATGAGCATAGTGGAGTGTTTCTGACCAGGTTGCTAACATAACTGAAGAAGGCCTTGTGGTTATCTGTAGTGTCCCTGTTGATTTCCCTCTCAAAGTTGCCCATGGATGTTTGTATGAGGGAAAATAGATCCCTACAAGTGCTGCTCAGACATGCCTTCCCTTTATGGAATTATGCTCTGTCTTGCAGTAGCTTCCATCTTTTGTAATACACTCTGTCTATGGCTGGGGTCCACCAGACAGGATGCTGTCCCTTTGTGGAGAGTGTCCTGGTCTTATATGGGATTGCATGATCCATGCATTCTCGGAGATGTCCGTAGAAATCATTTGTGAAGGGGTCAGCATTGTGGGTTGTGTCTTCCACTGGCCCAGTGGGCTGAAAGGATACCATGTCACTGTTACAAAGTGTAAAGTTTGCATTTGCAATGTTATTCACTATAGTCGTTTGTGCTGGTGGTGGAGGTGGGATATGTATATCCAGGGCAAGTAGTTGATGATGTAGCCCATACAGTACCTAGATACAAACCCCAGAGTGAGGAGGTGCTCTGGACCTGATTCAGTGTTCTGACTGCTGGGGTTTGGTAGTATGTCATATGGAGTGTGCCAGGTACTGTTGCACAGTTGCTGGCTGAGCACTGATACCTGGCCATTTACATGTGTATCCACCAATAGACAGACAGATGCTATATATGTGAGATATGTCATATCATAACAGTCGAGTAGCATGTGTAGTATGTGTGCTAAATTCTGCTGACATATATTGCTGATATCATGTTATTTCCTTTTTCAGGAACATGGCTCACCCACGAAATCCAGCTTACTCCGCAGCTGAGGACGAGGAGATACACCAGGCAAGGTTGTCACTGCAAACAAACTGTATTTATCAAAAGCAGACTTTACACTTGTGAAGATTGGGGTGGAAGACTTCAAAGGACCCATGCTGGGGGAGTATACAGGCCACTCTGCATAATCCTTGACAATTGCATTCTATGAGCATGTGGAAGGTTTGCATTGATCATGCTATCCCAAATATACCCATGACTGCTCCACAACAGGACACCTGTCAGGTGTACACCAGCCATATATGAGCTGTCCAACAGACAGAGTGAGCTAATACATTGCAGAGCAGTAGCCCACAGAGGGAGGACATCTCTGAACAGTACCGTCATGACATTTCAATCCCTCATAATCATCACGACACAGTGTTGACAGTGAAATTGTCCAGGCAATGCAGATAAGGCTCCCCTCAGTCTGTTACTGATGCCCACTTACTGTTAGAGGTCCTCAACAACCCTCTTCCAGCACACACCAACAACATGGATGTGGCTTAGCAAATTCAAACCCTGGGATCTCCACTGTGTCCCTGCTTGACAGAGGCACAGCACACTAGCCTCACACGGTGCCTTATGTGACCTACTTTACAGTGGCACAGTAGCCTACTGTACTGGGGAGGCAGACGCCAAGCACCCTCTGGCTAAGCTGTCATTCCCTAGGGCAAACAGCCTAGTGTTGACCTCTACACCCATATGTTTAATTGTCAGATGCACATTATTTGTTGCTGATAGACTGTTTGCAGGTCTTTATTGCCATAGCATTCCCTGTTTGTATGAACAACTTGTGTATCTGTGGAAGATGTTTGCATATGGGAGGGATCCACTATATCACATATGTCTCTGTAGTCATTTAAATGTGTGCACTGGGC
Source organism: Protopterus annectens (assembly GCF_019279795.1). Classification (NCBI taxonomy): domain Eukaryota; kingdom Metazoa; phylum Chordata; order Ceratodontiformes; family Protopteridae; genus Protopterus; species Protopterus annectens. The sequence continues at coordinate 699,457,745 of NC_056749.1, forward strand.
AGATTGCTGTAATGTGGTTGGTTCCTGGAATAACACGTACAAATACCAGATATGTGTGGCCAACTGCTAAACTGAGATTTGGCCTATGTGTGTGAGCATGCCCAGTTCAGCCTTCTCATGGCATGTTGTCTGATATATGTCTCATTTATCAAAGTGTGCGAGCATGCCCAGTGTGAGCTTTCCATATGTTGAACTCTGCAGCCCACCACATTTGTGGATGAGTGTGAACTTCAACAATATCTCCCGTTTATGGTTGTGTGTTGTGTGTCATGTGTAGTTACTGTCCAACTGCTTTGTGTGTGAACACAACAGGGATTATACTGTGCCTGCAGGGTTTGCATGGGATACTTTGCATACAGTTGTCAACATCCTTTCATACTGACCTAACACTGTAGTACCGTATAGTGTACTGGTTCAGTACTTTCACTGTGGTGGACAGTATCCTGGGCTTTAGTCCTATCACTGCTTTACATTTCCATAGTGAGCACAACAGCCTGGTTAGGGGCCAGTTGTGCACATCTGACCATGTTGCATTATGTTCAGATATGAACTACTTAAACCAGGCTTGTCCAACATTGGTAGTGTATTCCACAACATAGGTGTACATTGGCAAACACTAGCGATGTGCCCTAGGCCATTTCTAATGCTAGTCGGAGAGTGTGTTTGTCCTTCGACACACATTGTAAGTGGAGTTTGCCCTGACATATGTCATGGTTAGTATACTGTGCCTCCGTCTACCTGTGACATGACAGTGATAACCAGGGTAAACCTACCATCTCCCATCCACTCATCAAGATTCCTCTTGAGGAGAATCGATGAGTGACTCTATGGATAACATGTACTGGGAGTTTACTCATGAATGAGGGTGGCTTCTGTGTTATGGATCATGCAGTACAGCTTGTCCTATGTATGTCAGTGCTGGGGTTCAGGTCTCTCATGTGCATAGCTCACTGCCATTCAGATTGTACAAGGTGCAGCATGTTCATTGATTCCAGCTTGGACATGGCTTTATACATCAGGCACAGCTTGCCTCTGGGTAGGCAGTATGGCAGTGTGTGGAGCTGCAGTTTGTTTAATCAGGCAACACATGGCATCTGTTCAAGCTCTTTGATACTCCTGGTGAGGTACTGTTGGGGACTTTACAGTTGATGGAGGTGTCTGCTGAGGTACATCCCACAGGGGCTATTGTAGTCAATTGTAACGCTGATGAAGGATGACTGCAGAGCCACAATGACCTCCCTTATCTAGATCTGACAACCTTCATGATTAGGTGGGTATATGGTATGTTTCTGTAAACACTACAGCCACATGTTTATCCAATGCAGGATATCTATCACCTTGTGTCCCCAGGTCTCTCATTACATGTTAAGTACGTAATGGGTTAACACCTATGTGGTAATTGGTGGGCACTTACTATATATCCACGGGGGTTGACTACACACTTTTTTGCAATTAGCTTGCTGACATGTCTATGGCACCAGTTGTCTGTTTCTATGTGGCCCTTTTGTGGGATGCTTGTGTCAGCTGGAGGGTCAGATATGGTGGGCAGTTTATAGTCCTCTGCAAACATGTTCAGACACAGTCCTTCCATGTTGGCCTGTACCTATGGGACATATATACCAAATGAGGGAGGTCCCAGGACCAAGCCTTGTGGGATGCCAGTTATATCTGGTTTGTAGTCTGACATGGCTGCAGCATGTCTGACCATGTCAGTTCTGTCCTTGGTCTGGTTTGCAACCCCTCTACTGACATAGGGGTTTATATTTAAGCTGGTGGGCATATCTATAATGAACACGTAGGGTATTGTATGGAAGCCTTTGCAAGGTCCAGCTATGCTGTGTGGACCACATTGCCCTCATCAATGACCTTAATGACTGTTTCAAATGAGTCAAACATGTTTAGGGGCAGGATCTGCACTTAAGAAAGCCACACTGGGTAGGGTCCGGTGTCAGTAGATCCCCAATATCTTTATGTCTGCGATACATGCTGATCCTTTCCATAGCTGTGCAGACCAAGCTTCTCAGGATTCTGGGGTGGTAGTTTGCAGTATCCATTCAGGCAACACCTTTGTTGAGAAGGACCACTGTTGTTGTACACTGCTCTTTGATTACATATCCTGTGGTAAGGCTGACATTGAGCAGTAGTGTGATTTGGCATTCCATTCTTCTTGGAGTCCATGTTGGACTCAGCCCAGGACACCATCCCATACCATTGCTGCTGTGTGTTTTGCTTTGTAGATGCTGGCTGTTACCTCAGCATCTGCAATGTCAGGGGGCCAGCAGTCTGCTGGGATAGATATTTTGCATTCTGGGGGGGGGGGGTTGCACTGCACCTGTCAGGTTGCATGTTGGCAATATGTGTGTGTGTTTGGTATGTTGTTTGTAATATTTGTGTGATTCAGAGCATATCTGTGAATTCCCAACACGGTTCCTACAATCAGTTGAGGAAGCCTTGGGATTATCCTTAGTGTCCTGTACAATTTGTATCTTCATAGGTTCATAGGTTCATACTAGGCTATCCACCCTAGGGCATTTGTAAGCCTAGCCGTGGCTTTCACCACCCCTTGCTATGTGAATATTATGGCCATTTATGATTTACTTTACTGTGCCTCTGTCTGGACGTGACACAGTGAAGACCCCCAGTGTACATCTACGATCATCCATCCACTTGGCAAGATTCCTGTTGAAGAGTGTCAGTGAGGGGCTCTGCCTAACATGGAGTGGGATTCTGTTCCAGGGTTTGGGGAGCCTCTGGGTTATGTATCTGTCCCTCCAGCACATCCTATTTCATTATGTGTTGAGGTTGACATCTCTCACTCTCACAGCTCCGATGGCTTTGAGTTTTCTGGGGTGGAGCATGTCCATTACTCCTGTGTTGGACATGGCCTTGTACAACAGACATACAATGCCTCTGTGTAGGCAGTATGTGACTGCATTCAGCTGGGGTGTCTACAGTCAGGCAGCATATGACATATATTTGAGACCCTTTATCCTCTTGGTGAGGTACCTTTGAGGTCTTTCTAACTGCTACAGGTGTCAGCTAAGGTACATCCCAAATGAGGCATTGTACTAGAATATGGGTCTGATAAGAGAACAGTATAGGGGCACAATGACCTCTACTGACGTAGATGCGAATCCTTTCATGATACATTGTCCAATATAGACAGTCTTCCTAGCCACATTGGCAATGTGAGTGTCACATATCAGGTAACTGTCCACTTGTGTCCCTAGGTCCCTGATTACTCCTTCCATACATAATGGTTTACCACCTATGTGGTAATTTCTGAGTACCTTGTTTGGTATTTGATGGGACATTCATACTGTTCAGTGTCTTCGGGATGGCTGGGTGGGGTTCCTATGTGTGAGAGTGTGGTCTGTAGCATACTACAGGTTGTACAGCACTCTTGCCCACGGTAAGTTGCACATGGGTGGACTCCAATGCTTTGTGCATTGTCAGTTACCTGGACGTATGGGTGTCTGTGCTGAATATGGATACTCACCCTCCTTTTATGTTTTGGTCCAGGTTTTGGGGCCATAACACATGATATGTGGTATAACCTGGTAGTGCTGGTGTGCTGTTAGGAGGCTTGCAGCAGGTTTCTGTCACTGCACAGACATCGATGTTCTCCATACTGGGGAGGGCCTCGGGAGCATGCATATTGAGGTTTACACGTCTGGCATTGGTCAGCATTACCCTTATGTTTCTTTCCACTTATGTTTTCTAGGGTGGTGGGTTAGTCTTTTCAACCTTGCCTACGAAAGGCTCTATGGAGGTGACAAGAGCCTTATCCAATATCCAGACGCCCAGGGGTAAAAGGTGCAACCCATCCCTGGAACAGCAGCGTGGCTTGTCAAGCATGACATCCCAAGCAGACAGACATTGGATCCCCTTGGAATGACACCAGTAATTGTGCCACTTGTTAAAGCTGATCATTCTGTGTTTGTACTGTGGCATCATTCTTGGTGAGGGTAGGATGCTGCAAACGGTCAGTGTCATACCGGCCTGGACTACATAATTGGAGAGCTCATCTATGTCTCTTTTCATGTAGTCCGGGGAGGAACATCTCAGGTCATTCACACCAGCATGGACTATGACTGCATCATATTTCTACTTGCTTTGGGGTGACCTGCATACTTGTGTTATGTGGCGTATTGTAGCAGCCTACAGGCAGCTTACTGTACCCTTTCCCTTGTTCAGTCTGGTGAGCGGGACAGCAGCATGTCTCACTATGGAGTCACCTATTGCAACTGTATCAGGCATGTTGTTTCTTCTTCTGGCCTGTGACTGTTTGGCACACCAGCTTTGTGTACTATGTGTTGCATGTGCTATGTCTGGAGGTTGTTTGATTGGGTGTCTGCTTTGGAGGCCTCTGTTGGTGTGGTGTGTTTGTAATTCGGGCCTCCGGGAATGTTTTTCTGTGTTTATGTCTTTGGTTTGCAGTTGTGATAGGTCTATGTTGAACTGGGTTTGTGGTGTGGGTGGTTACCTTCTCCTCCTGACTAGTTTTGGAAGTACTGAGTTGAGGGAGCTCAGCCTCCAGTTTGGATAAATGGTTGCATCTCTCACATATATTTGTATTTCTTGGGGGGAGTTGATGGTTGTCTGTGTACTTGGGGCAGGTGTAACATTGCCTCAAGATTCACAGATTCAACTTGTTGTAGCTGGCCTTAGTGGATTGTATGTGTGGACATATTTTATTGCCATACTACTGATCAGTGATTACTTCCCTTTTTATGTTTGCTCTATCATGTAGTAGCTTCCTATTCTCTTGCATGGTTTGGTTATGGCTGGAGTCCACCATGCCAGATGCCTGCATGTATGGCATTGTGTCTTGTTTTAATTTAGGATTGTATAATCCAAGCATTCCTGGCAGTGTTCATTGAATGCCTGTATAACAGGTTCTGAGGTGTGGCCCATATTTTGCACCTGCACAGGGCCTTTAATGGATTCCACATCAGTTTGGAGGAGTGCAACTTTTGCTTTACACATGTTTTTCACTGTGGTTTTCTGGCCAGGGACTGTGGTCAGGATGTGCATATCCAGTGTGATTACTCTATGGTCTGGTCTTACCAGTGAGGGATACACTTCTCATGTTGCCATCCAGTACCCATGTTGCTGATTATCACATCCAGTATGCTTACCCCTCTTGTGGGAGTGGTACGTTGTTCCTGGGCATTTTGGTTTATGGATTCTATGAACTTTTGTCCTACAGTGTTGGAGCTAGTATAATGCTCCCAGTCTATGTCTGGGTATTTTCAGTCACCCAGTATAATGTGGTTTGGAGGACTTGATATATTCATGTATTCCAACATAGGCCAGGTGCAGTTCCTGGTGTTGGGATGGTAGTCTGTAGCAGGCTATAAACTGGGAGGTGGTTTTAGCCACTGTTACTTGACCATGGCTAGTCCATGCTTCTTCTTGTTGTGGGACCAACATGGGGGTGTGGTTATCCTTGACAATTATTGCTAGTCACCCTCCTTTTGTAGCTTGTTCCATGTTTTGAGGCTGTACAGCACAGTATGAGGTGTAACCTGGTAGTGTTAGGGTGCTGTTGTGAGCCTTGACCCAGTTTTCTGTTACAGCACAGATATCAACATTCTCCATACTGGGTGAGTTTAGAATGCATGCATCTTGCTGTTTAGACTTCTGGCATTGGGTAGCATTACATCTAGGTTCTTATCCCTTGTGATACCTATGGAGGTGGGTTTGTCTTTTGAGCCTTACCTATTCAGAGCATGCTGTGGGTAACAACAGCCTTTGCCAGTATCCATATGGACTGCACTGATAGGTGCATGCCAGTCCTAGCAGGTGGAGCATCATGTCATGCTCAGCATGTCATCCCAGGCTGGCACACATTGGATCCCCTTTGACTAACTGCAATACTTCAGCCAATTATTGCAATTGATCATCTCATTGTCATATTGTGGCATCATGCTTGGTGAGGGTAGGATGTTAGTCAGGGTCCACAAGTTTGCATATACTACATGGTGTTACATTGCTTAACACATGGCACTCATGCCTCAGGTGGTGCTGCAGGGCTGCCTCTGTCGGATGCACATACTACACTCCCTGTACATGTTTGAGAGCAGGTTATGTCATTTTAGGCATTCCTGTTATTATATGAGTGAGTCAGAGAGGGATATCATTCCCAGGGTTCCTACTGAGCCAGTGTATGTGCTATGTGTTGCCTCTTTGCCAAGGCCAGGGCATACTGGGCACGCCTCCTTCTGCCTACTGGGGCAGGCTCAGGTTGTTCCTCCTCCGAGTCACGCTCTGCCTGTGATGGCCTTGGCAATGGTGGGGGGCTGTTTGGCCCGGCCCTATGCTGGTCCTGCTGCAGCTGTTTTTGCAAGATCATATTATGTAGCATAGCACATACCATGACAATTTGGGTACATGTAGTTGGTGAATACTGCAAGGCTCCACCAGATGTGTCCAGACACCGGAACCGTGACTTGAGCAGCCCAAACACTCACTCTATTACATTACATGTTTGTGCATGTGCCTCATTATGGCATTCCTGTTCAGGTGTGTGTGTGTTTCTGATGGGTGTCATCAGCCATGGCTCCAGTGCATAACCTGCATCCCCCACTAGGTGTCCATGTGGGATATCCCCATTGGCAAATGTCTGGTACAGCTGCGTCAAATGCCAGATATGGGAATCATGGTAGCTCCCAGGGCAGCCAGCACACACATTCATTATTATGCCCTGGGCATCACACACGACCTGGCAGTTGATGGAGGGGAAGCCCTTGTGGTTAATGTAGGCCCTACCCCGCTCACCAGCTTGTGCTTTGATGCATATGTGCGTGCAGTGTATTGCACCCACTACCTCAGGGTATTCCGCTATTTGGTGGAAGAGACGCATATTGCTGGCCAATACCTCATGGGCATTGGGGAAATATACATGATCACTGACATGTGCTGACATGGCATCCAGGAACTGGTGCAGTACCCTGGAGGCTGATGCCTGTGATATCCCCATCATATCACCAGTTGGTCTCTGGAAGGTACCTGTTGCTAGTATTCTTAGGCCAACACAAACCTTGGTTTCCACTGGGATGGGTTTGCCTCGGTTGGTTCTGTGTGTGAGGTGTGGCCTGCACAGCTCGACAATTTGCTGCAGGAGGTCTCTGTCCACTCTATAGTGCTCTACTATCTCCAGCGCATGTAACCCGTGGTAGGTGACCCTGGGCCTATACACTCTTCTCCGTCTCCTCACTGTGGGTAGTCTGGCACCATCTGCATTGTCACCACCCTCAGCAAGTCTCCTATGTCTCCTTATGACAGCTATGGCAGCCCCTAGCATTTCTGCTCTGAGTTCAGCTTTTTCAGTTTTCACTTCTAATAGCTTACTCCTGTCTTGCAGGTTCTCTTGAGAGAAACATCTTGCACTGCTGTTTGCAGAGTTTTAAGTGCTTGGCTGAGCTACTATTCTGCCTGTGTAATTGCCTGCTTCTAATTGTTTTCACCTGCTAGCTCCAGCAGTATTCCCTGCTAGCTTCCTACTAATTCTGTTGCTTCCTTTTTCCTTTCTGTTTCCTCAGGGGGGAGCAACGCGCATACCAGCAGAAACACGCTCACAGTGGCTTACATGCACGCACACATGCTTACACAGTTCAGAATCTGCTTATTCAGGTTAAAACGCACACACCAGCGCAAACAGTCTTAGAAGTCTGCCAACATGCTCCCACATGCTCAGTCTGCCTTACACGCATGCACACTGCCCTACCCGCACCTCATGGCACGCACACATGCGCATGCACGCCCAGCAAGAAACTTTGGTGTAAGCAACAGTGTACACCTTCCATTTCTTGACTTTCCCATGCTTATCTTGTGGCACTCCTCTTTCCATGATATGTGTCTGACATCTGTCATGTAACACTGACTTCCAATGAACTGCATTTCTTTCTACCATTCCCCCCTGTGATGTCACCTATCTCTTACTCTATTCCTCACCTTATGTATCTCTTACACTACTCAGAATGTGCTCATTTGCTATGTGACAGTGGAATTCAGTATCCTAACACTCATTTACATCAGATTGCCTACTAATGCTTAGTTACATCTCTTAGACTCAGCTTCCCCCCTTAGCAACCACTAAACGGTGGCTATGTTGTTTTTGGTCTGCTGGTCCCTGTATTGTAAATCCATGTATTGCATAAAACCCACATTTGTGGGTTTATAACCTTCATTTTTATGTTTTATACAGCGCAACCCATTTGCGCGGGGCTGTGCTGGAAAAAAAATATATATATTTTTCATATTTGCATCGGGATACCTTGCCAATGGCCACATATTTGGCCATTGGCATGCTGTCTGACACATATGCACCCTTTAATTGGAGCTGACATGGCTCCATTGTGATTTTTGCAGAAACGTACTCAGTTGTCAACTGAGTACATTTCTGCAGCTAAAACGGCTCTTACACGGGCTGCTTTGGGCTTCGTGGATCGCTAATCTACCTCATTTGCATGCCTTTCAGCTGCAAGTGAGGTGATTAGCATATCCACGCCCACTCCATGTAAGAGGCGTTTTAGCTGGTCTCTTACACGGACTTTAGGGCTGTTCCTGGATCGCGAAGGCTGCATGGAGTCTTACACTACTCTTAGACTCCATGCAAGCCTTCGTGAATCCTGCCCTTAGTCTATTTATAAATATTTAATATTTTCATGTATTTATATTTATACATCTTTGGATCTGTTTATGAAATGCAGTTTCCTTTAATTGCAATAATAATCCTGTTGGGATGTCATTTCCCACTTTTGATATAATTGGTTAGGATGGTGGGAGTATTCTGACTTTTGCTTTTAAAATAACTCCTTTTAGTGTTTGGTACTTTGTCTGAATAAGTCTCCAATAGTTGATGATGAAAACACTTATTTTATTGTGTTTTTCTGTGAATAAAAAGTGACTACGACTTCTACTTGTGCCATGGACTTGTTTACAACTGGTTTTGTGGTCCATGTGTGCCTGCCAGATTTTCCACTTTGATTGGTTAGGATGGTGGGCATATTCTGACTTCTGCTTTTAAAATAACTCCTTTTAGTGTTTGCTACTTTGTCTAATGAAGTCTCCAATAGTTGATGACAAAAGCACTTATTTTATTGTGTTTACCTGCAAATAAAAAGTGACTATGACTTCTACCCATGCCGTGGTTTTGTTTGCAACTGGTTTTGTGGTCCATGTGTGCCCGCCAGATTTTTTGTTTTCCTGCAGTTTGTGGTTCTGGTGTATTTTCAGTGTTTATGGATGTAACATTAACAAATCTTGAGGACATCCAACAAATGTAGCAGACATGGATGTAGCATTAACAACTCACACATGTCTTTTGCACACAACCAGGATATTACCAGTGTTTATTTAGAAAATGTCCATGATTACATGTTAGTCTGCTCACAGATGAGGAGAGTCAGGATGTGTCTTTACATGCATGCATCAGGTGCTGTCCCCCCTCCTCACTCAGATGGACACATGTTGAGGTACACCCTTCTATAGGAACATATTCCATCTGGAGGGTGTGTTAAAGTGTGGATCCAACCATGTCAGGAAGGTGTATGTTCTGAGTCATGCTACAGGCAATATGCAATGTTGTGACAGCCATTGATTCTGTGTGATAGACCTGGATGAAATTAAGACAGTGCATATTGCCTATCTTGATCTGGCCTAGGGTTTGGACACAATCTCCCACTCAGGTACCTTTGAGAAACTCTCTGAGCTGGAGATTAACCTTACGTCACTAGATGGTTATCCAACTGGCTCACCTATAGAACACATACTGTGAAAGATGGTGAATCAACCTCTACCAGTAGAGCAGTCACCAGTGGCATAACACAAGGATCTGTGCTAGGCCTTTACTGTTTGGAATCTATTTCTTGGCAGTCCAGGCTAAAGTATAAGGTCTTTGGATTACCATGTTTGCTGATTATTGCATATTGGGTGCAATCACTGAGTCCATCAATTATGATAACATATTACAGGAGAAGCTAACACAGACAAATGATTAAAGCCAAAGCCACATGGTGTACAAATAAAAGCAAAAATGTGCCATTATTTTTGTCTTCTGAAAAGTGGAATTCACCACTAATTACAGCATTGACAACACCCTCCCATTGTCAAACCAAGTGATGCAAGACCTGTGAATACATGTAGATAGAAATCTGAACTTTGACCACCACATTTCCACAGTGGTATGGAAAGGTTACAATGTGCACCTCATAAGTTAGACCATCGTATTATATCTGAGGATGTTATAACACCAATGTACTCGACCCTCATCAAAACACTAATAAAGTACAATGCTCCCATTTGCATGTACTTCACTAGACACCTGTAGCAGGTGGAGAGACCACAAGGGTTTCTCACCAAAACAATACAGGGCCTACAAGCCATGCCATGATGTATGTGGATAGACTAAAAGCCCTGTCACTGTAATCTCTATTGTATAGGATGAGGTGACTTGGGCCTGGCCTACAGGCCAGTCTCTTACCCTGCCCTGACAGATGTAATGCACATCCACAAATCAGGCATAGCTGATAACATCAGCAGAGTCTGAGGAGAGGAAGATGGTAATAGCAGTGTCGCACATGCTGGTGTAAAATGCTCTCTCTAATGTCAAGCAAGTGCACAAACACATACACACATGCACACACCCACCCCAGTTGACTACAGTGAGAGGAGAATCCCTACCTATGTAAGTACACCAACTAAGGAACTCTGTATTTAACGTAAGCGCCACAGCACAAGTCTGACTTGAAGAGTGTCAGACAACACTTTATAGGTGATGGCGTCTGCAGTGTCTTACAAGAAGATGGTATTAGCAGTGTCCCACATGCTGGTGTAAAATGTTCTCTCTAATGTCAAGCAAGTGCACAAGCACAGACACACACCAGTTGACTGTAGTGAGAGCAAAACCCCTTCCTGTCTAAGTATGCAGACTAAAGAACTCAGTATTTTATGCAAGCATCACGGCACAAGTCTAACTTTTATAAGGCTGCAGTGCAATTTCTAGTGGATGATATTAGCAGTGGATGTTGGAGAGAAGATATCAGGAGGCCTGCAAAAAATGTATTTGTAGGCATGTGCAACTGTCAAAATATTGGCAATCCAATCCATGAGATTTGAATGTAGGCTACAGGATATGCACTTATGCTCTTCTGACTAGATAAACACACACACACCGCACACAAACACACACACACACACACACACACACACACACACACACACACACACACACACACACACACACACACACACCTCCCATTGACTACAGTGAGATTAAAACCCCTACCTAACAAAGCACACAGACTAAATGACTCCCTATTTTATCCAAGTGTCATGGCACAAATCTGACTTTCATAAGGCTGCAGGGCAACTTATACTGGATGATATCAGCAGTGGATATTGTAAAGAAGATGTTGTGAGACCTGCATGAAATATATATGTAGGCATGTGCAACTGTCAAAATATTGGCAATCTATGAGATTGGAGTGGTAACTGCAGGCTACACACCTATGCTGTGTATGTTGAAGATAAGATGTCAGAACACCTGCCTGAAATAGATGTGTAGGCATGTGCAACTGTCAAAATATTGGCAATCCATTGGATTAGAGTGGTAACTGCAGAATACACACCTAAGCTGTACTGACTAGATAGACACACATACACCTCCCAGTTGACGGCAGTGAGATTAGAACCCCTATCTAACTAAGTACACAGATTAGAGAACTCCTTATTTTATGCAAGTACCACAGCACAAATCTGACATTTACAAGGCTGCAGGACAACTTATAGTGGGTGACATCAGCAGTGGCTGTTGGAAAGAATATGCTAGGAGGCCTGGATGAAATGGATAGCTATGTCCAGCTGTTAGGATATTAAAGTTCTGCATGTTAGCAGACTGAGGAGTGTGTAATGTGTAGTATTTGGTGGTTGTGTTTCCATTGTGCTAGAATACTTTCAAAGACAGCTTTACAAACTATATGCAAACAGGTGTCCACATTGCTACAAGTATTGGAAAATCTGAATGTGTATTGTTATTATAAACATGTGCACTGTATATAAGACAATATTTGTTATTTATTTCTGTAGTGTAGTTGCTATATTTGTGAAGAAGTACTGAGAGACCAAGGCTGTAGTGCATGGGGGGAGGGAACAGATGGCTGCATTGTAAATATGTGTTATTTTCTTAGATAGTGTCTTCATTTTGTTTGTTTCCACATGTAGTTTCATGCCATGTAAACTAAATGGAGAATAAATAAAAGTAATACATGCTATTGCCCACTCTGCATAGTGCACCACTGAGTAGTGGGTTTGCACAATCAATGGCAAAGTGTTGGAGCATGCCAGATACACATCTCTACTGCTTTCCCTGTTTGCACATAGTTAAGAGGTAGGCAAACATAAGCCTTATTTCTAACATTATGAGAGTTCTCAGCACTGAGTGCATTAAACATGCCTGCTGCTTAGCTGACTGTGTGGCAGCATGTGTAAGTGCATTTACACATTTATTTTGGAGCCGAGATGATATAAGGTTTGAGCCAGGTGTATGTAATTGTTTTAAAGAAGAACCACACCCACAGATTCAAAAACATGTTTATTTTATCATGGTTTGCTGTTTCCTACATTTTAACACCAGTCTGGGACTATTTACAAGTTTTTAAATATTTTTATACAGAATTTCTGAGTCTGATCACATGGGGTCTGGCATCATGAAGTAATTCTGATTGTTTAGTCTGCCTCTAGGTATCATGCAATGCAGTGCTTGTCTGTTATAAATTACATCATGCAGGTCTCTTTCTTCCTAAAGCTCCTGTCACTGCATTGATTTTCCATGCATACACTGCTGTCTTTCAGTCAGTTAGTTTTAAGAAATATTTCAGGCCATTTAATGACTACTTAAAACACAAACAATGCAAATGCCACAGAACAGACTTTCAAAGCACTTTTTACTGCTGCTTCTTTTTAGAATGGCTAAACTGCAGTCTTTTGTGAAGCCTGAATTGTACTGCTTTGACTCTTCTCCGATCCCCTTCACACCTAACGTCCCTAGCTGTCAAAGTGTTAAGCGTAATTTGTGCTGTTACCTGACATGAATGACAGCTCACAACAGAAGACTTGACTCATGTACTGTTTTCTTGTTCTAGCCTTTACTTTCTGTAGGTAGGTGAAGGACCAGAGAGCTGTGACATCACAGCATGGGTGAGTTTTTAGGACAGTCATGGTGATGTCAGTTTGGGGAGAGAATTGGCCAGAAAACTACCTGTATTCAGTAGCCTTGATGATATCAATGAATTGGAGACTGCAGCCAGCTTTTCCAGGGTGGGATAAAAGTGTTTTGAAAGTGAAACCACCACAGTACAGTAAGGTACTGTTCTAGTGGAGAGAAACAGTCAATTTAAAATATTTTAAATGCTGTATTGTTGTTTATTCATAGCAGGGATGCTAAATAAGGAGAAAAAGGACAGAGAAGGTGAGCATTTAACAATAGAATCCAGTTGTTGTCCTTTAAATAAGTAGTGATAATGCAATGAAATAATTCTTTATACTACATTCACTATATGTTATTGTGTGTTACGTTAGTGTGGCATGTTTAAGTGGCATTGCCCGGAGGTAACCACATCAAGAAAGAGCTGTCATCTATCGCTTGGCATTGGTGCATGATTCCACACTCTATGCAAACACAGAGGCCAAAAAGTGAAGGGCTCCATTGCTTTTTTGGTTACTTATGTGTGATTCTATTTTTTGACCAGATTATAAGTGTTAAAATGGGGTAGATATGAAATTTGTGAAATGGGGGCCAGCAGGGGGAAGAACAAAGGGAATGCAATATAGGAATGTGCAGGAGGGAGGTAGGGAAGAACCGTAGCTATCCATTTCTTCAACAGTGTAAAATGAAAATATGTACAGAACATTAGCTTAATTTGGATTGTCACTTCCACATAGATGGGTGACAACAATGCAATCATATTGTATAGCCAATTGGACCAAATCAAGTGAGTCAAGAAGACACATGTGCAAAGTGGAGAACTATGTATCAGACAATATTTTTTTTTGTGGAATAGGTGCACTTTTTTACTTCAGTAAGTGAGGAATGTTGGGTAAGATGAGTTGGTATTTTTGGGTCAGGTAACTTGGGTAAGTGGGGATGCAGATGCAAACAAACAGGACAAACAACACAAGACACAGGGATGGTGAGAGATGTAAAAGGTTGGGGGACACCATAACTGAATTGAGGGAGGGGACAATACAAGCCATGTGGACAGTGAGAATCTAGTCCTCACCTGCAGGGCTGTCATCACTGTCCCCTTATTCTGCTGGCTGCTGGAGTGCTTGAGGTCTCCTCCTCCTATGGACCATAAGGGAGAGAAAATTCACCATCCAGCATAGGCATACACCAATGGTGCTGTGCACATCCCTATGCACCAGCCCTGGCATCTCCTGGCAGGTGATAAAATCCCCACCTCAGCCAGTACTCCCAGAGGGTACCATAGCACCAGCTGTCAGGGTAATGCTACCTGAGAGCACAGGTAGTACAGGAGCAGCAGAGACAGTAATTCCAGGTTGGGTCCCTAATGTGTTGGTCATCAGTGCTGTAGCTGGTAGTGCAGGGAGAGGATAAGCCACTGGGGCTGGCCTAGCTCCCTGTGCTGTAAAGCATTTAGTGATTTGTTAGAGATGTATGACATTCAAACATTTTGAGGACACATAATAGAAAAAAAAAGAGATAAGGCTTGGGGAGAGAGAAAAAAAGAGAGATATAAAATTAGTACCATTATATGTGACATACAATGCATTATCACAATAATATAGCTATTTATTCTGAAGTTGTACATTTAAGTACATTTTCTAACAACTACAAACTATACTTATGGATTGCTCAAAGTAATTCTTGCAATGCACAGATATTGCACATATGATTGGTCCAATTATACAGATGGAAGTTAATAGAAGGGCGTTTATGTCATTTGTGTAGAATTTAATTTATGTAACATTCTTAAAGGTTTGCAGCATTTTATACTTGTTACTCATGGTATATGAGGTCACAACATCTGATACAGTCTTACACTTGGCTCATAAAGTTGGTTTATGCTACAGACTGGCACATGCATGCTTGGTTTTATAGTTAGGTTATGCATGCTTACTTTGCTACTGCTGTATAGAAAAGATTGTTTTTTATTTAAAAGCTACAATAATACTTCTCTTGTGCTGCATACATACCACTCTCTTTCCTCAGTCTCTGTAGACTGTCAGCATGGGCCTGCATAGTCATACTGATTTCAGAATTAGCTGTGAAAAGAAGAAAACAAAAGAGCATTATGCATACCAGTATTGCCTATGTTTGGCTTTCTATGTATTATAAATTTGTTTTATTAGCATACTTACACAACTTTGGGATGTTGCTAGTTTGGAACTCATCAAGCTACTGGTTGAGTGTATCCATATTGCACCTTTTTAGGTCATTTAAATGGTGCCTAAACTGTTCTCCAGTGTGTAGGATGCCAGTTGCATTGGATACAGCTTTGACTAGACTATTCCAAGCCTCAGACTTGTATTTGGAGATAGTATAGTCCCCCTGTAAATGCCTTTGGCTCTGGTGATTTACCAAGAATACAGTAAAGATTCTAGACTCCTGAACACCCCACTTCTGTTCCCCAAATTGGTTACCTTCCCCTCTAACACCAGGCATGTCTAACCCAAAAACACTGCAATATCAAATAATGATTTCCCACCCAATGCATGTTATTGCCTTTAATGGTAATGTGCAAGCCCAAGTAACTATGTCAACCACATTTGCGCAATGTTAAGTGGAGAGCAACAGTGCCAAACAGAGAGGAAAGCAGCTTTGGAAAATGGAAGGTTAATCTCACACTTGACATTAGTTTGAGGGATATGTGTTGTTGTAACTGTTAGGTGATTTAACTTTGCAGACATGCACTGGGGGCATAAATTTCATGGCCTGACACATGTTTGGTTTGGCTTTATAAACTGATAAAATTGATTTTTACAGTGTGGGATTTAAACCTATACATAAGGGACAAAACATTTTCTTCCACAGCAGTGATTTTACATCTTTGCCACAGAAGAAGTGCTTGTCAGATATAGTCATGAATTATTTATAAATATAGATGACAGAATGAGGTGTTAACCAAGTATGTGTGTCTTATAGGTGTCTTATTGAAGTGTGAAGGCCATCCATGTCCTGATAGCAGAACTGTATGTATAGAAACATAGTAGACAGTATGCCCTTGGTCATACATCTGAATCTTCAGAACACAGTAAGGGTGGCAGATCGCTCATACATATAATTCATATGAGCTGCACTGCTTATGCATAGTTATTGTTATTTATAATTATGTATACATTGTTATAAATTATATTTAATACAATATGAATTGGAACAACAGTAAAACTGTCTGGAATTTCCTATATTGGAACCCAGGACCATGTGTATGGCAGCCCCACACTTACACCTGTTGCCACAGGAATTTTTAAATACTTCCATATTTTCCTGTTTATTACTATAAATTGAAGTTTGGCAACAGTAAATATATATTGCATTTCCTGTATTAGAACCCAGGACCATCTGTATTACAGATGCCACAGGAATAGTTAAATAACAGCTGGATATTTCCCTATTCATTATTAACTTCAGTCTGTTAACCACCGTACAATGCCACTTACCGTGTTTGTGAGGTATGCAACAATCAGTTCATACAATGTACTGTCTGCTTCCTCCCTACAAGGTTTCCATGGCTGCAGGTGTTGGAAAAACTTGCTAACTGCCATGCAATGTTGCTTAGTGGTGCTGCACTATGGAAAGTAAAAAATGCAACAATGTATCCTTTTTGACATTTAGAATCTCTGCTTCCTGTCTGCAGGTGTTCTGTCTGCTTCCTTTGTGGGCCAGTAGTCCAGGTTTGTGCATGAAGCATCGTGCAAATCAGATAAGCAAAGCTAAACTTGCTTTAACCTTATGATCAGTGTTTATAAGGTGTCATCCTTAAAAGAAAAAGGTATGACTTGAACGCTGATTTACAGATAGTATATGCTGTGTGGATTAATGTGCAACACACGCAAGTTATTCACAGGTGTAGTTGATGTATTGGTCATCCAATTGCTTTACATGATATTTATTGTGTTTCTCTGTTTCCCCTGTTGCGCCAAGCCATGCATCTCGCAAATACTGACCATTAAAAAAAAAACACTACAAAATGTATGTTGGTACTCATGAAATATTTTTTACACAGGTCTGGATCTGCTTCAAAACACAGTAAGAGCGTCTTATCCCTCTTTGCCACAGAAACAGCTTTGCAACAAAGAATGAAAATCATTGTGCATACAAGCAACTGCAACATCATCTAGTATTAACACAATATATGACAGTTGTACACCTTTGAGTTGTACATGTACTAGTTTCCGATGTATTGCAATGAGTGATCACATAACTATTTATGAATATAGCTTGCAGAAATGCAGTTCTGTCTTATCTCTCTGTGTTTGTTGTCCATTCTTCTCTTATCTGACCAGTAATCGGAGACCTGCAGTTTGTAAGGCATTTTGTATCATTGTCCTTAAAATGTGTGAGGATATTAAATGGCAATAATATACAGTTGTCAACAAATGCAGGGGAGGTTGGATGTTACTGAACAGAAACTACAAAATGTGTGCTGCTTACTTATATTTCAAACCTTGATACAATTACTTCTATACTTTGTAAGTCTAACCTGGCTAATGCACCCACTTAAGGTAAATGAGTCTGAATTGCTGCTGTGTTATCCTTCTCTATTCCAGTAATCATCCACAGTTTCAATCCTTTAGCAACAAACACTGAGGGCATTTTACTTTCTCAGATGCACAGCCTTATTAACTATCTTCATTAGTGCTAATGTTGCAATTGTTTTTCTCTTTGCACTCTTATATTGTTATTTCAGTGAAATGTAAATGTCCTATATTGTCAGTGGCACAGGGGTGTTAGCCTTCTAGCATGGCCCATATACACTTCTAGGGGAGTGCTGGCCACAGATAGAGGGGACTGGCAATTGCATAAAATTGAATGCTGTATGGTAATTGTTTACACAAGTTTTTGGGACAGTATGTCTGATAGCACATTGAGCAGTTCATTGATGTCTTATTCCTTTTTATTTGTTAGTAAAATGTGTAATTTGCCTGTTGTTTTGGTGGTGGGGTGATTTCTGTGTTGGCACAAACAAAATTTTTGTACAGAGGTTTGCTTTACCATTGCTACTCTCCTTTTTTTTAATCCAACCTTGCTTTGTGTGTGACTGCAATACGTTACAACATAAGTCCTTTTTTACATTTGAATATCTTGACTTTTTTTGTTTCTCAAGTGGGTAATATTGAAAAACTACCTTTTATGTTTTATATCTAAGCAGGACTTTTATTTATGTGACACTTATGTGTATTATCCTTCGTTTGTGTTTTATGCCACCTAGGACTATGGCACCCAGTCATCCTAATCCCTGCAAACCCCCCCTTCAGTTAACCTGTGAATGAAGTAATTGTCCAAGCATTTAGGCAACATGGTGTCTTCCTGCTTGAGAGAGGACATGGGGATAAGTCTGGCAGAATGCAAATTTGGCAGCAGATAGTGGATGATGTAAACACCATTGGTGGCCATAGCAGAACATATGATCAGGTGCATCATAGGGCCACTGACATGATTTCATTGGTCCAGAGGAGGGAAGCTGCAGTGGCCCATGGACAAATGGCTACCAGTGGGACTGCTACAGAGCCACCACTGACACCAAATGAATTGTTTTAGTCCACTGTCAGGGATCCAGAGAGCTCAGTGGAAAGTGCACAACAGCATATGATTGATGCTGGTGCTGCTGTTTCAGGGAGGACAAGTATGTCCCAAGATGAGCTTCCACCATATTGTTTAGGGCCATCATGAAGACACAGGCATGTTCTAATAAGTCCTCCGAAGAAATGCTTAGAGTTGTAGATGTGGCACAGGCTGACATGCCTGACTGTCTCCAACGTATTGCTAGTTCAGTGGATCAGATGGATGACATGTTAGAATGGGCTGTGTCTGTGATAGAACATCTGCTGGGAGGGGGACGGCATCCACATGGTCATAGGTCAGCCACATCATCTGATGTTAGCAGACGTGGCCATGCCCAATCACATTCCCATAGTGACAGTACTTCCACTTCTCCATCAGTGATTGATGTGTCCACACCCAGACATGGCAGGCCATGAGGTCATGGCCCTGGGCATACTCATAAGGAGAGATCATCCAGCAGACATTAGTCACATTCAGGTAGCAGCAGTGCATCTGATCATGGGCATGGATGCATCAGTGCAACTCCTGGCAGAGACAGTTCTTGTGGTCGGGTACTACAACGATGAACTGTCACCTCTACCAGGTACAGCTCACACCCATCAAACAAAACAAGATGTAGTGCTTTGCTGTGTTCTTGCAGACACTCACACACCAGTTTCACCTGGAGGGCCCATACAGACACACACACGACAGTTACATTGTTCAGCCATGAGGCTTAAAGCTCATTCTGTCTGACTGGCCATTTGTTCCATATCCAAATGTCTACCTGTTTCTCTTTCTTACATACAAGCACTCACTTATTTTTTGTGTCAGTCTAGGCTTTCCGCCCACCTCACCACCACCACCACCACATCCCATGCAAATGATTATAACTATGTCATATCCTTGTTTTCTATCTTTTGGATTTAGGGATATACAAGCTTTATGTCTGATGTGCAGTAAACATAGCTGACTCAGTGCTTAGTACATCTGTGTTTGTGATGTTGTTTATTAAATTGTACTGCTTTCTTATCAGTTTTTGTAATGTGTACATGCTTCCCCTCTCTTACAGCAACAAAGCTGGACCAAGCCATAAATAAAACTGACAAAGGCTGTTAGAATCAAAACAGTTTTTACATCAGTATTTTTAAGAATCTTCTGAGGATTAAGAAGTCTGAAACTGAAAGGTGTGTCATTGATTTCTAACTTCTCTCTTTAATGATTTGCCACTACAAAAGTATGAGGCCAAACTGAGAACATTTGGTGATCATCAGTACTTTCGAAAGGTGTGAAGGTGTGAATCTTTGATGCATGAGGCCTGTGACTTGATAGAGGACACTTGTATTTACATAAATCTCTGCTGTCATATGTTGAAGTCATTGCTGTACAAATCACCTACCTTTTACTTACTTACATTACCAAGTAACAGCATGTAAGGATATGCCATTCATTTGTATTATTGCACATTTTTTAATACTCCAGGTTCAACACTTACCTTGTAAATCCAGCAGTTTCTACAGTTTTAGTTCAGGGCTGAGTCTGTCTGATGCTAGGAGTACATAGCCATTACATGGGTAGGTAAAGATTGTGAGCATTGCCTGGCATCAGGGTTACTATATGTATGTGCATAGCAGAAAGGTTTTAACCCCTTTGGTGGTGAGTAAGTGTGTTACGCGTTGCCTCTTAACCAGTGAATAGGCATGTTGATCATTCCTATGTCTGCCTATACCCACAACAGCTGCTGATTCTCCCTCTGACTCTTCTCCTGTGTGTGGCTGTGGAAACCTTGCCAGTAGTGGTGGGATGTGTGCCTGTTCCCCTTGTTGATCCCACTGAAGTTGGTTTCTCAGGATGATGTTGAGAAGCATGGCACAGTGGGTGAAGATTTCAGTGCATGTACATGGGTTGTTCTCATCCACATAACTGAGTGCTTTCTTGGATCACTATGCTAGGTAGATGCCTTCCTGCAGGTGTTTCTGGGGAGAGAGAGCATATGGCTAATTAACATGTCTGTCCCCCTGAAATTCCTCATTAACATTCAGTATGGCTGTGGGTCCAGACCTTCACTGTTCTGTACATCTTCATGTTGGCAAACCATGTAGCACCATGTAAGGGTCCACTACAGGTACATGGCTGTGTACACATATTGGTACCTTTATGAATCTGGCCCACTGCCTTGGAGAGAAATGATGTACAACACTTTCAAGTTCTCCTAAAAACATATCTACTTGACAACTGGAATTGCCATTTTCCCCTCAACATCATCAGTAGCATTTTAAATTCTAATTTTCACCTCTGTGTATCATCTTGTTATCTACTCTGACACTGATTCTAAAATATATCTCTATTTTAACTTTTAAATTCACAACCCAACTCCCTAAGTCCCCATATACTACATCCTCTAGTCATTTCTCCCTTCTCCACACCAAACCTGTCTCTTTTCTGCTACTACCCACACCCTCCATTCTAACTATGTCCTGCCTGTTATATATTTTCAGTAACTTAGCCCATCTTCCCACCCCTCCACAGTACACTCTTTATTTTTTCATTAATGTTTTATAACTCTGTGTTATTCTTCCTTAACTGAAGTAGCTGTTCTCCGATGCAGAAATCCTACATGTTTTTATTCCAATCTATGTATCTTTCATAAACTGTCCATAAATATTTATATTACTGAATATGCTAATATTATCACTTTCTTGCTACAATGATATATGTATTTTCCTTTTACTTTCTTAGCTACCTAAATTACTATTCTCCATAAAAGATAAAGCCTCTCTCTCTCTCTCTCTCTTTCTCATTACCCACTATTAAATGTATTAATCTCAACACTACAAAATTTGTATGTATTTAAATGTTGTGCAGCTCTTATTATGAGCTCGGTAACACACACTTGTGACTTGTTATGATGCATTCTGTGCTGTTTTCACCATGTCATTTCTAACACACTCTGTGTGGTTTTCTTTTGATATATGTCTCCTATATAAAGCTTTTCTCCCTGGGTCTCTACTGAAAAGGAGCTTTTTTGCAGTCAGACATTCCCAGTAAACAAATGCAGATAAAATGAAATAATTAAATTTAGGGGCTCTTTACCTGGCTCCATGTTACAATCTGTTTCATAAGGAGTGCAGTTCCTAGTTAAGCTTCCTTTCCAGAGGATGGCAATAAAAGAATAGGGTAAACAATCTACACTGCTATCCCATGATGGACCCAAGTCAGTGATCAACTTCCTAAACCAATAAGGACAGATGGAATTTCCTTTGCAATGTATAAATATATGAGAAATGAGATGTAGAAGGACTTGGTGGAGGCTTCAAGTCTGCCAGCATCTAAGCAGCATGCAGCTAATGCAATGATTGTTAAATCAACTACCTCCTGAATGAATATGCTATTGTAAAGGCCAGAATCTCTTCATAAGTTAGTCTTATTTAATGGCAATAGGAAAATAACTAAAAATCATACAACTCATTAATGTAATTTTTCTGCAATAAGACATATTTGATAACATTAGAGCAGTATTTCTGATGACAGACTATTTGAATAAATGGAAGGAACCACACCTGCAACTGGGCTTGGACACTGAAAATGAGACACTGAAGAGGAGTTTGAGTGCCTAAGGTTAGATTACATGTTTGCAGTTTTGACAAGGTACCAGCTTGCATATTCCCTAGTAAGTATATTGGAATTTGTATAGCATGAGATATCTGCAGCAGTAAAAAATGGAGAGCACATACCTGGGTTATTGCAGACCAAGAGGAACAAGGCAGTGCTAACACGTTAACACAAGGCTAATACTCAGGTGACTAGACATATAATTTGGGGCACTCTTTGTGTTTGTTATATACACACAAATCCCCCCCTTATACACAAGTACATGCATTTATGACATTCAACTGAAATTCATTCAGGTTGATTAGTGACATGTAACAATTTCTATGTACACAATAACAAATATTGTTTTTTGGATGTTTTAGCTGGCTTTTTCATGTATATTTATGTATTCTTTGTATATGTACATATGAATTTGAATATTAAGTCAATAAGAAAGTGTATACACATTTTTTACACACTTGTTTATACAATTGTTAGGTACATGTGTTATAGAAATGAGAATTGTCACAGGTGACATGGTGTCATGTGAGGTGACTGAACATGTAACTATGAATCTGGTTTTAAATATGGCTACAATTCTTTTAACTAGTGTCTGATGAAGTTGAGTGTAGAAATACTTGACGAAAGCACTAACCATAAAAGTTTAAGAATTACTGTTGCCTGCCTGGTTTTTTTTTGTTTTTCAGTGTTGTCATCTTCCAGTTCTAACTTAGCCATTGATCCTTTAGTGCAGGTTATCCCAGTGAATCCAGAGTTTCAAGGAGTTACAGTGCAACAGTGACCACAAGGTAAAACTCTTCTGAGATGACATTATAATCTTTTCAGCAACTTTGGAGGACTTATTATAGTCATTTTATATGGATCTCAGGGCTTTTGCATAGATCTCATTGTATTTTGTTAAGGAGGACAAAAGTGAGATCATACCCATTTGTAACGCACTCTCATATCAAGCAAGGGAAAAGATCATAACTATCTGAGACAGTAACTGATACGTATTTTGGCTTTTGAGTGGCATACATACATCAGGAGGTTAATCAGATGAACTTCAGTGGAAGTATACAGATGGAAGCTGAATATATTCATTATAAGCACTGCCTCTGCAAACAAAGGATCCTGGGAATCAGGAAGTCTCTAAGATGCTATATTTGATCAGGCCAGTGACATCTGCCATCTCCAGCCCATTCTGATGTTTGGGGTAGGCACTTTAGAAGCTACAATGGAAAATTCATGATGTAGTTTAGTAGCCACAGAAGAACAGGCTAACAGCAAAGTTACACTTCTGGAACCTTAAGTACTGGGAATATTAGGTACTTTGACTTTGAAGGTCTTTGCTAAGGTTGAAGAAATGTAGGTGAGGCAGGGGTGGCCTTAGGTCAGTTGGACCAATTTTGCACAACAGGGCCGCACATCTCACTTGCTGGGGGTATACACTTGCCAGAATCTTAGCAAAAAAAAGTCTTATCTTTGAAAAAAAAAGTATCTTCTTCTTAAAACTGCTTGCTACAAATGTAATAAGCACCTTGCTACAGTCAGTCTGCCATATACTGAGTACTTCAGCCATGACTGTAAATGCAATGTTTATATTTGTTAAATCAGCATTTTGTTAACAGTGAAATGCTGGCATTTTAACAAAATACAGCAGAAGATGAGGTAAGTCTCTGAACCACTCCAAAGGAAGACTTCACAAACCACAAATCCAAAAGAATCCAACTTTATTAGTAAAGCACAATAGAAAGCCGGTAAGCGCTTTCGCCCCGTAACCATAGAACTTCATTAGACTGATTATGCTTTACTAATAAACTTGGATTCTTTTGGATTTGTGGCTTGTGAAGTCTTCCTTTGGAATGGTTCAGAGACTTTCCTCATGCTCTGCTGCATTTTGTTTGTTCAATGGTTTTTCATGGTGTTTTGTTTTCATTTTAACAATTGCCACTAGTACATTCCCACACCATCAGTATCTGTGATCACAACCTTTGACAGCTTCAGTAGCTTCAAGAGAAAAGAAAAAAAAATACATAGTCAGTCAATAAGGCCAGACTTTATCATGTCATACTTCATTTGTTCTGAAAATGTATGTTGATACAAAGCTGTTATTCTATTAACTTTTTGCATGGCTCAGAGTAATATTTAACAATGTCTGTGGTTTTGGACATTTGTTCCCTCATTATTTTTTAAATAACCAAGGAACTTGCAGTACCAGGAGTGTCAAAGATCCCAACTCCACCGAACAAATAAACCTTATCCAGAAATTTGCCACAAAGGTGTAAAGCTGATGAAGAACACCATGTAAGATGAAATGACAATAAAAGCACACTTTTAATAACAGATCACAACAGTAAAAGTTGAGCTCTTTCATCCAAATAAAATAAAAATGAACTTCATCAAAACTAACCAATCAGTACACCGAGTACGTTTAAATACTTCATGCCAACAATAGAAATGACTGCCTTAAAGGGACATACCACATAAAAATACACTTTTCAATGTAATGTAATAATGTTATAACCTATTAATAAAGCATTTTCAAAAAAAAATTTGCTACCTATGAATAATAAAAATAAATGTTAACATAAAACAATTTTTTTTAAATTGTAAATGTTTGTTGTATGCCATACAGGTGCTGTCTGAACCCTAACAAATCTGTACAAAAATCGCAATCAAAAAACAATTGGTCATAAAAAAGGAACCTATAATTTACCAGCTCTTAGTTTTAACACCAGTTGTATAGAAATATGATAACTATATATATTGATACACACACACACACAGACACACACACACACACACACACACACATATATATATATATATATATATATATATATATATATATATATGCATGGGATCGGTACTGATCCCCGAAGGAACTTTTCACCGAAGCACAAACCACCGGACATACTTCTGTGAAAGTGCTTTTTACCGAAAAAGCACTTTCGCGGAAGTATGCCTGCAGCTAGAGGGAGTCGTGGGGGAATGACTGTTGCAGAGATCATACTACAGTGTGGATAAGGGAATATTGCATTTTCTTCATTGTAGTGCGATCTCAGAGTGAGACTATTAATGTAGGGGTGTGTGGGGAGCACAGCCCCCCACATGGGGGTGCAGGGGGGGCTTGCCCCCCTGCATAAAACTAGATTTATTGTTTTTTTTAACACACTTTAACAAAAGTGCTTTTTTGGTGAAAGCGCTTTCATTAAAGTGTGTTTGGTGATTGTGGATTCAGACTATTGAACTTTAGTTCAATAGTCCTGGCTGCTCTGGCTGTTAAGCCTAAAAACCACAGTGTCTTTAAGGCTAAGGCAGGCAGCAAACAGGAGTTAAGCAGGATAGTGATGGGGATCGAGGTGAGTAAGAGGTATTTCAGGCCCATTACTCTACCAAGTGTTACAATTTCTTGAACTCTGACTGATGAGAAAAGGCAAAAGGATCCCCCAGGGTGCAACAAGACAAGCTAAATGGTGTCCCTGGAGGATAAAGCCAAGGAAGACATCCCTCAAATGAAGAGAGATGAGGAACAGAATCTTAAATATTAAATCCTACAGACCTATTTCTGTGGAACTATTGGAAATACCTGCTGGAATCGATAACTAGCCTGGAAATTTAGTAAATACTGGCAACGCAGAAATACTCATCACAAAGGTCCAACTCAACAAATACAAATCTGTATACATAGCCTGTATCTATATTCCCCCAGGTGACAACACAAACACCTTAGAAGGTATCCTCCAGTGGCTATCCACTAACTACCCCCAGGAAACTATTATTCTCGAGGACTTTAATACTGACTGGAATACCTGCTCATCAGACTTCCCCACCACCCATATAAATTTACATGGCTTCTCCCAGATCATATCTTCCCCTACCAGAATCAATAAGGCTAACAATAAGGAAAGTATCCTAGACTGGATATTAATAAACAACCAATCACAAATATATAACACAGGTACCCTACCTGAGGACATCAGTGACCACTTCCTGACCTATATAATCAGAAAAAAATGACATCCTGCAACAATCTACCTTTAAAACCATTAGGAAAACTAAGAACTTTATTAAGACTAATTTCCAGAATGAACTTAACTCATGTGACTGGTCCAACTTAAAAATACTTCCCTAGATGAAGTAGTCTCATATTTTAACTCTAAATTTCTTGCTATCTTAGACAACCATGCTCCCACATGTACTATCAGAACCAATAACAAAGTAGCACCATGGCTAACCAATGGTACAAGACAAAAAAATATTAGTGAAACAAAGCATGGACCTCCTGGAGAACCACTAAATCCCCAAAAGATCATCTCACATATAAACAGTTGAGAAATGATATAAAGAAGTCCATTATTACAAAAAACTACTACTGTAATCTGCAAGAAAGGCACCAACATCATCCACAAAAATTCTGGTCAGGCTTAAATAAACTTCTCCACCCACCCAGGTAAATCTTCGACCCTTACCCCATTAGCTGCCCTACAACAACCTCCTAAAATTGTTGCTAATGCCTTTAACACTTTCTTTACAGAAACTGTGCAATCCCTAGCCAACAAAATATCTCAAAATACCTCAAGTACTGCCACACCCCCATATGAAAATAAAATCCCCTTAAGGTTTGATCCAGCACCTACATTTTTACTAAGTCCCTACTTAAGAAACTGAAAGCCACCACCCTTTGAGGAGACCTACTACCTGCAAAGTTTCTTCATAAAGCAGATAATAAAATAGCATATCCGATTTCAATTCTAATCAATCGAACTATTCTCAAATCTTATATAGCTACCATCTGGAAAATCTCCCACATTATTCCTCTTCACAAAGGGGGACATCCCACTGAACTCTCAATCTATAGACCTATAGCCATCCTATCTCCCCTTGCTAAAATAATGGAAAAATGCATCCATAAGCAATTTCTAGCCTACCCGAATCAGAACAATCTCCTAGCCCCCTCCCAGCACGGATTTAGACCTTCCCATAGTACTACCTCAGCCCTTCTCTCCTTCTCTCACACAATAAATCAAAACTGTAATGACAATAAGCTCTCCTCACCTCTCTTTCTAGACCTATCCAAGGCATTTGACATGGTAAATCCCCAGCTTCTCCTAGACACACTAAAATCACTCTCTGTAGACAACCTAGCAATTAGCTGGTTTCATTCTTACCTGAGTGAAAGACAACAAGCTGTACTATGGAAAGATAACCTATCTCCCCTATTACCAGTCACCCTTGGAGTCTCCCAAGGTTCTATATTATGTCCCCTCCTATTCTCTGTATTCATTAATGACCTGCACAAAGTCATCCCAGATGTAACATGTATTCAATATGCAGATGACTCCACACTAATATGCTCTACCACCTCCCCCACAGATTTACAATCCTTGTCCCAAATCACTTTCAACAAAGTAGAGAACTGGCTCACTAGTCGCCATCTACTATTAAACCCAAATAAAACCAAACTATTACTCTTCTCCCCTACTTGCAAAGCCCCCTCACCACCTCTCACCGTAACATCAAACAATGGCACAATAATTTCCCCAGAACCTAGTACTAAACTAATAGGGGTAATCATTGACAACAACCTGAAGTCTGATGCTCACATAGACAAAACTATCAAAACAGTTAATAAGAAACTAGGCTCTTTATACAGGATTAAATAATTCCTAACCCCATCTGCTAGAGCGGTTATTGCCCGGACACACTTGCTATCAACCCTTCTTTATGCCTCACCCATCTTTGTAAACCTAAGCAAATCAAACCTTAATAAATTTACTACCTGCTACAATAATATAGCCAGATTTGCTACAGGTTCATCTTATAGAACCCATCACTGTCTCAATCTTCATTCCCTAGACTGGCTAGAACTACCCTATCAACTTCAATATAACCAGCTTATAGTCCTTCACAAAATTCTCTTCCAACCAAACAGTACACCCATACTGAAAAATACTATCACCCCTTACAGTAACCTAAAAGACCTCCGGTCTTCCAACAGAATGCTTGTACAAACTACTAAAGCCAACAACTCAGCTGGTGAATCACTGTTGTCCAACTCTGCTGGTAAAAACTGGAACTTGTGTCCTGCTGAAATTACTACTCTGCCCTCCTTACCTCAATTCAAAATTTCCCTAAAGAAGTACCTAAAAATGCACTGGCTTTGCCCCTGTACAAAATCTAACTAACCTCACACAGACAGAAACTATATATGACAAACTTGCTACAAGTATAAAACTTTGATCCTTTAACTGGTCAGAATTTGTCTGTCACCTACTGTTAAGATTTGTTACAAAGTTGATATTATGTATGTTAGCCACCTTATGGCTATGTGTTT
The DNA here is from genome assembly GCF_019279795.1 of Protopterus annectens. Classification (NCBI taxonomy): domain Eukaryota; kingdom Metazoa; phylum Chordata; order Ceratodontiformes; family Protopteridae; genus Protopterus; species Protopterus annectens. The sequence goes on from NC_056749.1 coordinate 699,486,466, forward strand.
TGCCCTTTTCAGATGAAATCTCTAACTATTTCCTTCTCATCTATTAACTTCCATCCATTTCCTGTCTGTACTTCACAGAAACATGAACCTGTGTGTATATTTCATTAAACAAATATCTATGTTGTTATAATGCCATGTAATAATGTCACTGTATTTACACTTGCAATGTACATTTGGAGCTTTTGTCCCCGGGCCTCCACTGAAAATGGACATGTATCCAGTCGGACTTTCCCGGTTAACAAATGTAAAATAAATTAAATAAATAAATGATGTTTTGCTTTGGATTATATCAAGATTATGGTGAATCACTTATTTTTATGTTTTGTCATTTTCCTCATTTTGTTTGAAACAAGAAAAAAATATGACGTTTTCATTTTAACTGTAAATAAACATGGTTATATTGAAGAAATACTAAAGTTTTTTTGATGGCTGCAACATACCATATATATGTATTTGTGTGTGTGTGTGCATATATATAAATTATATATATGCACACACACACACACACACACACACACACACACACACACACACACACAAACATATGGATCTACATTAAATATATGTGAATGATGAATATATATATATATGATTCTACTTAAAATTATAAAAACTCCCAAATGTCAATGTACTAACTGTGACTCATAAACATGGAAAAAAGAACATCAACACTTCTTTGCGCATGCTCTCAGGAATAACCTTGGAGCATGCAACTTTTAAAATATGCTTTTTTGCAGGAGAACAAGCCCCCCGTACCCCCTCACCCATGGGTAATTATATATACTAATTCTGAGATTGCACAATCCCAGGGGAAAGGACATATTCTCCATCCTTGGGGATTGTCCAGTCTTGCACAACTGTCAACCATCTATTTTGTTGACCACAATGTGTTGACAAGACAGAGGTCAGCTTATTTTATTTTATTTTATTTTATTTATTTTTCATTTGTATTTTATTTTGAATTTGTTAACCAGGGTAGACCATTGATCCCACTAAACCCATTTCAGTTTCAGCCCAGGGAAAACACAGGCCCCAATTTCAAAAGACTTGCAATGTAAGCGACTATTTGCACTGAGAGCAGGATTATAGCAGGTGTTTTGGAATCTGGTCCCCATAAAAAAAGCTGTTTATAGATAGATCCTACACTGAAGTAAGTCACTTACACTGAGAGCAACTCATTCGGGATCAGGGCAGACTTACACCGAAAGCAACTCTTTTGGAATCTGGCCCACAACAGTTATATGACTTTATATACAGAGTGAATGTCAAAATGCAATATATACATATATTATTTAAAAGTGAATATTATAGTTGCCTTGAGGGAATATAGACAATAGGTAAATTAAATTATAACACAATATATACATGTATATATATACATATATATATATATATATATATATATATATATATATATATATAGAAAGAGAGAGAGTGGAAGTCAGAGCTGACGTGCTGAAACAATCACAATCAAATAGAGTAAGGTATATACATAGAACAAGGGAATGAAGTATAATTATAATGATAATTATGATTAATTTTAATATATTTTGAGTAAATTAAATCTCTCTCTCTCTCTCTATATATATATATATATATATATATATATATATATATATACAGACAGAGAGAGAGAGATTGATAATACATGCATACACACACACACACACACACAAATTTGTCAGTGTTAGCTGTGCAACAGGTAGCACACTCTCCTTTGGTGCAGAAGGCTGTGATTTATATTCCCATACCAGGTAGATCAATTACTGACACTATTGTGCAGCATGGTGGGGGTGCTGTACTGCTAAGTGTGTTGTCCTTTGGATGAAATGTTAAATGAAGCCCCCAGCTGCTTGCGTTAGTAGTAGCTGAGATGGATGTAAAAGATTCCATGGCGCTTATTGAAAAGAGTAGGGATCCTCTAATTTAAAATAATAATACTTATTTACATTCTTTACACATAATTTACACTGTATACAATATATGAATTATTTACAATTTCCACACAAAGCAACATAACTTTCTCTTACAACCTCTTCAAAAGAGAAATAATAATAGTTTCTTTTTGTCTGACCCCCACTCCAATTTTCATAATAAAAATCTTATTTTAACATAGTAGCTAAATCTCATTTTTCATATTTCCTTCACATCAACCATATTATACAAAACATTTTATAAATTCATTTTACATAGTTTCTACTTTTGTTCTTATAATATCCAAATTCAGTGATGTCCATACTTAATTTATTTACTTCTGTGAAATCCTTCAAATTGTTCAAATTCAAAATCTTCTTCAATAAAGTTTTAACTCTTCTATACCCAAAAAACATGTTCACTAGTTCCAATTTCATTGCAATAAAGACAATTTCTATCATTTTTACTTTAGTAGAGCATATTCTCCTTCTCTGGTAGTTTTTGTATTGTTAACCTCCATAATAAATCTTGACATGCCAGCATATCTTTACATGTTCCTGATCTTGCTTTAATTGCATTATTTTTCTTTGTGCAACTCTTTCTCTGGTTATATATGAAACTACTTTTTCATAATATTATTATACCATAATTTCCTTTCATTTTAAATCTCTTTAGCATTTATTTTCCAAAGTGTCATTTTATCTTGATAATTTTGCATGTATTATTATAACATGTTCTCTTTCTTTTAAAATTGAAAAAATGCAACCCTTCCATTTTATATTTCAATCTTATTATCTAAGTTAAAAGGTTAACAAACATACTTGTCATTTAAATATTTCTTTACTATATATAAATGTTAAGAAGCTGTAAAAACTATCAGGTTAATCAAACCTAGGCCTCCTTCTTATTTGTTAACATACAACCCTCCCCCTTTAACTGGGTTCAATCATAGAACCATAAATAAAATAATAAATATACACTTCTTTCTCATATATTAAAGGAATACTGAAAATACTTTAACTTTAATTAATGAAATATATTTTTCTTTAATGACAATTTAAAAGATTTCCAAAACAGACAAGCATTTTTCATTCCTTCTAATTTCTCTTTCCATATCATCTCTGTATTTTCTTGTTTACCAAAACTTATTTCCTGTACTTTTAGCTTTGTCATATTAAATTGGATACCTTCCATCATACCTTCAAAACCTAATCCTTGAATTTTTCTTTTATTATAGACAATCCTATTACCTGTATGTCCTCTTGTAAATACTTCATCAGCATACTTATTCTTATCCTATATCTTGCAACAAGAATACTATCATCTGCATATGTTAATAAAATCAGCATCTTTATCTCTTCATTAGAATTATAACTCATGCTTCCCATTTCTTTATTAATATGTATTGAAATCATATGTATTACTAATACAAATAGTATACCACTCAATGGACATGACTTATACCTTTCTCAAGCAGTATATTTTCACTTAACCAACCGTTTACTAATGCCTTAACTATAAGCCTATATGTTGTAATGCAAATGTTTTTTATCTTTTCACTTATTTTATATGATTCTAATATTTACCATAATACATTACTCTGAATTGAATCAAAAGCTTTACTTAAATCCCCTACCATTATTTTTTCTTGCATATTTCTATACAATATATTACCTACTAATTTCCTAATTATCAATAACAATTCCTGAACTCCTTTTTCCTTTTAGCTAGGGATGTAATATATACCTATCCACTTTTTCAACTCATTATTCTATGTTAATGTATTATGGATTCTATACACATAATATACAAACGATAATTTTAACTTGCTCATGTTGCTTACTTAGTCTTTGATATATATTTTTACAGCTCTGTTACTCAGACTCTGTTTCAAACAGCTAGAAATGCAATCTCTGATAATCAGGAACTACATCCAGTTTTGTACTGCATTACTCTGCTTCTTCAACATAGCAATGTAATTCTATCTTATTCATTAGCTAGATTTCCTTGTATTGTAATAACAGGAGCTTTTCTTCCTCATTCTTATTGTAATTTATACCTATTTTTGTCCATATTATTATTCCTTTGGTTTGTGTTTGTCATAATTGGAGCTTTTCTCCCCAGGCCTCTGCTGAAAATGGGCTACCTGTCCAGTCGGACTTTCCCGGTAAACAAATGTATATATATATATATATATATATATATATATATATATATATATATATATTATAACTTAATTTAATTTGTTTTCTACTCTTTTTCATAAAATTTTCATAAAAATATTATAGTCCATGTTATTTAATACTACTGGTCTCCAATTCTGTATCTCACATTTATCACCTTTTTCCATATACATTTGACTACACCACTACACAATTCTTTGTATAGAAATCATCTACCTAGCCATTCAGTCAATACCCTTAAAAAACATGTTTTGATCTAATGTCATATTCTTATACATCTCATAATCTGTTCCATCCAGACCTGCTTCCAGTTCTAAATTAACTACTTTTAATGCATTTTCTAATTCCTCTATCACAATTTTCTTTTCCAGCTCCTTATTATCTTTATCATAAAAAGTACCTACTTTCCATTTCTTATATTTCTTATTGGTTTTTATTCTCTGTCCTTTAAAACATGTCTTAATATATTCTTTTACAATTTCTATAATTATCTCTTGTGTATTATATAGTGTACCTGACGTGTCTTTCATATCTCTCAGAATACTATTATTCTCTTTAATTATTTTACTCAAATATGGTGCAATTTCCTTTTTTCCCTGCAAAACTATTTTTGCTTATGCAACAGATTTTCTATTTATTATCTTATTTAACTCATATAACTCTTTATACTTAATAAAAAAACTTTCATCATTCGTTTCTAAACTGTTAATAGTATCATTACTTAACTTCATATACTTTTTCCTTTTATTTTTATTTTTTCCCATATTAAATAACCCCTTTTATACTTATTTTTAAAACTGAACCACCATTCAGACCAGTCCTTCTAAAATTCTCTCATTTCAACATGATACTGCCATAGCTTCAATATATCAGCTTTCCCTTTATCATCCCATTTTACCTCAGTTATTGTTTTTAAACTCTTTCCTATTCTTATAGACTCAAAATATCCTTTTAGCAAAGTCCAAAACCTGTTATCTGAACACCTTCTTCTACCTATATTAATAAACCTGCTGAATCTAAAAAAATAGTCTATTTCAGTTTTCTTTTCTCCTCTACTATACATCCATATATTTTTCTTCCAAATTCTTAATTGTCCATATTTTATAATATCCCACACTAGTTTAGTGTCATAAGCTTTCTTTTTCTGCTGTCTTAAATTACAATAAAATCTCCTACTACAATTATTTCCATATTTATAGCAACATATTGAATAATATTTCTAAACATCTCTTTTCTCTCTTTTTTGTCACATATGGATAAATTGCAGTAATTCTAAAAATTTGATTCTCCTATCTTACATCAAGAATTGTCATTCTACCCACTAGAACAAGTGTAATGTCAAGAATTTTTATTGTAACTTTAAACAGAATGGCTATCCGAGAACAAGTTTCTCTCCTTAAATTCCAAATCACATTTTCTCATCATACTTCCGTTTGATGTCTCTCTTTTGTGTTAAAAATCTAATATCTTCTAGTATAATAATATCACTTTCCTGCTTTTTACACCACTCCATCATCCCTATTCTTCTTATTACCTTTTATAAACTATTAAAATTTAGTTCTAAGACTTTACCGGTGCCATGGTCTTATTTTCTGTGAACTGCTGGAAAGCTGATAGATTTGCTGTGGGCTGCAGAGTTGGAATCTATTCCAAACGGATAAGTACACTTTTTGCAACTTAATTTGCACTTTGCTGTATTTATACACTTGCCTATTATTTATAGTGGTGCTGTATTGTTTCTGTCTCGTGTTGTCTCCACTGTGTTTCTCCCACCCACCTCCCTGTTCTTGTCTTGGTGTTAATCTTGGTGGCTTTGAAACTGCCTGCCCCTCTTGTAAGTTTGTATTTGGATACTCCTTCTGGGCCTATCTCATTTGTTCACTCAAATGAGTGCAGTGAGATCATATTCTGATTTCAGGCACTCCTACTGTGTATAGAGAGAGCATTTGAGAAGGACAACCCCTGTAGCCTCTTAATCCTGCTGTGTTCCCTCCCTCAAAAAAAAAAAAAAATATATATATATATATATATATATATATATATATATATATATATTCAGCTGTTCTGACTGTAACTGCCTTAGTTGCTGTTCTGTGTGCTATCTGTTCAGTTGTTCTTACTCTGCACTTATTACTGCTTGTTAGCAGCCTTCTAATTTAATGCCTTTTGCACTTGTTTTTAGTCATTCGATAATTTAATTGCATTTAATTAAACTGTATTTGCCATAATATTGATACACGTGTGTTAGCCTGCACTGCATTTGAATTGTATTTACTGCTGTTTTAGCTGCTTTTCTGTAAAAAAAAAAATTCATAGCTTGTTTCCTGCCTTTGCTGTAACTTGTCTAGTCCAGATACAGATTTGCTGTATCCAGGACTGTTTATAAGCTCCTGAACACCCCAAGCCTTTCTGTGTTGGAGGGAAGCCTTCTAGCTTATCAGTGAGAGTGGTAAGCACTAGGTAGCCTATCTACCACAGGAGGAGAGGTTTCTGGCCCAGAAATTATAGTTTATTGGCCGTTTGGGAAGCTCTTCCATCTCTTTCAACCTTCTGATTCAAAAGCCTGTGTTTGTGCTTGTTTCCTGCATTTCCTGTTACTAGTCTAGTCCAGGTACAGATTTGCTGTATCCAGGACTCTTTGTAAGCTTCTGAGCCCCCCCAAGCCTTTCTGTGTTGGAGGGAAGCCTTCTACCTTATCAGTGGTAGTGGTAAGCATTAGGTAGCCTATCTACCACAAGACGAGTGGTTCTAACCCAGAAATTGTAGCTACTGGCCATTTGGGAAGTTTTTTCCCATCTCTTTAAACTTTCTGGTTTAAAAGCCGCACTTGCGCTTGTTTCCCACCTTTCCTGTTACTAGCCTAGTCCAGATACAAAGTTGCTGTATCCAGGACTATTGGTAAGCTTCTAAGCCCGCAAGCCTTTCTGTGTTGGAGGGAAGCCTTCTAGCTTATCAGTTTTAGGGGTAAGCACTAAGTTGCCTATCTACCACAAGAGGAGTGGTTCTGGCCCAGAAATTGTAGTTTATTGGCCATTTGGGCAGTTTTTTCCATCTCTCTCAACTTTCTGGTTTTAAAGCTCATGTTTGCTCTTGATCCCCACCCCTCCTGTAACGAGTCTAGTCCAGGTACAGATTTGCTGTATCCAGGACTGTTTGTAAGCTTCTGAGTCCCCCAAGCCTTTGTGTTGGAGTGCAGCCTTCTAGCTTATCAGTGGGAGTGGTAAATACTAGGTAGCCTGTCTACCACTAGAGGAGTGGTTCTTGGCCCAGGAATTGTAGTCTATTGATCATTCGGGAAGTGGTCCATCTCTTTCAACTTTCTGGTTTAAAAGACCACATCTGCACTTATTTCCCATCTTTCCTGTAACTAACCTACTGGAAACCACTAGAAAGCCTTAAACTGATACAAGCCTTCTAGCTTAAAAGAGAGACTTTGGAGTGATTGCGTATCAGTTTTCTGTATTTTCTTGTTGTACTTAACTGTTTTCGCTGATTTCCCTGCACTTGTTGTGATTTAAAAGCTTGTTTTTTTCACATATCGTGCTTATTTGACTACCTGCACTTTTAAAAAGTTGTTTTTTTGTTTAAACATATTGTTTAACTGTTGTAGGCTACACACTAAAGTGTGATAGCCTTTTCTGATCGATTGTAGTCGTTAAAGCTGTTTTAAGTGTACTTTGTACTGTTTTTGCCTTATCTTTTAAAAAAATGAATTAATAAATAAAAATGTCTTGTTTCCCGCCTTTCTAAGCTAGTATAGTCCAGTTTTCAGGCTAGTGCTGAATTCAGGGCTGTGTTACAAGTTTCTGAGTTGCCCATACCTTACTTGGATAGAGGGAAGTTTCTTTGTTCACCTGTGAGAGAGGGGAACTTTGAACAGCCATCTGTCTCTGGAGGAGTGTTTCCAGCCCAAAAGTTAGTAGTTTAAAAACTGCGTTTGCACGGTTTTGTGCGCCGGGCTAGGGTTAAATTAATATTAGGGCGAATATGGGAAAAGGTCTTAATGATAAATTGAATACTAAGCCCATTCTACTAGTTAGGAGCCTACAAAAGTAGAGATGGTAGATTCATATGCCATGTCACCTTGAGATTTTTTTGTGTCTATATATGTGTGGTATATCCTTATATACACATTTTTATCTTGTTTCTACTTTATATTATTATTATAGTGACAATATTGTAATAATTTTATGTAGAAGGTTTTATTTATTTTTGTTCACTATTGCTTTGAAATGGTGAATTACACTGTAATTAAGTTGTATTGTGTATACAATGTATTTATGCCTTAACTATACTTGAATATGAGGTTATGCTGAATGCAGTATAACTTTAAGCTTAGAGGGCAGGGCAGTGTATTAGCATAACTAATTGGTTTGATAGGTATAAATTCTGAAGAGTTTTTTGTTGCATTGTCTGATGAAGTGGCTTAATCCACGAAAGCCCTCACCTGGTATCTGAATTGTTTTATTAAAGTGTTTTATGTTTTTTACAGCCGTGGTGTGGTGCCTCCTATATTTATTTTCACAATTTGACTGTTGGTTGGAGGCACTGTTTGTTATTGCCACTTATTTTTTGTTCTTTGCTCACTCTCTCTCTCTATATATATATATATATACATATATATATATATATATATATATATATATATATATATATATATAATGTATACACACACACACACACACACACACACACACACACACACACACATACACATGTATCTGGTGCTAGGGAGGTTGGCTTTCATTGGTAAAGTAGTTTTTTGATTGAAGCAGTGGGCATTGAGTGAAATGAGAAATGATTTGGGTGGAGTTGTGGGGGTTGGTTTGTTTTTGAGAAGAGAGAGAACTGTTTGAATGATACAGACATTGAACTGGTTTGCTAAGCTTTCTGTCTGAAAAATGTTAGAGGAAGTAAGTTGGGTGGAGTATCCCAGGTGCAGAAGTTGGTTTAAAGAGAACCAGAAGATTTTAGTATTCAGTATTCTTTTGGTTTGGTTTGATTGTTTAAATAGTAAGATTTCTTATATTGTTTGATATCGTATTTTGTCTCTCAGAGATTTAAGGTTTAGAGATAGGTTCAGTTTTATTTGTTAGCCAAGCTTTCTATGCTTTATCTCACTGTTTCGTAAGTAATTTGGTCTGTGTGGATAGCCATTGAGCTGGTGTACCTTTAACACTATTGGTTCTAGTAGGGCAAGTGAGTTCAAAGCATTAGGAAGACTGAGTTAAACAGAGACACTGCTTCACCCAGTCAGATAGTATGTAGAGGCTGTTAAAGTTAGATAGGTTTTTGGCATGTTCCCTAATGACAATGACTGGTATATGGTCACTTAAGGTGTCAGGCAAAGAGCTAGTTGAAGTAATGTTATTTGGTGAATTCATCAGAAACCAGATATTGGCAGTAATGTGTGATGATTTTTTATTTTATCTTGTAGCAGTAGAAATGAGATAACTAAAGCCAACAAGGATTGAGGTATGGTTTGTGGTGCTGTTATTTAGCATTTGCTTGTTGATACTGAATCACCTACTTTAATTGTCACCTGTTTTACCTTGGGGAAGCCCATTTGAGAAATTATTTGGCATTTGGGATGTTATTTTCTGTGGCATATAGATTCAAGTGATATATATGTTTCTGCTGTTGTTTAGTTTTTGAGAGTACAGTAGGATTACATTGTTACTGATATGGGGAAATCTAGTTTTGTGGAAAGAGAGATTTCCAGAGTATTTTGAAAGTTTATAGCTACCCCCTCACCTTTTCTTTTTTTTTTTCCTGTCGATTCTAAACATATTATACAATAGATGAGGGATTTATTCATTCTTTACATACTTTTTCAACCAGGTTTCAGTTATAACTACAATTTCTTGTGCATGATTGTACATCCATGCATAAAATTCAGCAATCTTGTTTCATATGCTGCAGAAGCTTATATGAAAGATATAATGGTTGACTGGTTTGATTTATTTAAAAGTTTAGCTGAAAGGGTTGTTGCGAGATATGGAAGAGTTTTGTGTCTGATATAGTGGACTGGGGATAGGGTGGCTGTCACCACAAACAGTTATTTTGAGAGCAGTAAACAGAAAGCATAAATGAAATTTGTTCTTGATCCTTAACATCCTAATTAATATCTGGCTATGTAGATTGTAATTTGTTTTAAGTTATTTGTGCATAGCTTTGAATGATAATGCTTTTCAATATTGTCTTGATGTTTTTAAATTTTTTTGAAGAAAATGTATGCAGTGATATTCATGGGTTTATATGTAAGCTCTAGGCAATCAGTCTGCACATAATTACAAACCAAGCCAATAACTCACATTCAAAAGGTCTATCCTGCCTCAGGAAAGCAGTATAAGCTAAAATGGAGGATAACCTGAGGCTGCTCATCAGGTTATTTAGGTTTACCTTGCTGGTGGCAGGTGTATTGCTATGCCTTACATGCAGTGGAAATTGTTTCAGAGGTTAAGAGGGAAAGTGAAATATGTTATTTTTTGCAGTGTCTTCTTTCATCTGCAAAAACCTTTATATTTATGGCATTAAAAACTAGTAACTGTTTTAGGTCAGTGAGCAGTTTAAGAGGGACATGGACTGGCCAACAATTTCAAAACAGTAAGCTGGCTATTTACAATTCATCATGACATTCTGAGTTATATTTAATGTTACGTGAATTTTCATTTCTGTTAAGACTGTGTATCGCTTTACATTCTATGTATCCCTGCAAATATACCATAAGTAAAACACACATTCATAACCCTTAAAAGGATGGAAACATTGTGTTTGATAAGAACATTGCAAAGTTATCTTGAAATGGCCTAACTCTCAAACTACAGCATACCATGTTAAAAATTACCCTACTCTTATATTTGCTTCCTGCTTGTCCAGCTCAGTCCAACTTTACTTAATGCCAGAAGAGCCAACAATGACAGCTGTATTTTAGTTTTTACTAAATGTAGAATTTCAACAGTAATACTGCATAGTTGTCCTATAGTTTATCTAGCACAAGGGTCCTCATTACTGATGTTTTTCAAGGACACTGCTCTTTGTAATTTCTACAACATCATAGGCAACAGGAAGGCACAAATATGAGTCCAACATTTTCTGAAACTACATAAAAGTTTTGTAAGTAAGGCATCTAAATTAGCATGGCAACATCATGGACTAAGCTGCTGCTCTAAATGGAACAGAGCAGTGTTTACATGGAAATAAGGCAATAAATGTGCTTGGGTTCCAAATTATTTCTAATGGAGACAGTAAGGCATTATTTAAGAGTAAACAATATCTAATGCCAAGATATCCTATCCTCATGTTAGAAGACTCAGAATTCTTACCTTCTCTGGCATTTGAAGACTCATTTCCAGGTGTTTCAATTATTAAAAACAAGATTATTAGATGCAGTTTGACGTTTTCTTTGTATTATGCCAGCTTGAACACAATTTGCTTTTTCAGATTTGTAAGTACCGACTATCAAGAGGTCGACAGCAGCTCTGTAGTTTGAAGACTGGTAAACAGAGCTGTAATAAAGTATGCTGGTTACAGCAATTAGTACAATAATGCCCATTAATGGAAAAGCCACACAAACCTATTATGAAAAGGTATCCTCTCAGCAGATAATGACACTACTGATATCCAGGCACTCCAACAGAACACACTTTTTGAGGGGTTTCATAAGTACAGGGAATAACACAGTCAACACAGACTTGACAAAGGTATCTTCACCACCTTCCTGGTTAACTGCAGAACAGTCAAAATATTTCACTGCTCCAAACTGTTTGGACAATGAAGTTGCCTGTTGATAAGTGGTAAATGAAAGGCCTTGCTTTTTAAGTTTTTTAATGGTTTCTGTGTCACTATTTAGAACTATCTTGACGGGATATTTTAACAATACTGGCACACCTCCAAATGCCATTTCTGATGAATATTTATAAATGAAAAGGACTTCCAACAGAAAAATAGATAAATTAATTCTTCCTCAGAGAAGACAGAGTATGTAAATGATCAGATTACTCTTGTCCTACTGTGTCCCAGAGATTCACACTGACAGTTCAGCCATCTGCAGTCATTTGTACACTGCATGTATCAAACACTGTACAGATACATTCTTCAGATATGATATTTGTGGTATAATGGATAAGGAGACATTTTTTTCCAAAAGCCCCATCATCATCATCTTCTTTCAGCTGTTCCCGTTAGGGGTCGCCACAGTGGATCATCTGTTTCCATTTCTTCCTGTCCTCTGCATCTTGCTCTGTCATACCAACCACCTGCATGACCTCTCTCACCACATCCATAAACCTTATCTTAGGCCTTCCTCTTTTCCTGTTACCTGGTAGCTTCATCCTTAGCATCTTGTTCCCAATATACTCAGCATCCCTCCTCAGCACATCTCCAAACCAATGTAATCTTGCCTCTCTGGCTTTGTCTCCAAACCTTCCAACCTGGGCTGACCCTCTAATATACTTATTCCTGATGCTGTCCACCCTTGTCACACCCAGTGCAAATCTTAACATCTTTAACGCTGCCACATCCAGCTCTAACTCCTGCCTTTTTGTCAATGCCACTGTCTCCAACCCATATAACATAGCTGATCTCACTACCCTCTTGTAGACCTTTCCTTTTACTCTTACTGGTACTCGTCGGTCACAAATCACTCCTGACAATCTTCTCCACCCACTCCATCCTGCCTGTGCTCTCTTCTTCACCTCTCTTCCACACTCACCATTACTCTGAACTGTTGATCCCAAGTATTTAAACTCATCCACCTTCGCCACCTCTACTCCTTGCATCCTCACCATTCCTCTATGCTCCCTCTCATTCACACATATATATTCTGTCTTAGTACTGCTGACCTTCATTCCTCTTCTCTCTAGAGCATATCTTCATCTCTCCAGGGTCTTCTCCACCTGTTCCCTACTCTCACTACAGATCACAATGTCATCTGCAAACATCATAGTCCACGGGGATTCCTGTCTGATCTCTTATGTCAACCTGTCCATCACCATTGCAAATAAGAAAGGGTTCAGAGCTGATCCTTGATGTAATCCCACCTCCACCTTAAACGCATCCATCACTCCCACCGCAGACCTCACCGCTATCACACTATCCTCGTACATATCCTCTACCACTCTTACAATCTTCTCTGACACTCCCGACTTCCTCATACAATACCACAACTCCTCTCTAGGCACCCATCATATGCTTTCTCTAAGTCTACAAAAACACAATACAACTCCTTCTGACCTTCTCTGTATTTCTCCATTAACACTCTCAGAGCAAACATCGCATTTGTAGTGTTCTCTCCTGGCATGAAACCATACTGCTGATCACTAATCATCACCTCCCTTCTTAACCTAGCTTCCACTACTCTTTCCCATAACTTCATACTGTGACTGATCAATTTAATCCCTCTGTAGTTACTACAGCTCTGCACATCACCCTTATTCTTCCTCAAGAAACTGAGGATACCTACTAGATTTCACCCCTTGGTGTGGCAAGATTGCCTCCACCACCCCACCTTGTTTCCACTTCTTGACGGTTGTTCACACTTGTAACCCTCATTCAGGGCTCAAGCTGAGATATAACAAGGCTATAGTTGCATCTCAGGAGAGTGTCTTGCAAAATTAATCTGTTTTAGTTTTATTGGAAGATCTAACATCTATACTAAAAACTACCTTTTTCTAGCTAAAAGATGCATTGTGCCCTTACTATCTCTGAATTTTGTGACCAAAGCAAAACGATTAGAGTCCTTGCAGGCAGTATAATACAGCTTGAGCTCTGTCTCTAAGGATATTTTCATCAGGCAGAATGCAGAAACTCTTGTAACTTTTTTTAATCATCAATCTCCCTTTTTATTAGTCTCTAAGCAAGATTGCCTACAACTCTATTTAGAAGTGCCCAAGCAAGATTTTCTATAGTTTGGGTGAATTTTTGAACATAACTCCTTGATTCCACTATTACAGATTCTGGGGGGGGGGAATAAAGTTACTGTCCAAATAAAGGATCAATCACCAGCCATCATCATCATCATCATCATTGTCATCATCACATAACATAGGCATCAGCAGCCAACTTTTTGCAACAGTGGCAAATGCCGTCGTATGCCATCTTACACATTTTCTTAAATATCTAACATCTTGCAAGTGCAATGCAACACATCTTATATCTATCTGAGCAATTATTTGTACACACCTTTTCTAACTGATATAGTTCTAGCCCAGCTACTTCTATTCTTGCTTTCTTTACCTTATGAAAAACAACATATTCCCAGTTTATCAAAGTTTTCCCTCACACATTTCCATCTTTCCTAGACCAAGTGAGTTTTTTTGTGAAATCATGATAAAACAAACCTTGGGGTAATATGATTTATTATTGAAGTATCAGTATACATTTTTGTCTGGAAAGGACATCAACATTTACATTACCGATATCACTTCTATGTTGGATGGTCACCATGTTATATGATCCCACCATCCATCTGAGAAGCTTGATGATTTACCTGCAATCTCTGTGTAACTACTTTTTTAGGTTATGGTATATTATTGCTGTGAATTTTCTACCATACAAGCAAGGCCAGAGATGTTATAGAGCCCCCACTACTCCCAAGCACTCCTTTTATATGGCTGCATGATTCATCTCTTGGTTGTAATGTATGACCTGTGCAAGCTGTTGGATATTCTTCTTCTCCATGGAGAAATCGGGTTAAGTACAGCCCCTAACCCATGGTTAGAATCATTAACTTGTGCAATAAATTCCTGGCTACAAATAGGACTAGCTAATCCTTCTAATTATAATTCCAGAAGCAGAATTTGCTGTGGCGTTCATTTGAATTTTACAAGATGCCTTCCTGTTTCCATGATTACATAGTTTTGTGGGTGAGAGAGAATCCCAACAAGGTACTGCTCAAATAAGGCAACATCATCATGTCACTTGCTAACATGAGCAGTAAACTTGGTAACAGTGTACACATTTTGGAGTACAGTTTAGTTTTAATTTTAAAATGTACTCCATTGTCACAGTGGCAAATGTAGTCATCTACCATTTTACATGTTTCACGTATTACATTTTACTGAAAAGGCAAGTACAAGGCAGCTTCTTCTACTACTATCATCCAATTTATGACACATTTTGTTTCAGTCTGAGAGTTCGAATTGAACTAGTTTAATTTTCATGCACCTTCTAATTGAACTGGTTTAATTTTCATGCACCTTCTTATTGAACTAGTTTAATTTTCATGCGCCTTCTTATTGAACTAGTTTAATTTTCATGCGCCTTCTAATTGAACTAGTTTAATTTTCATGCACCTTCTTATTGAACTAGTTTAATTTTCATGCGCCTTCTAATTGAACTAGTTTAATTTTCATGCACCTTCTTATTGAACTAGTTTAATTTTCATGCACATTCTTATTGAACTAGTTTAATTTTCATGTGCCTTCTAATTGAACTAGTTTAATTTTCATGCACCTTCTAAGTGAACTAGTTTAATTTTCATGCGCCTTCTAATTGAACTAGTTTAATTTTCATGCGCCTTCTAATTGAACTAGTTTAATTTTCATGCACCTTCTAATTGAACTAGTTTAATTTTCATGCACCTTCTTATTGAACTAGTTTAATTTTCATGCGCCTTCTAATTGAACTAGTTTAATTTTCATGCACATTCTTATTGAACTAGTTTAATTTTCATGTGCCTTCTAATTGAACTAGTTTAATTTTCATGCACCTTCTAATTGAACTAGTTTACTTTTCATGCACCTTCTTATTGAACTAGTTTAATTTTCATGCATATTTTTTCTAAAAATAAATCTTAAGTTTATTGCGTTTTTTGCACCCACAACACACATTTGTCTGTCAGATTTCAAAGAATTGGCAGTTGCATGTGCGGCATTAAAGGAAAACAGACATCATTCACAACTTCAGAATGAGTTACTGATAATCATTCAGTGACAGCAGCTTGAAACAATGTGATTAATTGGCAATTGCCACACCATTTTAATTTCATCAGTGCTTTAGATTTATAATACCATAATGAGAATGGACTGAGTTCCTAAGTTATGGTACTAATAAAGTTTATGGAATTAGTATTCTTTCATTTTTTGATGTTAGACAATCATGCTCTTCTCAGCAACGACAGTGTTCCAAGGATTGCCTCCTTCTGTAATTCATACCGGGTTACATGTATTGGTAGCACATCCAAGTACAATGGTAAGTTCTTTTTTATTAGACCCATTGCTCCTACTACTACTTTCTTCCACACTTTTCTTGTCTTTGCTTGCAAATCCTGGTATTTTATGGCTTTGTGTCTTTCTATAATCAGGGCTAAATCTTTGTGTAAAGATGTTAATACCTTTAGCCAGAAGTTAAGTTGTGCTTCTGGGCATGGAGTTTTCCATTTAGGAGCTTTTCATAATTTTATCTCAATTTCTCTTGCCGTTACTTCATCCCATTTCATATCCTCTACATTAAAACTCCTGACGTTTTCTTTTAATTTTTCTCTCCATTCAGTATCTTTATTATGTGCAACAGGGTCTTCATAAATAATTGTCCAAAATGTGTATATGACTCCTTTTTGGGGTGGTGTTTCTATTCCTTTTGCATTATTTCCCAGTTCTCTATAAAAACATTTTTGTGTTATCAATGAACTGCTTATTTTTACCTTTACATCATATTTGTCTGCATATCTTGTAAGTTTTTCTACTTATGCTGACATTTTTAGTTTATTATTGGCAGTAGTATATGATAGATCCTGGCCTGTTTTGATACTGTGTCTTACTTGTACTGCATCTATCTTTCTCAGTATTTTTGATGCTCTGTTCCCTTTTC